>NC_057865.1:149134469-149440858 GCF_019393635.1 Dromiciops gliroides | reverse complement strand
GTTTTTGGAAGAAGGGAGGGGAGGGAAGTGAAGGAGGGAGAAAAATTTGGAACTCAAACTTTTGTAAAAATGAATGTCTTTACATAAGCTCTTCAGGGGCAGCTAGGTGGCTCAGTGGATAAAGCACCAGCCCTGGATTCAGGAGGACCTGAGTTCAAGTCCAGCCTCAGACACTTGACACTTACTAGCTGTGTGGCTAGTCACTTAACCCTCATTGCCCTGGCTCCCCCCCCCCCCAAATCTTCAGCAGCTCCTTATTATTTACTAGTCATATACACATACATAGAACAAGAGAGAGAATTCCTTCCAGTGTTCCACATGGTACTCTACACATCCAGTTCTCCTGTGAAAATTCTTTAACTCTTTTTTCTTTTTTTTGTTTGTTTGGTGTTTTGTTTTGTTTTTTGGTGGGGCAATGAGGGTTAAGCGGTTTGCCTAGGGTCACACAGCTATTAAGTGTCAAGTTAATCAGCTATTCTTTTTTTTTTTTTTTTTTGCGTGGGGCAATGGGGGTTAAGTGACTTGCCCAGGGTTAATTAGCTATTCTTAAACAATTCCTGGGCTCTAGGAATTTAAAATCTAGTTCTATAGATGAAACAGTTGCACAATTTTTAAAAAAGGCATATGACTAATATTATAGATGAGTGAAAACTATAGAAGTTTTGAGATGGAAGATGGGCCAAACAAATCAAGGAAGATTTCATAAAGGAGGTGGACTTTAGTTGTAAATTCCAGGAAACATATTAATTCCTTTCTAGAGTGAAAGGGAAAACTAAGCATCTTTTGCTCCTGCCTAATTCTGGCTGTGGTTTGGTATGAGCAACCTGCTGCTTGAAATTAAGAACTATAGGTAGGGGTCAGCATCTCTAATTCCCCATGAATACCAAAGGTTCAGGAAATTGTGTGAATCAAGAAAAACAAATAAGGACAATCCAAAGACTTCTGGGGAGTTGTGCCAATATCTCCTCCTTAACCAAAGTTCCCAGTTAGATTCTTCTGGGCTCTGTGGGAAATAATAATAAAAGCTAAAATTTAAGTATTACTTTAAGGTGTGCAAAGCATTTTGCAAATATTACCTTATTTTATCCAAAACACTTTTATTATCCATCTTACAGATAAGAAAACGGAGGCAAACAGAAATTTAGTGGCCTGACCAGAGTGACACAGCTTGTAGATGACTAAGGCCAGATTCTAATTTAGATCCTGCTGATTCCAGATCCAGTGATCTATTCAGTGCACCACCTAGTTGTCAATGGATTGTACGACTTGTTACAAAGGGCAAGGGGGACATTCTTACCTGAAAAGAAAACATGCACTGCTTTCATGATTCGGCCTAGCTAGAGGCAAGTCTTGACCAAAAACATTTCTCCTGCCAATCAGCCATTATATCATCTCCTCTCACCAGATCTAAAAATCTTATCATCTGGGCCATTTCTTTGAGTTAGAAAACAAAGCTGACAATATGATCTTCAGAAGGCTGTTATCTGAGCTGAGGAGAATGCCCTACGTGTCTCCTCCAGCATTTTCCTAAGAGCACATTGGCTCTAAGAAAACCACTAAATGCTCTTTTGCCACATTCTTCAATTTCCCATTCAATCAGTCCTTGAATCTTTCCTGGTAGCAAATGAGTCTGGTGGGCAGAGCAGGATACATACATTACTGTTTGAGATTGGGAAAATAGAGGACCAGGACATATGGTCCCCAAATGCAGTAGGTATAGTAGAAGGTTGAGGAGTTAGAGTTCTTAGCTGTGTTTACAAGCTAAATTTTTAGGTATTTGCTATCTTTTTTTTGGGGGGGGCAGGGCAATGAGGGTTAAGTGACTTGCCCAGGGTCACACAGCTAGTAAGTGTCAGGTGTCTGAGGCCAGATTTGAACTCAGGTCCTCCTGAATCCAGGGCTGGTGTTTTATCCACTGCGCCACCTAGCTGCCCCAGTATTTGCTATCTTGGAAGAACAGTTAATAATTTTCCAGTAGAGAATTCTCCTTTTTTGTCATCACAATAGAAATTCCCTCCTCTTGCACTGTATGATGTTCCATAGATATAAAAAAAGTATTGCTTATTATTCTGTAATCATGTCATAGTTCACTGAATCTCTATGGAGTAAGGGTGCTAGGATGTCTCCCTTATTTTCAGACTTTATCATTTGATCTCTAGTATTCAAAATAGTGAATGGCACAGATACGTAATCATATGCTCAGATGCTACACTAGCCATATAGCTAAACTTTTGTTAATTGTTAATAGTTATTGACTATAAATCTGGTAATTCTAGCTCAAAATACGACTGCGAGTTTCACTACATGCTCATGACTGCCAAAACACTTCTGACTTTTTCCTTGACTGTCTTGTGATATGGTGCTCACACATTTTCTTCCTTTACTGCATCTCTTTCTCCCATGGTTCTGTTCCAATTTGTGTGACCCTGGAGCTTATTTGAACTTATCACTTTATTTTAAGGATCTGAACCCAATAATACTGTGTCCTCCAGCTACTTTTTGCTGCCAGTTTCCATAGCTATTATCTTCTTTTCTGATGCCGGAGTATTATTGGAAGGCTACAGCAATGCCTACCCCAGTATTATACTGGGTCTCTATTAAACCCATACAATATAGTATGAACTCTATAAAACAGTAGGACAATCAATTGAGAGGAAAACTCCTTAAAGCAAAATAGGTAGGGGCAGCTAGATGGCGCAGTGGATCAGCCCTGGATTTAGGAGTACCTGAGTTCAAATCCGGCCTCAGACACTTAACACTTACTAGCTGTGTGACCCTGGGCAAGTCACTTAACCCCAATTGCCTCACCAAAAAAAAAAGGCAGATATAAGTTTCCACTAATCATTAATGGGGTTGGGGAGGAAGAGTCCATCAAATTCTAATTATATAGTCTGAGAAGGTTGAAGTAATCTATTAATATTCTTATCTTTGGCAAGGAACTGGGAAACAGGCAAATCACCAATGTCTCACAATTCTACGGTTGTAAACATCCTAATTATTTAATTATTTGTGAACCACAGTTTCTTTGGGGCTAATCTGTTTCCAGACTATTCCAACCTTTTATGAATTTTGGTGCCTGAGGTGCTGGGAGGGGTTGTTTATTTTGGTCAGAGGCCATAAAAGCATCAAAGTTAAATGAATCTTGGGAGAAATAAGAGAAAGCAACCCAACGACATGGCTTGCATTTTGGAGATGTAGAACTGTTGGGTCTGTGTCAGAAAATCATGCTAGTATTGGAATTGGCTCTACTGGCTTATTTGGTTCCCAGTCACTGATTATCAGTGTAGCCAAGGAATATGATGTCTGGACTTGGTGTTAATCAGCAATCTCCTAAGAGCAAAGGGAACTGATTAAAACTTTTAAAAATATATGAAAAGTGGATTTTTCTTTAAATCATTTGAAGAAATCTTCATATAATACCCTTTGTTTCAGTATTATATTTGTCCTGTTTCTAGTATTTTGTGAATAGAGTAAAAACTTTTTTTTTTTGGTGAGGCAATTGAGGTTAAGTGACTTGCCCAGGGTCACACAGCTAGTAATAAGTGTTAAGTGTCTGAGGCTGGATTTGAACTCAGGTCTTCCTGAATCCAGGACCGGTGCTCTATCCACTGCACCACCTAGCTGCCCCTGAGTAAAAACTTTTAAATGGTTAGTAAAACATAGGCTCATTAATCTTTGTACTCACCACTCACTGAGCAACAATGATACTCTGTCCTTTGATTATAAGTTACTTAAGGTCAAACACAATGTCTAGCACTTTGTTTTTATTTAAAAATTTTTTTTAGTCAGACAGCCAAACTTTCAAAATTTCTTTAGTCACATAGCCAGACTTTTATTAATAGTTATTACAGCATCTTAATTGTTAACAGTTATATAATATCTTTAAATAGTAGATAGCCAATAAATGTTTGTTGATGATGATATAGGATCTTTTGTGATCCTGATTGGTTTAAAGATAATTTTTTTCTTTTATAAATAAAAATTGCAAAAATGTTTTTTATTTAAAAAAAATTAATGAAAAGATGAGATTAACTTTCAACTATTCTGGGAAGTTTAGGAGGTTTGTTGAAGGTGTAGAAGGCATAAGCATAACTGAGCAGTGATCCATCTATATCTGCGCCTTGTGGAAAGAGGGCATTGTCAAGAAATATGCCTAGTATGAAGCAAAGGGGAACTGACTTGTGATTTAGCATTTCAGAAGAGCCACAATTTATCTAATCAGTGTGGATAATTCCTTCACTGCTTCTTAAAGCAATGCCTCCGTGCCTTAGTGGCTGCTCTTCGTGAGTTGTTAATAGTCAAAAAGTTCATCACTTAGTGTTCAACCTTCTGGTGAACAGTTTCTCTAAACTTAGCTTGGCTGGTCCCGAGAAGACACGTGTGTGTGTGTGTGTGTGTGTGTGTGTGTGTGTGTGTGTGTTCCATAGCTACATTTGTAATCCATGTCTTTTCCTAGAGGAAATGGCCTTCAGGAGTACCAGTGACTATATGTTTATAAATTATCAATATAGAGATGGGGCAACACAATCATCAGGGAAAAGGCTAGTGATGAACACACTGCCCAGAGACTTGATAAATTAGTGTTTACCTGATAAATGTTTGCTGAGGAGTTCATAACTAGAGGACAATATTGAGGGGAAGGGGAAGGAAAGTAATGAAACCTGAGAGTTTTATTTTATTTATCTTAATGTTTTCCTACACATTGAGAGGTTTGAAAGTCAAGAAGGGAATTTTAGACTTGATATAGTAAGAGTGTGGTAAAGTGGAAATAACACTTTATTGGGAGCCAATAGAAGGCATTTTCTAGTCCCTCATGTACCCTTAATTATTAGCTTCATGACCTTAGGTAAGCTACTAGATTTAGTTCCCTTATTTGTAAAATGAGGGGGTCCCTTCTACCTCTGTTTATTGAGCAAGGAGTTTTTGGAAAGCTTTTCAGTAGAGCAATTACAATATTAAAATGATGTTTAAAGAATGTGTTCAATAGATGAATGAAGGATGGACGGGAAGAGAGAGACATTGGAAACAGAGGAGCCAGCTAAGGAGCTGTTGAATTAATACAGGCTTAAACTGATAAATGCATCAACTGGGATAGTAGCCAGGAAAATGCATAGGAAAGAGCAATTATTAGAAGAAAAAGATCACAGGACTTGGTAACTGACTGAATGTGGTCCACCACCTAAGGAAGAAAGCCTCATGCTGTTCCTGAATTTAGATTATTTAATGGTAGTCATTGCATTGCTTCTGGGTCCCAGGAGGCTGAGATCATGGGTTTTTTGGTGTTTGTTTGTTTTTGCTTTGTTTTGCTTTGTTTTGTTTGTGGGACAATGAGGGTAAGTGACTTGCCCAGGGTCACACAGCTAGTAAGTGCCAAGTGTCTGAGGCCTGATTTGGACTCAGGTTCTCCTGAATCCAGGGCCTGCGCTTTATCCATGCACCACCTAGCTGCCCCCTGAGATCATGTTTAGTATACAATTTTATTTGGTAGGTTTGAGTAGGCTACAGTACATTGCCAATGATGATTTATAGGCTAGAAGCCATGTAAAAGATAATCTTTGACATGTATATAGCAAAAAGGAGGCAAGAGGCTCATGTGGAAAGAGTGGGATAAAGTGGGCAGTTTGAAAGAGTGTATAAAAAGTATTAAATGACTGAGAGGAAGATCTCTGACCCATTAAGGAGTTCCTCATAGGAACTTTTGGAAGGCCATAGACAAAAGTCATAAAGGATAAGAACATAGGGAGGGGGCAGCTAGGTGGTGCAGTGGATAAAGCACTGGCCCTGGATTCAGGAGGACCTGAGTTCAAATGCGGCCTCAGACACTTGACACTTACTAGCTGTGTGACCCTGGGCAAGTCATTTAACCCTCATTGCCCCACAGGGGGAGAAAAAAGAAGATACAGATAAATTGAGATCTACATATATATGTGTATATGTGATATAAATATATATGTATATTTATATGTCATATGCACACATATATTTATATACCAAGCTGGAATGGGATTAAACTCCATTGAAATGCTTCAGGAAGAGGGTACAGTTTTCCCTTGCTGGGGGGAAGCCTGAACTTCAAGAGATGGACTGGATAAATCCATGCTCACCACCTTCAGACTTTTGAGGTAAGCCACACAGAAAGGGGCTGAGTTAGGAGATAGAACTATCCATTTCTCTGAGAATCATTAAAGAGCTTGAAATTTCACCGGAGTGCTCTGTCCACTTAGTTGAATCAGATACTGTTTTGGATGATCTTGGGATTGCTAACACCTGGTCCTTGGCCATAACTATGGTTAAATGCTTAGTCAGCAATTCCTTCCACAATTTCCCTGTCCATGTTGAAGCAAGAATTTTCAGTAAGAGGTCTTATATGAGGAAGACGGCAGAAATATTGGTTGGTGAATCTTAATATTTTTTAAGTAATATTATTGATTTTGTGGGGATAAAAGTGACATCTGTGATTTTTTTCTTTCTGGAGGAGAATCTTCCCTTCATTGAGATATCTTGAGAACTGATCCCTTTAAAATTAAGTTAAGTCTAGGATGGATTTCTCCTGGATGGTTTTAGTTAAGCCCAATTTCTCTTCTGATTTAATCTTCTTAAGCAGCATTGTTACTTCCTCTGATAGCTCACTGAGTATGGTGTAGCAGAACCTAAATGTGGTAGTTTTGATATTATTGCCAATAAAATTAGAGTACCATAATAACATTAGCAGACTTACTACATTTCACACCTATGTTTATTCTGCTTTCATCTACAGACTTTATTGAGATCGTCTGATTAAGCGGGGTCTCATTCCAAACTCTCTGCAAAATCGCTTTTCAGCTACTTCATGAAGTGATGCTGCTCACGGTCTTCCATCTTCCTCTCTGGCATCTTCCAAATGAATTTTAGTCTCTGCCCCCTTTTTTGGTACTTTGCCATAATTATTTCAGAAGTTCATGGTATGCCTGCTGGGGGTGGGGTGTAGGAGGGGGAAAATGATACAAAGCAAGTGCTAGCTGGTGCAGAGGATAGACTGTTGGACTTGAAATCAGCAAGAAATGAGTTAGAATCTGACCTCATGCATTCACTTAGCTGCCACTCTCTCAGCCTCAGTTTCCTCATTTGTAAATGGAGGATAATACTCATACCCACCACACAGGGTTTTTGTGAGGACCAAATGAGATGACATATGTAAAGCACACGGCCAACCTTAAATTGCGATTGACCTGCTGGCTATTGTTACTGTTATGCTTTTGAACATTCTATGGGTTTCCATGGCCAAAAAATATAGTTACTTGGGGCCAACTTTTGTTAATGAGCCTCTTGATATTTAGTGAGGCTGTTTCTTGAATGTTGCATAAAAAATATGGCACTGGGTTCAGACTCAAAGCCTTCTCAGATTGCTTTTGTTATTGTTCAGTTGTGTCCGACTCTTCATGATCTCATTTGAGTTTTTCTTGGCAAAGATACTAGAGTGGTTTTGCCATTTCCTTCTCAGCTCACTTTACAGATGAGGAACTTAGGCAAAGTCGAGTGACTTGACCAGGGTCACATAAGCTAGTAAGTGTCTAAGGTCAGATTTGAACTCAGGAAGATGAGTCTTCTTGACTCCAGGCCTCCTCTATGCCAACTAACTTCCCTCCAGTTTGTTAAGAATTTCCTGATGCTGTGCTCCATTGGCATAGTTTTTGAGAACTCAGAATCACCTTCATGTTATAAGGAGGCATTGGAGGCTTTTTGAATAAAAAAAAAAACCCTCTAAGGTATTTTAAAGAAATATTTCCTCTGAAGAGTACTGTGACTGGTCACATCACCCCAAGGAGGAAAAGCATTGGATACATTTGACACATCAAAATTTGAACAGGTTATTAAAATCATCTAACAAATACAGTGGTGTCACCTTTTATTTAATATTAGAAAGAAATACAATTTATTTACTATTAAACTATATTTCTTTGGAAATAATAGTTTATGTTACTATTGCAAAATGATTCCCTAAGAATATGTATGAAGTGGGGGGGCAGCTAGATAGCACAGTGGATAAAGCACCGGCCCTGGATTCAGGAGGACCTGAGTTCAAATCTGGCCTCAGACACTTGACACTTACTAGCTGTGTGACCCTGGGCAAGTCACTTAACCCCCATTGCCTGCAAAAAACAAAAAACAAAACAACAACAAAAAGAATATGTATGAAGTGACAGATGTTAACAAAAGTTATTTGGTGGGTGCTTTTTTCCCATCTGAATATTTTAAACATTAATATTTAACAATTGTTAGAACCTTCATAGGAAATATACATCAAATCTTGAGTAAATAAGAATTTCCCCAAAAGGGAACTTAAGTATGCACTTTCCTTTCTAAAAAAAGACAAATGAAATAAAGGTGTAGCACAGAATAAACAAGTCAGTTCTAAGTTTAATCGATTTATAATGTTGGCTGCAATTAGTCACAAAAAGTGGAGGTTTCTCTCAATATAGAACTTTCCCCCAATTTGAGTTATTTTATTATTTATATCATGCAATTTAGTTGGCTGTGGTGTCAAGATAAAGAGTACACACACTGTCTTGGTGTGTGCATTAATGTTTTCTCAGGATTAGACTGAGATGTTTTTAGTATTGTAGAAATTGTAGAAATTGAATGAACCACACTGACTCCACCTTGTGATTACATTCTGGATCTAGCTCTTGGTTTCCTTTCTGTTCAGTTGTGAGTCTAGTATAATTTCTATCTTGTGAGAAAACTTTATTCAGCTATGGGAATTATGAGAAGGTTTTATTGCATTGTTTGAAACCAGCCCTGTGTGACTGGGAAGCTGGATTATCTCTACCAGTTGCCCAGAGACCCTTGCCTAAGGACCTAGGTTATGCTGACTGGAAAGTGAGATCAGAGGAGTGATGTAAGAAATTTCTTCACAATTATATGTCTCAATCAACCCATATGTCTTATCTGAAAACTAGCCCTATACTGGTCAATCAGTTACTGTTTCCTTGTTCCTCTGATTGAACACACACACTTGGTGGGAAGTGGGACACCTCTTTCTGATTTCAGGAAGTTGCTCTTGTTCACTCTCCCCCTCCTAAATTGGAAAGTTCCTAATCTCTCCTTCAATTAAATATCAGATTACTAAATCTTATATCCTGATTTATATCCTGTTGCTTATTTTCTTTTAATGCATAAAAATCTATCTTATTTGGGGTCCAGTTCTAAGATGAGAAGGCCTGGTCCTGATTTGTTATGCAATTGGTATGCATTGCTTAATAAACTGATATGCTCAGAAGCTCAATTCCTCAGTCTTTTTTTTTTTTTGTGGGGCAATGAGGGTTAAGTGACTTGCCCAGGGTCACACAGCTAGTATGTGTCAAGTGTCTGAGGCCAGATTTGAACTTGGGTTCTCCTGAATCCAGGGCTGGTGCTTTATCCACTGCACCACTTAGCTGCCCCCCTCAGTCATTTCAATCAATCCACATGCCACAGTATCTTATTTAGACACCCTATGCACTAATTATCTTCCTTTTTGACTTCAAGTTATTTGGGGGCTTCTTACTATCAATCAGGCTGTAAACTCTAAGAGGGTAAGAACCCATCCTTATTGATCCTTGTGTCTCTTTCTGCAAGCATATGAAACATGTGTTGAATAGTTTCTAGACTCATTTTATATCATGCAAAAGCAACTATTTCTATGTATATACTTGTAAATTTTCTGGGTTAATCCTGAATCTTTTACCCATGGATGACTTCCTCTTAGATCAATATGGAGCTATCCAGACAACCCATTATTGAAAAGAAAACCCAAATTTTGGAAACATATCAATTATCAAAGCAATTCTATTCATGCCATTTATTTCTACAACTTTAAAGGAGGTTGCTTTGTTGCCTGGCCATTAGAAACACATTTCAACATAAAAGTTTTATTTGCAAACTATTATAAAACTGAAATGAATTGTTAGAGATTATATCATAAATTGAAAGCTACATTAACGTTTTAAGAATTTGCTGTTTAGAGAAATTTTCCTGAAGGATTAGCCTTCTGATACTAGGAATCTTTTGTAATGTCTAGTTAAAATACACCCAAGGTGTGGTTATGGAGAGTACTATGCATCTGTTGATAGATTCCATGGTTGCCATAGAAGTTAACTGGGACAGTAACAGTGGTGGCAGGAACCCAGAAAATTTCTAAGTCAAATCCAGTGAAGGAGCTAAATCGTTTAATGGTTCCTAAAATAAATTAGAATTCTGGTTGAGCTCAACACCCTGTTGCCTAATTAGTGCTACACCTTTGCTTTCCTAAACCATTTTGGGGTAGAGAGGATGAGGGGTTTAAATATTTAAAGGGCAACCCTTTAAATATTTAATTTTTCCTTGGGTAAAATTAGAACTATTGAATTACAAGGAGTCTGTAAAATCTGTGAGTCAAATTTTGGCTTAATAAAGTACAATATGACAAGCCTGCCCTAGGCTCAATACATATGCTTTTAAGAATTCATGGAAGTCAGGGTTAGAGATCTGGAAGGGACATTGGAGATATATTGGTAGAATCTGAGGCACAGAGAAGTTTAGTTGGCTTGAGGACAGTCACCCAGAAAACTAGTAAGAAAGCAGGGATTAGAACCCAGGTGTCTTGGTTCACTGTCCTTTCCTTCACTTCTTTTTCCATCATATCACAATATGTGGCCTGGTTCAGAACAAGACAATCATCAGGACTGGTATCCACCATAAAGAAGATCCCCAAAAGACTTACTATCATACTAAAGATGTGCTCAAAAAAGGTTGTTGCATTTTTCTTTTTTTAAAAAAAACTTATAAACTCAAAACAGACTTTCAAATATACAAGCAAAAAGATGTCCATGAAATCATAAAGGTCCATTAAAAAAGAACTTTAACTAGATAGAAATGTAGCAAGGGTACAACTCTCCTTTGCTATAGAATTCTCCCATTCTCTCTGAGCCACAGATAGTAAGGGTTCAAGGGACAGCTCTTGGCTCAAACCCTCCATCCCCACTTTCCTTTGGAAATCTCAGAAAAAGCTCAGAACCCCATCCTACCCCACAGGGTAATCTCAATGGCCCACACCAGCTAATAAGGAATGGAAGAAGTGGAAAAGAGAATGATGAGAAGCAAAAGGAATACTTGGGAGCCAAATAGGGGCAGCTAGGTGGTGTGTGGTAGATAGAGCACTGATAGGAAGACTCCTCTTCCTAAGTTCAAATCTAGCCTCAGACACTTCCCAGCTGTGTGACCCTGGGCAAGTCACTTAACTTTGTTTGCCTCAGTTCCTTATCAGTAAAATGATTTGGAGAGGGAAAGGGCAAAACTACTCCAGGATCTTTGACAAGAAACTCTCAAATGGGGTCACGAAGAATGGGACATGACTGAACAACAACAACAGGAACCCAAAAGCTTAGTGAGATTTGCTAATGGGGTAAGAGGCACGTTTGCTCAGACTGGGAAATATAAGTAATTGGGAGGTACTCACCATGAGTTGGCATACAGTGGAAAAACAAACTAAAAATCATTATTAACATTTAAATAGCACTTTAAAGTTCACAAACATTTTATACACATTATTTCATTTGTTCCTCATAACAGCCATGTTAGAGAAATACCACAAGTATGATCAGCTCCATTTCACAGATAATGAGACCAAAGTTGGTGTGGTAAAATGAGTTGTTCATGGTCACAAAGCTACTTAGTGTTAGAGATTGGATTTGAACCCAGGTCTCCCCATGCTCCACATCCAATGTCCTTTCTACTTTCAGAGCAAATGATGTAAGCAAGAGGAAGCTCCTCCAGCTGCCTGAGAAGGCTCTGAGTGTGGAGGGAAGGGCTGTGAAAGAGAAGGAAGGTTCAAATAGTCCAGAGGCATTTTGTTCATGATTGTGAAGGAACTGAAATAAAGATACTTCTTTAGACCTTCCTGGATCTTAAAGGCCAGGAGCCATTGGAGAAGAGGCAAATGCTCAAGATTATCCATAGAAAGAGGGTAAAAAATGAGAAAGGCCCACAACTGATAGGAAGCAGGGCCACAGTGCCTCGCTCAGGCTTGGGAGGTGAAGTGATGGTGGTGAGAAGGATCACCACTTGAGTTCAACAAATATTTGGTAAGTCTACTATGTACAAGGCATGATGGGAACTCTAGGGGAAAAAGGGATAGAAATAATTCTTGGTGGGGCAGCTAGGTGGTGCAGTGGATAGAGCACCAGCCCTGGAGTCAGGAGGACCTGAGTTCAAATCTAGTCTCAGACACTTGACACTTACTAGCTGTGTGACCCTGGACAAGTCACTTAACCCCAATTGCCTTACTAGAAAAAAAAAAGAAGAAAAAAGAAAGAATTCTTGGTCTCAAGGAATTTACATTCTGCTGGAGGAATTCAATATATATATATATGTATATATATATACATACACACACATATATACATATATATGTATGTGTATGTGTATATATATACATATATATTCATTCATCTATCAATGTGTGTTGGATATATCTATTTATCTATGAATATCTATGTATCTATGTATCTATATTTAACACACACATGTAGATGGATAGATGAATGAATGAAGGCAGGTACTTTGAAAAGGGGAGAGCTTTAACAATTGGGGCAAGAGGAGTGGACATCAAGGAAGTCTTCCCAGAGAAGAAATGCTTGAGCTAACTGGTCCTTAAAGGAAGATAAGGACTCTTAGAGACTCTGAGCATGCCAGATGACTTGTGCAAATACATGGAAGAGGGGAAAGGAATGTCAGGTCCAGTAACAACTAGTAGGTCAGGTTGTTTGGAATGAGGGGAATATAGTGAGATGGAGACACATTATGGCAGGCCTTAAACACCAGGCTGAATTTGTATCTTATCTGATAAGCAATAGGATACCATGGAAGGCTCTGGAACAGCAGAGTGAGAGTGAGACTTGTGCCTTGGGTAGATTCTTTTGGCAGCTGTATGTAGGATGAACAAGGGAGAGTAGAGACTAAAAGCCAGGAGGTTAATTAGTGGGTTGTTACAATAGTCCAGGAAAGAGGAAATGCTTATTGGAATTAGGTCAGTGGCTTTGTATGTGAAAACAAAGGGACAAATACAAGAGGGATATGGAAACAGAATTGACAAGACTTGAAAACTGGTTGAATGTTAGGAGTCAGGGAGAAGAAAGAAATCAAAGTTGACTCCAGTCTAATGAAACCTAATAAGTAGGAAAGTGGTGGTCTTGACAGAAATAGGTGAATTTGGAGGAGAGTCAGGATGGAGGGAAGAGAATACATTGCATTTTGGACATATTGAATCTGAGGTACTAATTGACACCCAGGGAGAGATGTCTAGCATGATTGGAAAATGGCATTTGGGGGAGAGAGCAGGCTATCTATATGAAAATGGAGACTGGGACAGGAGGAGGAGAGGTTGAGTGAAAATGCATAGAAATTTTGAGCATTCAGAGTAGGGGAGAGAAATAAGTCATGATGGATGGCCTCAATTTTCTTAGATAAGTAGGAGGGAAGACCGTCTACCTCAGTGGTCTTCCCTAAGTCCTCCACAGAGTATTTTCCCAATACCTATTCTATGTGGCTTCTTCTAGGTCTTAAAGGAAAAAAAAAACATTCCTGGGTAGCAGTACAAACACTTAGGTTGTATGTTTATTATCCCTTGAAAATTTTATATAATTAGTACATTTCCTTGATAATATCTTTTGTTATTTTTTGAATTAATAAATGTTTCATAACTTTTGTCTATTCACACCTATCATGTACCTCCTCGATTGACTTTTGGGACCCCCACTTTAGTTCCATGGAGGTTGTGTGGTATATGTTTCGTAGCCATGAAGTATCACTGGGAGAATATTTTTGTTAAGAGATAGGTTTTAGTGTCAGGGAGAAACTTGCAATCATTGAAAATGTTGTCACATTTAAAAATTTCAATCCAGCTTACTCTTCTTGCAGTAATTCAATCCACTATTATCCAATGAATCCTAATTCATTGTCCATTTTTAGTTGCGATTCAAGTTATGTATGTTCTAGTATACTAATTCAATGGACTGCTCATTCAACTGCATGTCATAATTTGACCACTGAACATTTTGCTTCCACTTGGTTTTCCTGCATCTGTTCTATTTTCAGTGGCTATATGTAGATTTATTTAAGGAAGACTTGTAGTATTATGGACTAGCTTGATGTGATGAGCACAAAATCATTTACAAAGAAGAGCACCATCTAGAGGGAATCCATCTTTCATGGAATTTGTGCTTCACATATTCTGTAAAAGTGGCCAAGATGGGGCAGCTAGGTGGCGCAGTGGATAGAGCACCGGCCCTGGATTCAGGAGGACCTGAGTTCAAATCTGGCCTCAGACACTTTACACTTACTAGCTGTGTCACCCTGGGCAAGTCACTTAACCCCAATTGCCTCACTAAAAAACAAACAAAAAAGTGGCCAAGACAAAGGTGAACGTACATATCCCTGTTTTATCCTTTCCTTCATAATGATAATCAGAGGTGGCTGAAAAAAGAAAGCTCAGTGTTTGCATCTGTGAAGAAATCTTATATGATTTCCACATAGCCATGAGAGACAATGTGGTGAAGTGTCTTTAAAATTGTATTTTGCTGTACTGAATCAAACCAACAAACAAGGGCTGACATTATTTCTTTTTTGTCTTATATACCCAAAACCTAGAACAGCGACTAGCACACAGTAGATTCTTTTTTTTTTTTTAGTGAGGCAATTGGGGTTAAGTGACTTGCCCAAGGTCACACAGCTAGTAAGTGTTAAGTGTCTGAGGCTGGATTTGAACTCAGCTACTCCTGAATCCAGGGCCGGTGCTTTATCCAGTAGATTCTTAATATAATTTTATTGAAAGGAAGAGGTAGTCTGTTGCAGAAAATCATTAGAGAAAGCCTGCCTGGTTTTGGTTTTTTTTTTTTTCATATTTTGACTAAAGATGTCCTCAACACACATATAAAACTATTCTTATTAAGATTTTATTAAGCTGAGAAACTAGGTATATGTATACTAGTTGTTAATGAGTCCTTAGGGACAGCAAGGTAGCATAGTGGATAGAGTGCTGGGCCTGAAGATTCATCTTCCCGAGTTCAAATCTGGCCTCAGACATTTGCTAGCTGTGTGACCCTGGGCAAGTCATTTAACCCCAATTGCCTTAAATATCCAGGGCCATCTTGAGTTCTCCTGATATCTATCTTGCCACTGGACCCAAATGGCTCTGGAGGAGACTTTGCATAGCCCTGACTCTGGTGACTTTGCATAGCCCTGCTTCACTTAAATCCAATTCACTGTAAGTCATGATATCATCTCCCAATGTTATGGTTCTCTTTGAGAATGAAGGACCAACAATAACAACGACGATGACCAACAATAACCTTAAGCACTGTTTGCCTCAGTTCCTCTCCTCTAAAATGAGTTGGAGAAGGACATGCCAAACCAATCCAGTATCTTTGCTAAGTAAACCCCAAATGGAACTGCAAAGAGTTGGATGTGACTGAAATGACTGAGCAACAACAGATACTACCATATGGAAGGAGATAATAATATCACCTGTGATTTTTTAAAATATCTTCCTCTTTCTGAGGCATCTTGAAAAATGATCCCTTAATGCCTTCAAAATTATATCATCTCCAGCATGAATTCCTTCTATGTATACTTGGTTATGTCCAATTACTTTACTTAACTTCATTTAAGGGCTATTCTACATCAGTTCAATTCAGTAAGTATTTATTAAGTGCCTTCTATATTTTTCTGTCTTTAACATTTGGTTAAAACTGTGTTGTTAAGAGTTCACGTGGGGGCAGCTATGTGGCACAGTGGATAGAGCACTGGCCCTGGAGTCAGGAAGACCTGAGTTCAAATCCAGCCTCAGACACTTAACACATACTAGCTATGTGACCCTGGGCAAGTCACTTAACCCCAACTGCCTCACAAAAAAAAAAAAATGAGTTCACATTTACTGCTTCCACTGTCATTAATAACAGGAAGAGATTAGTTTAGAAAAACTCTAAAATCTGTTTAATTTTCTATCTCTTGGTTGTCCTTCTGATGTAAATTTGTTCTTGAGATGACATGGTTTTATTGTCTCTCTCAAGACAGTTTTTATGAGGGTTTGTTTTCCTCCTTTCTTCTTTTCTTTGTTTTATGAAAGGATATCTTCTGTAATGTTGTACAAATGACTTGGCTCTTCTCTGCCCAGAAATCAATGGCTACCTGGGTGAGGTGGTTTATAGACTTTTTTGGCATCCTCATTTTTGGGGGAGGGGGGCAATGAGGGTTAAGTGACTTCCCCAGGGGTCACACAGCTAGTAAGTGTCAAGTGTCTGAGGCTAGACTTGAACTCAGGTCCTCCTGAATCCAGAGCCAGTGCTTTATCCACTGTGCCACCTAGGTGCCCCTCGCATCTTCTTTTTGATCCATTTCATTCTACTTCTCTAAAATATTGTTCAGAGTTAATGTCTTTGTCTTGACATCATTCCACCAGTTTGTTCAGATAGGTTGTAACTATTGTAATTGAGCAAAATCTATTCTCATGTTTATACTTTCCCCTAATTTATTGCTGATTTTGACCCTTACTCTGACTAGTTGATGACCACAATACAAAGACAGGTGAGTCTAAAAAGATTGCTAATGATAGTAACCCACTATTTCCTGTCTTAAAATGTAATCACTTTTGGGGCAGCAAGATGGCGCAGTGGATAGAGCGGATAGGGCCAGTGGGCCCTGGAGTCAGGAGTAGCTTGAGTTCAAATCTGGCCTCAGACACTTAACACTTACTAGCTGTGTGACCCTGGGCAAGTCACTTAACCCTAATTGCCTCACTAAAAAAAAATGTAATCACTTTCATCTTTGCCATGTTATTTCTTTCTTGACCTGTCTACTCTTTTCTGGCTCTCTTCTTGACATATAGAAATGAAGCTTCTCGGTAGCCTACAAGCCTTTGGTCTCCCTCATTTCTTAATCCTAAACCACATTTTCATATATATGGATATCTGTACATGTATACACACACACACACACACACACACACACACACACACACGGTATCTATCTTCCATCCTTTTTTATTGGTCATTTGAATTAAGATATCTGTCCATTTAATTTAATTCTTCTTAGAATTTTTCTACTTCATCTTTTGTAATATATGTTAGCACAGATATTTCAATTATCTTCCATGCAGAGTATTTTTCTTTCTTCATCATTAGCGCAAAAAAAGAGTATCTCACGAAATGGTGTTTCTTGTTGCCTTTGGTGTAATTGAAGTCAAACTCTCTCAGCTCCTTAAACGTCCCTTTCCCAAACGTTACCACTTCCAATGAGTTATAGTTTCCTTTGGTCTTTTGGTCCCTCTAGAATGTAAGCTCCTTTGAGGGCAGGGACTATTTTGCTTTTGTCTTTGTATGCCCAGAAATTAGCTCAGTTCCTCCCAGACTGTCATTTCATCACCTTTCAAAGCTTCTGGGAAGGAAACTCCCTCTACTAATGCTAATTGGCAACTGGTACTTTGCTGAAAAGGGGGAGGGAAGGAGGAAACAAGCGTTTATTAAGCTCCTGCTATTTGCTAGTCACTTTGCTAGCACTTTACAGATATCATTTCAGTTGAATACTTGTTTAATCCTATTGAAGTAACTCACAGTGAGAAAGTAAATATTGCGGTTCAACTCTTCCAGCAGTATATCAATTCACTGGTGGAACAAGCTCATGTTTAGAGCAATAACAGTTATATTAATTCTTATACCTGTTCTAAAAACTGTGTTATCACCATCTGTCCCCTTTCCTGACTCCATGTTATCACCACTGTGGAAATAGAAAAGGCTACACTAGAATGAAAACCATTTTGTTTTGATTCATTTCCTCAGTTGCTATGGTCAAATAATTCATTACCTAGTGGTCAAATAGATGACCATCTTCATACAGTTAGGCACACATTTCTTTCTTAATACTAGAAAACCAAGAAAGCAATACAGATCTGTAGTGTAATCTGGGTTTTTGAGGTGTAAATGGTCATACTGAAAATTTAACAATAGGCAAGCAGACTCCAGAGTCCTCTTGGACGATTATCCCTTCCCAACCAGTGAGAGATGGTGTGATTTCCCTTCCCCCCTTCATACATACCAACAGACTAAGGTGTCAGTTTGATTCCCCATTTTTTAAAAGGTATTGGCCCCCATTTGACTGTTGTAGGCAGCTAGGTGGTAAAGGGGACAGAGTGTTGTACCTTATCTTAGGAATACCTGAGTTATAATCTGACCTCAGATATGTACTAGTTGTGTGACTCTGGGCAAGTAATAACCTCTATCTGCTTCTGTTTCCTCATCTATAAAATGGACAAAGTAATAGCATCTGCCTGTAAGGGCTAAAATTCTAGCTAGTCTGTCTAAAATCTAATGAGGGGTCGCCAACAAATTATAAGCTTTATCAAGAGTTAGACTTTTAAGCATTTATTAAGGAGAATAAGAATTTGGTAAAGAGAAAGAGAAAGGCCTATATTCCTCTATCTATTAAAGGGAGAGAGCATTCCTAGCTCTGCTCTCTGCCAGAGTGCACAGGAAAGAGAGAGAGTCAGAGCGCCAGCATCCCCCTTCTTCCTCCCACAAGCAAACGTCACTTCCTAATGCCAAAGAAAAGACGCATGGCCTTGCCCTCGGAGGCCTTCACCTCATGGTGGAGCTTTTCTACAGTAAGTCTCCAGCAGGTGGCGTCATTCCAATTGTTACATACCTTTCAGGGTTGTTGTGAGGATCAAATGAAATAATCATTAGAAAGCACTTAGGGGGTGGAGTCAAGATGGTGGAGGAAAGGCTATTTCTATTTTTAACTCTCCGAGCTCCCAACAAATCCGTCCACATACCTCCAAAATAATGCCATAAGACAACTCCTGGAGCAGCAAAAGCCACAAAAGAACAGAATGAGACTATTTTCCAGCCAAAGATGGCTTAAATAGGCAGCAGGGATCATCAGCTGTACAGGGTGATAGAGGACCTTAGCACTAGGTGCAAATCCAGCCCCAGGCAGGCTCCAGAGCCTCACAGTCTTGAGCATCAGCAGCTTCTTCTGAAACTTGGCTCACAGACCAGTGAGGGGATCCAGTGGTTGCCCGGGTGGAAATAGTGGGGGTCTCTGTGGGAGCAGAGGTGGAGCACGTTGCCCAGGAAGCAGATTTGAGTGGAGAGGCCCAGTGGGGGAGGGGCACAGGCACAGCAAGCTTCAAACCATAGAGAATCAGATTTCAATCAGATTTCTGCTTCTGGATTAAAGAGCAAGCAGGCCCGTGGTTACTTACAGGCCAGGCAGGCTAGAATGTGTCTGAATTGTACCACCTGGGGCCCCCTGTAGCTTGGGAGAGTGTATCCTGCAAGCAGGGTTCCACATTAAGGAATTAAAAGCCAAGAAATAGGCAGGAAAAATGAACAGGCAGAGAAAGCAGCAGACCATCAAGAGGTTTGTTTATTTGTTTGTTTGTTTTGGTGGCAAGGTAGATCAAAATACACCCTCAGGAGAAGATAGCAAAGTCAAAGCTCCTACATCCAAAGCTTCCAAGAAAAATATGAATTGGTCTCAGGTCATGGAAGCACTCAAAAAGGACATTGAAGATAAAGTAAGAGAGGTAGAGGGAAAAGTAAGAGAAAGAGAGGAAAAAATGGAAAGAGTGTGATGCCGGACGGTCATGGAAAAAAAAGTCACCAGCTTGAAAAGCCATATGGGCCAAATGGAAAAGGAGGTGCAAAAGCTCTCTGAAGAAAATCATTGCTTAAGAATTAGGATAGAGCAAATAGAAGCTAATGACTTTATGAGAAATCAAGACACGATAAAGCAAATCCAAATGAATAAAAAAGAGGGCAATATGAAATATTTCCTTGGAAAAACAGCTGACCTGGAAAATAGATGCAGGAGAGATAATTTGAAAATCATTGGATTACCTGAAAACCATAACCAAAAAAAAGAGCTTAGACATCATCTTCCCAGAAATTGTCGGGAAAATTTCCTGATATTCTAGAAGCAGAAGGTAAAATAGAAATTGAAAGACTCCAACAATCACCTCCTGAAAGAGATCCCAAAAGGAAAACTTCCAGGACTTTCTCATGCATACTAAAGTGGGTATAGTAATATATCTTGCCCTTTGGGAAAGTGGGAGGGACAGTAAAAAGCAAAACACTTTTGAGGAGGGATAGGGTGGAAGAAGATAGAAAACAGTAAATATCAACAGGAGGGAATAGGATAGAGGGTAATACAGTTAGCAGTAGTAATTGTGAAAGAAATGATGAGCAGGATGTGATCAGAAAGATGTATGAAAAATGCAAACCATCAACAAAGAAAGAACTGATAGTATCTGAATACAGATTGAAGTATAATTTTATTTGTTAGTTCCTCTTTCCAACCTTTCCAACCTGACTAATTTGAAGATATTTTGCATGACTGCACATGTATAACTTATATTGAATTGCTTACTTTCTTAGGGACGGTTTAGGAGGGAGGGAGGAAGAAAATTTGGAACACAAAGTTTTAAAAAAATCAATGTGAAAAAATTTGTTTGATTTTTTTACATGTAACTTGGGGGAAATTCTAAATAAATAAATAAGTTTTAATTTTAAAAATTTAGTAAAAAAGAAGAAAGTGCGTAGCACAGTGTTGGACATACAGGAAATGTTATATAAATGTTGACTAGTTATTGGGCAACTAGGTGGCACAGTAGAGTGCCAGGCCTGGGGTCAGGAAGAACCCAAGTTTAAATCAGACCTCAGACACTTAACTAGCTGTGTGACCCTGAGCAAGTCACTTAACCACTTTTTGCCTGTCTCCTCATCTGCAAAAATGGAAATGGAAATGACAAACCACTCTAGTACCTTTGCCAAGAAAACTCTGAAATGGGTTTTCTGAAAACTGAAACTGACTAAAGGACAAAATTACTATGATTAATTATTATTGGAGCGTAGTACAATGGATAAAATATTAGTTACAGATAATTCATTTTCATTTTCCCTTTTCCCTGATCTCTTCTTTCTCTTTTGCCTTTTCCCTTCTTTATTGATAGTTAAACAAATACACAAAAAACCCCACAACAGACTTACTGAAATGTTTATTATGCAATGCTGACCTCCCACACCCAGCCTTGATGAACAGCACATACCTCTAAAGTGATTCGTTGGTGCAGTGTTTGAATTTGAGTCAGTGAATCCAAGCTCACTTTCAATAGCAGCTCCATCTTTTTTAAATTCCTGATGTCTCTATCTTTTTCTCTCTGCTTCCGAGTGACTTCATCATGGAAATTGTGCTTGTCAATGAGGCAATTACGCAAGTTGAGCTCCACTATCCCTCTAAAGAAGGTTAGAAAAAAACAAACCCAAACATCAGCTCTCCAGTAACTTCTATTCCTTTGCTCTTACAGCTAATTTATTGATGCACATCAGTTTATGGGATATATACAAAATCTTCCCCATAAGTATAAAGAGATATTCCATCATGATCCCTGAATCACAGTGAACTGTAACTTAAAGGTTTGACTACAATTAATGTTACTGCAACCTAAGAGAGTTAGTCTAAGGGAGATAACCTGAGGTAGAAACATCTAAATAGCCTGACACTTAATTGAAAATGGAAAGTGTATAAAAGAATATACACCTCTAGCCCATGTAGGTATTGAGGTGGAAAAAAATCACAATTACTGTTAAAATATCATTCATTGGTTTGAAAATTCCTTAAACAACAGCAAGTTCTGGCATTTCAAATCACGTGAATGATTAATGCATTTTAAAAATATAGTAGATTGTGGTGTTTTTGTTTTAAAGATCTGACTGTTATGTAGTTTGGTGATGTAGTAAAACAACAAAGAATGAAAAGATTCAGTTTGTTTCAATTAGTTTTAAAAACAGAATGCATTCAATTTGCATATATAGCTTTCTCATTTGTAGAGCTTGTTTGAAATTAGTAGACTTTATTCTGAAAAAGGGAGAGAAAAAGTGCAGGAGTAGGGGAAAGGAGTGAGAAATGGAGGAAGAGGAGAAAAGAAGGATGGAGAGGAGGAGAGAAGGAGGAAAAGAGATAGGGAAAGGGGAGGAAATGAGAAGGAAGAGGGAGAAAGAACTCTGTGTCTTGTGATAACAAAATTGGGCACATAAACCAAGGATAAAGTCCTATGTGTACAAATGAAATTTACCACTTTTTTTGGTAGGCCAAACTTGAAAAAAATGGGTGCCAGTCAATTGGGGAGTGGTTAAGCAAATTGTGACAGAATATATATTGAGTGTAATGTGATATTAAAGAGGCTGCAAGCTATAGTGGAAGGCTCACTGTTTGGGGATCATTGGGCCTGAGTTTACATCCTGCTTCCCATGTTTATTATTCATGTGCCATTGGATAAATGAATCAAACTCCTTGGGCCTCAGTTTCCTCATTTGTCAAATAAGGCATAATGTACTAGATGGACTCAGGAGGTTCCTTCTAGCTTTAAATCCAGACTCCTGTGCTTATGATTGTATAGTAATGAAACACATGAGAAATTCAGAGAAACTTGGGAAGACTTGAATGAATTGATACAGGGTATAGTATAAAACAAACAACCCACACAATGATTCTACTAATAGGATCGGAAAATAAAACTGGAGGATATCAAAGGTGAGAACATATAGGAAAATCATGGTGTCCTAAAGACTTTCTCAATAAAAATTAAAACAAAAAATAAAGATCAGAAACCCATCTTGCCTTTAAAAGACTTGATGGTGAAACACACTCTGATGCAGAAAGGTGGTGGCTAGAGGGGAAGAACATACAGCGCTAGGTGGCGCTATAGTGCATAGAATGCTGGGCCTGGAATCAGGAAGACTCATCTTTCTGAGTTCAAATCTGAACTCAGACACATGTGACCCTGGGCAAGTCACTTAACCCTGTTTGCCTCAATTTTCTCATCTTGCAAAATGAGCTAGAGAAGGAAATGGCAAACTACTCTGGTATCTCTGCCAAGAAAACCCCAAATGGGGTCAGGAAGAGTTGGACACGACTGAAAAAAAGAAAAAGACTGGAAAACTCCCCCAACAATGTCATACATCCTCAGACATGACCAATGTTTTGGTTTGTTTTGCTTAAGTTGCAAAGAGAAAGTTTGGTTGGAGGTGGGGTGGGTGTAAACCCCTCGAGGGCAGGAACTTGATATCTCCTAAGCCTACAGCAATGTCTGGAACAAAACGGGCACTTAACTAAATTCTGAAGGAATTAAACTAATTTGAATTGGAAGGGGCAGTAATATAACACAAAGAAAAAAAAAACAGTAAAAGGGAAAAATGACATTGTAGCCATTGTCAAAAGCATAATGATATCCTCCTAACACAAAGCATTTTTGAATATTTTTGAGTCTTTAAAAAAGCACAAGAAAATCATATCTCAATACTAACCTTTCAGTCAGTAAACTGGCTTCATTCTCTTTGGTTAATTCCAATAATTTTGACAGTTGGCTGAATTCTCTTTCTTTGATTTCAAGTAGGGCTCTCTTCCCTTCTACTTCTTTTATCACCTCCTCCTTCTCTGACAATACACCATTAACTTTGTTTTCTGATTTCTTGAGTGTTTCACTTATATCATTTACTTGATCTACCAAAACTGCTCTTTTCTTCTCCATATCTCTATGGAAAAAGTTTTTAAATGGTTATTTTTTCACAGTCAAAGGAAGTCATCCTCTCTTTTCACCTCTTCATACTGGTCTGTTTTCTCTATACAGTCTTGGCTGAAAACCTGGACCCTTGAGCCAACTGTTCCTGCCAGGCTTGTCCTAGAACTATTTTGGAAGTAGCAGCATGGGTCATTTTGGCCTCAGAAAGCTCAGAAGGGCAGACAAGGTGAGAAGTGGAAAAGTAAGGTTTAATGGGGATGCTTTAAATTTACTAGTTCCTGAAGCTCCTCAGAAAGAGGGTTGGTGAGAAAAAAAAAACTCAACAGCAAGGGAGAGGTCACTAAGAAGCGATGGAAGAGAAGACCAAAGTGGACAGTGATGAGACAAAAGACTATTAGGGAGAAGGATGAAAGGGTGGGAGGCTGGCACTGCAATAGCTCTCAATTATCTAACAGTCAGGGATCCAGGAATCCTTGATAGCTGCAGTTTCTACATAAATGAAAGCAAATCCACTTGCACCAAAAGGACCAGAATTTACATTTACTGTATAAGAATACGTCAAAGGACCAAGCTGCATCAATTGATGTAACATATTTTTTTAATTCCTAAGGAAAAGAAAATAGGATGAAAATGTTTATTTCAAAGTAAAATTATAATAAAATTTTTGCATCAGTTGACATGCTTGGCATTAAAATCTCCAAAATGTTTTTCATAGGTTTTCATTGAGAGTTTTCCAAATGTATTTGCCCACTTTTCTGATTCAATAAATGAGGTTTTGTTTGAGGTTTTTTGTAGGTATGTTTTTTCAGTTAGACCCTTGATTTCATTGGTAAAGGGAAATCCTAACGAGGATATTCCCTTTCCCAATACAGATGAGCACCTAACCTGCAATTTATAGGCTTGGTGAAGTATAAGAATAGAGAATATTGAATGTAATTTGATTTTTTGCTAAGGACTCAGAGTTGAGATGAGTACCACTATTTAATACCTTCAGAGAACTTAGTGTATATAAGGCTGTTTATTTCTCCACTAGCAAGTCTCTACTTGCTCTGTTCTCCTTAGTGTGGCTGAGGGATGCTCTTGGGCCAGTTGAAATGTATTGAGCTGTTTGCCTCTATAATACATGCCACTAGGTGGATGTCGTGTTCTTATTGGTATTTCTTTTCTCTCTTCCATCATAATATTCTGCTCTTGGCTTATTCCTTTTCTTTAGAATCAATGATCTTTCTCATCCCTCCTATCATCTACCACCTTATCCTCCCTTTTCCCTGCCTTCTTTCTTGTCTCAAATCTTTCATTTTCTTGATGCTTTTCTCATACTCTTAGGATTTCCTGCCAGAAACAGTTTTATTCTTCTGTTCTTGACCCTTAGCTATATCACTACAGTGTCATATCTGCTCCCACCTGTAGGCCTGGGCAAACTGTTTTGGGATTGGTTCTAGCAAGGGAAGAAGCATATAAAACCAAGAAAATCAAGGCAGGAAACTACCCTGAGTATTGTCTTCTTGATACTAGAAGTGGCTAGGTGGTTCAGTAGACAGAGTGCTGGATCTGGTGTCAGGAAGACTCATCTTCCTGGGTTCAAATCTGGCCTCAAATATTAGCTGTGTGATCTTGAGCACATCACTTAACCCTAATTGCCTCAGTTTCCTCATCTGTAAAATGTGCTGGAGAAGGAAATGGCAAACCACTCAAGCATCTGCCATGAAAACCCCAAATAGGAGCACAGAGAGTCAGATACCACTAAACAACATCAAAATCCTAATCCCAGCCACTAGTTTGACTAATGACCACCTCCAATGGATAATATCTGATGTTCTAAGTGATTCCGACCAGTGAGAACATTTCTTCCTTTCTTCTGGTTAGCAGATGGATCAATCAAAGGACTACTTTTTAAAGTCTTCAGATGTCCTCAGTTTTTCTTTTTCCCACTGAAAGAAACTATTTTATTTACTGTGTGACTATTTCTGGCAGTTGAGGGGGCTATATATTTGAGCACTAGATAAGTGAAAATATTTTGACTTGTAGCTGGAATAACGGGATTCTTACTATTCTATAACACCTTCCTATTTCATAGGTAGATAGATATCTACACACATAAACATTGTTGAAAGGGAAATCTTGAATTAGAAAGAAAATTTGGTCCCATAAATGTTGCACATAGATATATGTATGTATGTGTATGTATGTATTGAAGTAATAATTTGCCCTACTGATAAAAAGCCTTTCTTTTAATGTACTTGATATTTAGCACTCACTTAAATTATCAATTTATGCCCACAATTTGCTAGATTTAAAAAAAATTTCTTATATCTAGATTTACTTTCTTATTTTATAGTATACATTTATTACTGTGGGAAAATATTTTAAATAAAGATTTAAATCGTACAGTAGTCTTCGGAATATTTTTTCTATTTCTTTTCCAATTTGCAAAGGGATGCTTTGATGGCGGACCACTTCATCCTAGTAAAGAAAGGAAAACAAATTAAGTAGTCTGAAAAACATATCTAATTCATACATTTCTGAGAAATAAATTATTTTGTTAATGTTCCTTTCATTTATCATCCATATATTAACATAAAACATTTACATATATGCCATATTATCAACGTAATCTAGACCAATGTTTTTAATCTCTAATTTTAGTTTAAAGGGGCTTGCATAATACCAAATAAAAATTTATTTTATTTTAGTTTAAAAATACAAATATATGCCACATAATACTTCCAGAAAGAGGTAATATTATGGTTTTGAGGCTATTGTCAATCTATAGCTTCAGTATAAAGAAAAAAAAACCCTATATGCATGAAGCTTACTCCTAACATTAAGAAATAATAATAATATGGGAATGAGATAATAAACACATTAAAATCTCATTATATTTTATGAACTTATAGATGACAAATCTCCATACTACAAGTATAAGTATGAAAATATCCTTGAAAACTCTACCAATACACTGGACTGGAAGTGGAGCATTCCTATAGACTCAACTATTACCCACAAGTGTCCAGATAGAATCCATAAAAACTTAAGATAATTTTAAATAGATAATAACAACATCAAAATAGGCTGCTATGAGGTTGGCATTGGATTTGTCAAATGTAACTAAAAATGACTTACCTCTGTGTGGAAACTTTAAAATGACTAAGATGTAAGAGCAGACTTAAAATGCCCTCTGTGGGCAATATCCCCATGAGCTCAGGCAGCAATATATTAAAATCAGAAACATCACTCAAATGGCTGAGAAATGAACATTTGTTAAAACAGGAAAGCTAATGATGGCAATATAGGACCAGGTCAATGCCACCAGCAACTATGGAAGGTTTATTCTTAAGAAGCTTGTACTTAGTGACCAATATAGATCATATAAAAAAAGATAGGGTCAGTACAGCATATCACCACAGGCTGTAAAAATTTACTGTCTACTAAGTACCTGGTAAGACATAACCTGATGCCTAAAATTAAACATAAAAATTCATTTTCTTTCATGTACTAACAAATCCCTTTACTAAAAATGCAGTCTAAAATATCCTGAATAGCCCAATAAATAAATCATATCAGAAATGGACCATTATTGTGAACCACTATCATGGTCTGCCTACAATCTCCTGGACATAACATTGATCCATAAAAACCTTAAGAACTTTATTTTGAATCATTGTTACTACACCCAAACACTTATAATTTCTGAGTTGTATGAAGCCAAAACATTTTTTCCCTAGTACAAGACACTAAATGATGTGGGAATGCAATGCTATACAGGTGATCCCCGATGTCTCATCCACTACTGGGAATGTACTGAGGATGCTCTCAAGTAAATCTAATACTTTTATCCAACTACAAAAAGCAGTGATTGTATGCACCTGTGCATTTTCATAGAAATCTGAATATAAAGGAGTCAGAGGAGGATAGCAACATGTCCCAGGACCACTGTCCTCTGTATACCATTGAAAAAGATGAGAAAAATAAAATACTATCTTACATATATATGATCTGCTTGCTATTTTCTATTTTGTTTTCCTTTTTTTCAAGTAGACTTAGATTTCACGTTAAGTATTAAAGTATGAATGACAATTTTTGTGGTTTTATAATGTGACAAAATCGTTTACAGATATTTTGCTTAAAAAACTATACATGAAAAAACCTCTTGTATATAAACACACATGCACACACATGTATATATATTTATATATGTACATGGGTATGTGTGTTTTATATGTGCAAACACGTGTCTATATATCAACATAAATAAATGTATGTGTGTGTGTACTATCTATCTATCTAGTTTCCCACGGGGGGAAAATCCATTTTAGAGAGCTGGGCCTGGGGTCAGGAAGATCCAAGTTCAAATGTGGGCTCCAATACTAAC
This sequence comes from Dromiciops gliroides, assembly GCF_019393635.1. NCBI lineage: Eukaryota > Metazoa > Chordata > Mammalia > Microbiotheria > Microbiotheriidae > Dromiciops > Dromiciops gliroides. The sequence goes on along the minus strand of NC_057865.1, from coordinate 149,412,917 downwards.
TAGCTGTGTGACTCTGGACAAGACACTTAACCCCTATTTGTTTCAGTTCCTCATCTGCAAAATGGGGACACAAAAGAGAAGAAAATGGCAAACCACTTCAATATCTTTGGCAAGAAAACCCCACAGAGTTCATACAACCCCATGGGGTCATGAAGAATAGGACCCAACTGAACAACCAAACAACAACCTATCAGTTGTGAGGGAAGTATATTGAAAAGTGCGATCTAAACATTAGCTCTTATTATTGCCATATGGGTTATTGTTTTCATGCATGCATACAACATTTTAGTTGAACTAATGTACCTTTAAATTATCTTCTTGTTCTAATAAATCATCTAGTTCTTTCTTGTCCTTTAGTGACAGTTTTTGCTTGTATTGCAGATCTTCCTTTAAGTTTTTAATCTCTAGTTTCTTTTGGATTACTTCTTTACGTAACTCTTCACTGCTTTCTTTCAATAGTTTCATCTTCTTCTCCATTTCCTTAAAAATTCACATAAAAATGAGACCTAATTATTGAATATGGAAAAAAATCACTGTACATTTTTAAAACCACTGAATTTAAAAAATGTTTGTGCAGTAATTTTGGTTCAAAGATCAGGACAATTTTTAAAATTTCAAACACATTATAGAGGAGTGACAATTACAAGGCATACACTGTTAGGGGCATGTCAGATTGAGGTTATTTTTTTTCTTGTTACTGTTAAAATGATCAGTTTGCTATTTTCTATTTTTTTGTTTTCCTTTTCCAAATAGACTTATATTTCATGTTAAGTACCTAAAAGTGCGAATGATAATTTTTGTGGTTTTATAATTTGATAATCATTCACAAATTTTTGCTCAATAAACTACCCATACATGAAAATAATTGACCAGAGTCTCTTCAGAGACCTCTCATCCTGTTTTTACCACTTATGGATGCAAATGCTCTTTGCTCCAGTAATACAGAATATCTGCAGAGTGGTTGACCAGGGAAGTATCTTTCATTAAGTGCATATACAAGCATCTACCCTCTTTTTCAGATGTAAAAATTGCCAGTACTCAGGATTACCTGTCATTTCAACTACTACCTTTTCTTGCCATGGCAGAAAACCAGGGGAATTATAATTGCAGATGTCCTAGGCTATAATTCAGAATGCATTTTTCCCTAGAAACAATTTTACCCTAAGTTATATCTAGGTTTCATTACACAATACTTGCAATATTATTGCTATGTTTCATTATAATACTTATACTATACTTCAGGTAACTTATCCAATTTAGCTGCCATTTTTTAGCAATGTTTTGGTTGGGAAATGTATTCGGAAAGACAACTAAGTAACATAACACCCTTTTGTTATTAGTTACCAATTGTATGTTCAAATGAATGATTTCCATGCTATTCCCATTATTCCCCATAAATGTTTTCTTTTAATAAATTTGAGCTCCTTAAAAATCATACTGTAAGGGGCAGCTAGGTGGTGCAGTAGATAGAGCACCGGCCCTGGATTCAGGAGGACCTGAGTTCAAATCTGGCCACAGACACTTGACACTTACTAGCTGTGTGACCCTGGGCAAGTCACTTAACCCCCATTGCCTCACCCCAAAAAACCCCAACATACTGTAGAAGTATAGATCAACAGTGACAGTCATTTGGGGCCCCCCAAAATAGGATTATTTCTGTAGTACGCAAAACAGAACCCATTTTTGAGAAGATACTACTATAAGGCTTTTCTTAATTTCAGATCTTTTTTGAAAGCATACATTTGGTAACCCATATACATGTTTACTCAAAAAGTCACAAAGATTTTATCTTGAATGCCACTCAGTGTAAAATCCTTTAGATTTTTCCAGGTTATCTAAACTACTATGTAAGATAATTTTTATAATAAGTTTATTTACACCCAAATGTACTCAGTAAACTCTATATAATCTTACTTACTCCAGGTTTAGGTATCTTCTCATATTCCTTTTGTATAAGTACTTTTTCTTCTTTTAAGCTGTAGAAACATGAATCAAATTTAGCAGTGCAAATGAATAAGTTATTTCAAAAACAATATTTTACTGTTTACAGTTTGAGTCCTATTTTATGTAATTTAATTGGGATTGTCTATATACTGATGGAGCTCATACAACTGCATACAGTCCCTTCAGAAAAGATAACCAATTAAGTCAAAATCTTTAGCCCAGAAGTTGGAAGAAAGGTTTTTGGAAATCCTAAAAGGGACTAACTCCACTACATACGTAGGAGTTGATTAAATGTTTCTTCCATGTTCTCCTGGGCCATGCTGCTATGTTTTGCCATTTTGAATAGGTGTCATATCCTATATAGAACTTCATTTGGGAATATGGTCCAGACAGTTGGAAATATACTAAGACCCTGAAGTAACCTAATATAATGGAAAGAACATTGGAGTGAGGAGACGTAGGCTTTCATCCTAGTTCTACCACAGATATTCCTATATGTGAAAAAGAAGGTATTGGGGCTAGGTCATCTCTAAGTCCCTTTACAGCTCAGAAATATTCCATTTAAATTTTGTTCCTTTTGGATGACACTCCTTTTGTGTTCCTTTTGTGACTCTCACCACACTTATTCTACCCTCTCAATTACACATAGTTTCTTTTCTCTATAAAGTTAAAAATATAATAAAAATACAATTTGCAAATAGAATTTATAAGATATTTTGAGCTCTAACCCAGTCTGTTCATTGGCCAAGACAGGATGGTGATCTCCCAGTCAGTTGAGTTTAGTACAATTAGATATCAACAGATTTTCCTTCTCTCTCTCACATTCTCCAAAGAAAAACACAAACTCATCAAAAGTATATTCATCTGATACTGTATAACCACAACTTATAGAATATAATTATCACTGAAGAATCAAAATTGTGAGTGACCCAATTCAATGCAAATGAGCCAAACCAGACTGTGTCATTTTTACCAATTATGAATTGCATTCAAGAAACGGAAATAAAAGGTAGCATTCAAGAGATATGTAACAGGAAAAGGAGATACACAACTGAAGTCATTAGAGTAAGGTATGATAAATAGGTATCCCCTATGTTGCACTGGTATCCAAAGAGACTATGAGAAGAGCTTCTAGTATATGTTAGTTGGACTTTCTATGAAGTATTTATGGGAGGACATAGACAAGAGTCCCACAGAATTAGAAGGTGTGGTTGGGTTGTGATCTGCACCATTTGCTGGCATCATGGATCTAATGATGTACTTAGGATTTAAAATGCAAAATAATCTTGGTAGGTAGTGTGAAATACTGCTACATTCATTTTGTATAGGAGAAAACAGAGGCTAAAGAAAGATTATGTGATTTGCCCCGTGATAACACAATTATAAAGTTTTGGATCTGGCTCTCAAAAACCACTCTCAAGTACAGTGCTAATTCCATGAAAATTACGTGGAAAAAGTATTAAAAGCAGAGGCTGGAAGGGGGAGGAGACCAGCAACTCCTCAACTTAGGCAAAAGCCTAGTTAACTCAGAAAAGGCAGGAGGGCACAGAGGAAGCAAACCATCTGGGTGATGGAAAAATGTCATGGTATAATTCAGCAAAGCCTCAGGTTTGGAGGGCTATCTTTCTCTAATAGGTGGTCTCTGTCCTAATTGTGACCCCCAACTTCTGCCTGGCAAATCCCTTCCATCTTTCTTTTCTGAATTTTCCATGAAACCTAGTTGATTGGTCTTTCCTCAACAGACATCAGAGATAGGGAAACCACCCCTTCTTATAAAACACCTGATCTTATTTAGGGTCTCTGATATACTGCCATTGATATATGGAGTAAAAACAACTTGTTATAATAGTAGTACCCTGGGTCCAAAAAGCAAGGCTCTGGGCACCTCCATCCTGTATTCCTTCTTAAGGCCCAAATATATTTTTCCCATAGAGGGCAAAGGGCCTCTAATATTTGTTCATTTCTCAACACAGAAAAGAATAGAAAACTATGAAGATTTTATGTTTATAAGAAAAAATGTTTTCCCTATAATTTAAATGTTTAGGGGATATTTGAAAAGAAATTGGAAGCAAACTATGAAAGGTTTACCACAATTTTAGCATAAGAAGAAGTTGCCAAGATTCTAAAGCAAGCATGCAAATGTGTAAGTTAGGGTGGAATCACAAAATAAAACTCTAGGCAGGAGCTTCAGTTTTCTGAGAAAAAGTGTTTTAGGCACAACAGTTAAGTGTTTCATTGGGCAGGATTCCAGGACCCCAGACTCATTACTGTACTTTGTTTTTTTGTGGGAAAAACAGGTTTTATGGAATGGTACCTATTTTCTCTCCTTTTTAAAGTCATTGACTCCCTGGGAACTCTCCTAATAGGCAGAGATTGCATCGCCTGTTGTTATTTCCAGGTGATCAGGGAACAAATCTTTGGTAGACTAATGAGACCCCAGAAGTAGGAGAGACCCTCAAGGTCATCTGGCCTGACCTCTTCATTTTATAGATGAGGAAGATGAGGACAAGAGAGGCAGAAGTCCAGGGATCCAAAGTATTATGGGGTTATTTTAGATAAAAAAAAAAAGTAGCCACAATCAGGAGAAAATAACTGGGGAAACATTGTTGTAGCAAGTTTCCCTATTAAAGATCTAATTTCTTGGAATACAAAGAACGGATTCAAATTTATAAGAATAAGAGCCATTCCCCAGTTGACAAATGATCTAAAGCTATGAACTTAAGGGAAGAAATCCAGGCTATTTATAGCCACATGGAAAATGCTCCAAATCACTACTAATTAGAGAAATGAAATTTAAAACAAGTCTGAGACTCTGCCTCATGATCATCCGAGTGGCAAAGATGACAAAAATTTTAAAAATGATAAATGTTGGAGGAACTGTGGGAAAGCAGACACATTAATGTTCTGTTGGTGGGATCTCTCAATGGTTACAACCATTCTAGAAAACAATTTGGAATTATTCACAAAAAGTTACTCAACACTGTATTCTATCTAATCTGTCTATACCACTGCAAGGCTGGAAAGAGGAATGTTTGACAAATGAAAACTCTACATATATGTTGAAGGTATCCTTAATATATTAGTAGGGATCAGGCACTTTTGCAAATGACTTTATACAGTAGGCTCCTCTTTCAGAGACATATGATTGACTGAATAGACCTAGTCATACAAAATTTTGTTGCATTTTATTGTTTTATATTTAAAAAATATACATTTGCCCTGGTAGAGCAAAATGCAATGAGATAATATTTGCAAACTTGAGAAGGAAATGGCAAAACACTCTAGTATCTTTGCCAAGGAAACCCCAAGGATAGTATTAAAATGATAAAACAGATGCTTTTGGAAGATAAGCCCCTCAGGACAGAAGGGGTCCAAAATATTACTGGGGAAGAATGGAGGGAAACTATAAGGAGTTCCAGAAAGAGTGAAGTGGATGGGCCAAAGCCAAAAGGAAGCTCAGCTGTGGATGTGTCTGGTGATGGAAGGAAAGTCCAATGCTGTAAAGGTCAATATTGCACAGAAGCCTGGAATGTAAGATCTATGAACCAAGATCAAACAGAAGGTGGAAAGATTAAACACCGATATCTTAGGTAACAGTGAATTTAAATGGGCAGAAATGGGTAATCATTACATACACTACTGTGGGGAAGATCCCTAAGAAGAAATGGAGTAGTCCTTATAGGAAATAAAAGGGTGAGAAAAGCAGTACTGGGGTATAAACTCAAAAATGACAGATCAATATCAGTTGGAATCCAAGGCAAACCATTCAACACCACAATAACAAGTCTGTGTTCAACCACTGATGCCAGAAGCCAAGGTTAATCAGTTCTATGAAGACCTACAATATCATCTAGAAATAACATCAAAAAAAGATGTCACAGAGTAGCAGAACCAGGAGAACATCGTATACAGTAAAAGCAACATTGTGTGATGAACAATGGTCATAGACTTGGCTCTTTTAGCAATGCAGTGGTCCAAAACAATTTCAAAGAACTTCATAATAGAAAATGTTCTCAACATCCAGAAAAAAGAACTGTGGTTTATGAATGCAGATTGAACTATACTGTTTCTACTTTTGGGCTGGTTTTTTTTCTTGTTTTTTTTTTTTTTTGAGGTTTTCCCTTTGTGCTCTGACTCTTCTGTCACAATATGAATAATGCAGAAACATGTTTAATGTGATTGCACATATATAACCTACATTAGATTGCTTTTTGTCTTGGGGAGGAGGGAGGGAAGGAAGGGTGGGAGAAAAATTTGGAACTGAAAATCCTATGAAAACAAATGTTGAAAACTATCCTTATATGTAACTGGAAAATAATAAAATGCTGAACAAGAAAAAAAAAGATGTCACATTCATCACTGGAGACTGGAATGCTAAAATAGGAAATCAAAAGATAATTGGAATAACAGGCAAACTTGGCCTTAGAGTGCAAAATGAATCAGGACAGAGACTAGTAGAGTTTTGTCAAGATAACTTGCTGGTAATAGCAAACACTCTTTTTTCAACAACCCAAAAGGTGACTTTACATATTTTTTAAAAGTATGTAAGGGGGCAGCTAGGTGGTGCAGTGGATAAAGCACTGGCTCTGGATTCAGGAGTACCTGAGTTCAAATCCGGCCTCAAACACTTGACACTTACTAGCTGTATGACCCTGGGCAAGTCACTTAACCCCCATTGCCCTGCAAAAAATAAAAAATAAATAAATAAAAAGTATATAATCAGATTTCAATGTTGATCATCTGGTGATGTTCATATGTAAAGCCACCTTTAGGGTTGTTCTTTTTTTGTGTGAGGCAACTGGGGTTACGTGACTTGCCCAGGGTCACACAGCTAGTAAGTACCAAGTGTCTGAGGCCTGATTTGAACTCAGGTCCTCCTGACTCCAGGGCCAGTGCTCTATCCGCTGCGCCACCTAGCTGCCCCTTACCTTTTGGGTTGTTAAAAAAGAGGTATCAAGAATATACAGAAGAACTATACAAGAAAGATCTTAACATCACCAATATCCACAATGATGTGATTACTGATCTAGAGCCAGACATCCTGGAGAATGAAGTCAAAGGGCCTTAGGAAGCATTGCTAGCAATAAGGCTAATAGAGGTGCCAGAATTCCAGCTGAGCTATTTAAAATCCTTAAAGATGATGCTGTTAAAGTGTTGCACTCAGTATGCCAAGAAATTTGGAAAACTCAACCGTGGCCACTGGATTGGAAAAGATCAGTTTATGTCCCAATCCTAAAGAAGGACAATGCCAAAGTATGTTCAAATTACTGAACAATTGCATACATTTTACATACTAGCAAAATTATGCTTCAAATTCTCCAAGCTAGGCTTCAGCAATATATGAACTGAAAATTACCAGAACAGCAGGATGGTTTTTGAAGAGGCAGAGGAACTAGAGACCAAATTGCCAACATTCACTGGATTATGAAGAAAGCAAGGGAGTTCCAGAAAAACATCTACTTCTGCTTCATTGCTTATACTAAAGCTTTTTTTTGTTGTTGTTGTTGTTTTTAAGTGAGGCAATTGGGGTTAAGTGACTTGCCCAGGGTCACACAGCTAGTACTTATTAAGTGTCTGAGGCCGGATTTGAACTCAGGTACTCCTGACTCTAGGGCCGGTACTCTATCCACTGCGCCACCTAGCTGCCCCTATACTAAAGCTTTTGACTGTGTGGATCACAACAAACTGTGGCAAGTCCTGGAAGAGATGGGAGTCCCAGATCACCTTACTTGTCTCTTAAGAAACCTATATGTGGGTCAAGAAGCAACAGTTAGTACCAAACATGGAGCATGTGATTGCTTTAATATTGGGAAAGGAGAGTACAGTAAGGCTGTATATTTTCACTTTGTTTATTTAACTTATATAGAGAGTACATCATTGTGAAATGCTAGGCTGGATAAATCAAAATCCAGAATCAAAGTTGCCTGGGGAAATATCAACAATCTCAGATACACAGATGATAACACTCTGGTGGCAGAAAGTTAAGAAGAATTAATAATAAGTCTCTTGATGAAAGTAAAAGAATAGAATGTAAAGGCTAGCTTGAAGCTCAATATTAAAAAAAAACAAACACACAAAAACCAGGGCAGCTAGGTGGCGCAGTGGATAGAGCACTGGCCCTGGACTCAGGAGGACCTGAGTTCAAATCTGGCCTCAGACACTTGACACTTACTAACTGTGTGACCCTGGACAAGTCACTTTAACCTTCATTGCCCTGCCAAAAAAAAAAAAAAAAAAAAAAGGAGGTGGGCCACAAGAAAACCCAAACACTTCATTCCTTTTGCTGGCCATGCTTCCTTTATAACACAGTAGAAAAAAACCTGCCAAATGACTTGTTTATCCCCAATCATGAGGATAGGAGTCATGCCTTGTTTATATTTCTTCCAATGTCTAGCATAGTTCATTGCACACAGTTGGTGCTTAATAAATATTTCAAGGGATCATAGATCCCTTATATATAAAGAGGAATAAGCATTTATATAGCACCTACTACATGTCAGGTACTGCACTCAGTGGGTTTTTTAAAACAAATGTTATCTCATTTCATCTTCATGACAACTCTGTACAGGAGGAAATATTATTACTCTTATTTTACAGCTGAGAGAACTGAGGCAAACATAGGCCACGTGGTTTTCCCATGGTCACACGCTAGGAAGTGCCTGAGGCTGAATTTAGACTCAGGTGTTATTGAATCCATACCTAGCACCTCATTTACTGTGGCATCAGCTGCATCTATAAAGGCACAAATATCATGCCTGAGTGTTTGTACAACTGAAAAGGGTGTTGACTGTGCTACATGTATTAGTGTTGGGGTTTGCTTTTCTTAAAATTATCTGTTCTCCAGAAAAGAGTAACATCGAACACATTTTTCCTGAATGTTAATAAACATCACACAGTTTTATTCTGATTTCTTTAAAATTTTTTTCTTTTTCTCATCATGGCTAATTACCCTTTTGTTAATAACAACAAAATATCACAATGAATAAATTCTGAGACATCATAGCAATTGTTTACAACGTTGGATAAGGGTTTTTATTGTTCCCTAATCATCTGTTTGCCTGGATGTCGCTGAACAGAAGGTAATACTTATGTAACAGAGATAGAGCATAAACAGAGAGAACCGCCAATGCTTTCCTTCCCTGAGAGTCAGCCACAGCTGCCAATTGACATAAAAACCAGAGAGAAAAAATATGAAGGTTTAGGGAGCAGAGACTTTGGATTAAAGCAAATGGTTCATTTCAGTTGTCAATGAACATAGTACACAAAAGAAATTACTTATAGCCTATCTGCACTCTTACTGGCATATCAAAGATAAGATGCCAGGATCTGAGATGGTTTCCAATGTGCTTAGCTTGCACTTTCTAAACCAAAAAGATGAATACTAAATGGGTGGGACTCACTGGCTTCCTGCTTGTTTTCTTCAATAACCTTATTTTGAACTCTGTTTTGCCCACCAGATGAAAAATGTATTCCAGAAGTCTCAATGTCCAATTTTTCTCTTTTCTTTTTATTCTGAGTGTAATAGCTAATTATGAAATGTCAGAGATTACAAATTTTCCAGATGCAATGGTCACAAACTTTTAATTATAATCACATTCTAAAAAAATGGGGTGGTGGTGGTGGTGGTAGAGATATTTATAGTAAAAGACTTTTAGGCAGGGGGGAGGATTATGTTAACTTCTGAAAGAAATACCTTCTTGTAAGAATGGATGAATCTTGGTTATCGCTTTATAAAATATAAAAGAATAAAAAGCTTAATTTAAAAATGAAAGCATCCTTGCAAATACTGGTAAGGATAAATTAACTCTACTTTCTGGATGGAAAAATACAAACTGTTTGTTGGGATCACAAGGAGACAATACATTTTTCATATAACATTAAAATTTTTTGTATAAACATCACAAAGTTATCTTAATGACTCTTGTTTTGAAGTATCAGCTTTCAGAGTTGATTTTTGCTTCTAGTTAACTGTCCTTGCACTCTGGTATGTTACCATCAGATTGTGAACTCCTTGAGGGCAGGATCTGTCTTTTGCCTCTTTTTAAACCCCAGCATATGTAAGAATGATATTCTTTGACAGCTCTGACGAGCATGGTCAGAAAGTATAAGACAAGAGATTCCTGCTTTATATTATAGTGTAATCCTGAAAACCATAAAAAGACTTGATCATCATAAAAGTTACCTGCAAAGTGGGGTTTGAGAGGCATGACTGGAGAGGTGGAGAAGTATGACATCAAGGTCTGCATACAAAAGGTAGGGCAGGGCAGCTAGGTGGCGCAGTGGATAAAGCACTGGCCTTGGATTCAGGAGGACCTGAGTTCAAATCTGGCCTCAGACACTTGACACTTACTAGCTGTGTGACCCTGGGCAAGTCACTTAACCCTCATTGCCCCACAAAAAAAAAAAAAAAAAAAAAAGAAAAGGTAGGGCAATACTAAACGGCATAGGAATTCAGGCTTGAAATTCCAGACAAAGGAATATGAGTTTTACTTAGTAAGTTATAGGGAACCCTTAATGTGTTCTGAGGAGAAAAGTGATTATTTCCATCAACCCACGAGAATTTACTAAGTGGTTACTATGGGCCAGGTAGATGCATGAAGTAGATGTCTTACCGTGATGTAAGGATTGGAGGGTCAAGAATAGGGGTAGAAATTTTTGTTAGGAGGCAATTACAATAGTCCAGTTAGCTGGCAAGTAGCTAGGGTAGTGGCAGATGCATGAGATATTAGAGGATAAATCGACAAGACATATTAACTGATTTGTAACTCTATGAACTGCTTTCTACTTTGTCTCCTTCATTTTTGACTTGAGCTGTTGATTTTTTGAACCTAGATACAGGACTTTGCTACTATTAAATTTTATCTTAAGAGATTCAGGCTACTATTCCATACTGCTAAGATCTCTATAGGCTCTCAGTTCAAGAGCTAGAAGGGATCACAGAGGTCTATCTAGCCCAACTTCTTAATTTTACGGGTGAGGAAACTGAGGCTCAAGGAGGTCAAATGATTTGCCCAAGGTTGCACGAATTGTGGCTTCAGAATTATAATTTGAACCCAGGATCTCTCTCAGAAATAATGCTTTACTCATTATCCTATGTTGCTTTCCCACCGCTAATGATAAAGGACAGACAAATTCATTGTAAAAAATCGGAGTAAATATGTTCCATTGTCTATGTTTGTTGTCATCTTGCCAGTTTTATCCACTCAGTTCTTGGGATGATACAGCTCACCAAATTCTCTGCAGACTTGTTTGCATCTTCACTGCTATTCAGTGTTTTATTAGGCATCATTTCCTACGTTAGGATGTTACAAATGATTTTATAATGCACTTTGCCTCTTCTGGCTTCCTTGTTACAATGACTGCTTCGTATTGGTTACACTCCGGCAGGGGTGGTAATAATCAAGGTCAGTGTCTTCCAGTTTAATGTTGATTTTGCTCTAGCTTGTCAATCATCTGGCCACCTGAGTGGGTATAGTGATGGGGATAGGTATCATTGGTATCAGGAGCTCCTGGGTAAAGAAACGTCTGCAACCAATGTATGTTAGCACCTTCTCTGCAATTAACATTCTTGGAGAAAGCAGGTAGAGACTACACGATAGACATAAGACTATGGTGGTATTTTTAATCCTTCAATGAAAAAAAAATTAACTGATCACTTGGCACTACACACATAAAACAATCAATTAACCAATTTTTACTTTTTAAATGTTGTGGCATGATATAAATCAGGACATATTACACGCCTGATGTGTGATTACACTCCATGCCCATGCCAGTCTTGAGTCTGAAGGATGGACAGGAAGAGCATCCACACACAGAAAGGCTAACTTGAGCCCCTGGAGCACTGAGTAGAGGACTAATACACCGCTCTAAAGAACAAATTCCTCTATCAAGTTGCACAACTGACATTTTTTTTTTTTTTGCAGGGCAGTGAGGGTTAAGTGACTTGCCCAGGGTCACACAGCTAGTGTCAAGTATCTGAGGCTGGATTTGAACTCAGGTCCTCCTGAATCCAAGGCCAGTGCTTTATCCACTGTGCCATCTAGCTGCTCCCACACAACTGACATTTAAACAAGTTTTTATCCCATTCCTGTCTGGTATCATTTCTGGCATCATTAAGCATCTGCTTGGCTGGCAGTTCCCAACATTTTGGGGGGTTTCTGACATGCTGTTCCTATCCTTCTACTTACTTAGGAATTTGACTTGACTTGATGCTACTTTTTTCCCCAATATCCCTTGTTCTAACAAATTTTGTCCCCTCTTCCTTCACCCTCACTATAATCAAGATGAACTCTACTTGAGTGAAATTTCAAATAAAGATTTAAATAGTTCTCTTGCTACTTATCTTATTCTTGAATTAATATGAGAAGCGAAATATTGCAAACTCTATTTCTGCTGTGAAAACTAAAAAACTTATATGATTTGGAACAGTAAAAGACTTGGACATTACTTTGGCAAATGAAGATAAAAATGGTATCTTTTAAAAACATTAGTTATTACTTTTCCTTAATACTCTATGGTCCAGGCAGGGCAGTTAGGTGGTGCAGGGGATAAAGTACTGGCCCTAGAGTCAGGAGGACATGAGTTCAAATCTTACCTCAGACACTTACTAGCTGTGCGATCCTGGGCAAGTCACTTAACCCCAATTGTCTTAAATATCTGGGACCACTGGGGCAGCTAGGTGGCACAGTGGATAAAGCACTGGCCCTGTATTCAGGAGGACCTGAGTTCAAATACGGCCACAGACACTTGACATTTACTAGCTGTGTGACCCTGAGCAAATCACTTAACCTCACTGCCCTACAAAAAAAAAATATCTGGGGCCATCTCCAGTAGTCCCGATATATATTTTTCCATTGGACCCAGATGGCTCTGGAGGAGAGAGTGAGGTTGGTGACTTTGTACCACCCTCCCTCACTTAAATCCAATTCAGTACAAGTCATGACATCACCCTGATGTCATGGTCCTCTTCGAGAGTGAAGGACAAACAACAATAGTCCAGGCAAACTTGTCACATTGCTTTTCTTTATATAATAACATTTTATTGCCCATCTTGGTGCCTTTGCACAGGCTCTCCAACATGCCTAGTATTTACTCTCTCGCTTCCAATTTTAGGCCTCCTAGTTTCTCTCAAAGGTCTTTGGGTGGGGATGGGGGGAGGTAAGCTGACTCCAGCATATTACCAACTGATGACTTCTGTACAAGTAGTAGCATCAATTATATCATCAATGGCTTGTATAACTAGAAAATAGAGTGGGCTATCATGTAGCTAGAATCAGAGCTAAGAGGTTGTGGTATAGACATTGAAAGAATGAGAAAAGAAAGCCTTCAGTGCATTTGATAGAATGGAAGATTTATAGGTGACCATGGAAAAGAATCAAATAGTGAGAAGGTATGGATGAGTTGTAATCTGCATTTGTGGAGGAAGTAAGTACCCATTTCCATGAAATCATGGATCCACCAAAGTCAAAGCACTGGTCTGCAGAGAAACCATGTCTGGGGCTGTTTTCTTCATTAAGATTTGTTGTGAAATTGGTTGCAGCTGTTTTTGATACGACAGCTCTTGTAAAGAAAGGAAGAGGCCACTTTCATCAACTGTTTAGATTTCATCTGTTGCATCTGACAGAAATGAAAGGCACAGAAATAAATAAGTTTTTGTAAATGGAGAGCTGAAAGAAGAGCTCTAAATAGTAATTCTCTAGAAAATTAAACAATAAGAAGATTGCTTTTCAAGAAGCATTCTGGAGCCTAGAACCTGATGAGTGATGAGAATCAAAGGAGTAAACTGGGGATGAGATTTTTGAATTAAGAGTTTTTATTTTATATGATAAGAAAAACAAAGAGGGAATGAAGGGGTCTTATTTTAAGAAAAAGAGGTATTTCTCTTACCTAATTTATACTTGAAAGTATTTGGCCTATTTGAGAAAAAATTCAGCACTGTCTTTTAGTTTCCTTTTATTTTCTGATTAATAGGAGCTTAGGATATATTGAAAAGCAAAAGAATTTATAAAATAGACTCTACTCTAATTCTTACCATTCAAAAATATACCTGTTTAAAAGGCTGATTAATATGTGATTTCATATGATCAATATTTGATTTTATGAGCTACTTAGAATATATGTAGGAGATGCTCTCTATACTGTGGAAGAACTATATGGCTAATGCCCAAATATAGAACTCTTTTTGTACTTCTAAATGGTTCTAAATGGCAAAAAGTGATGACTTTCCTTGCCATTCTCAAAACACAAGCTCTAAAATGAATAAATTGGATGAATTTGAAGTTTCTATCCCCATCCCTTCCCTTGACTGCTGTCTGATGGAAGTGCTTAAAAATAAAAAAAGAAGCAGATTAAGATGAGGGAGGAAAGTATCCTAGGAACTGTAAGGGACCTTAGAGGCTGTCTAGTCTAATCCTTCTATTTTATGGCTGTTATTTACCCAAGGTCACGCAGGAAATAAGTGAAATAAGTGGCAAAGTTGAGATTCCAACTTAATTCCAAAACCTAGTGTCCTTTCCCCTACACAATAACGTGGTACTGGGGCAGCTAGGTGGCACAGTGGATAAAGCACAGGTCCTGGAATCAGGAGGACCTGAGTTCAAATCTGACCTCAGACAGTTAACACTTACTAGCTGTGTGACCCTGGGCAAGTCACTTAACCCCAAATGCCTCACCAAAAAACCAAACCAAACCAAACCAAAAAAAACCCCCAAAGAAACAACAACAAAAAATAACAATAACATGGTATTCTATAACAGGTATGCTATAACAGGTATAGCATAATTGTCAGAAATCTTGCTTTTTTCCTCATTTCTGTCTCCTGGATCCTTTGCTTTTTTTTCCAAGTCCCAGTTATAATCTCACCAAATCCAGACTCATACACTAGTTGTGTGACCCTGGGCAAGTCACTTAACCTCATTGCCTAAAAAAGGGGAGTTGGTGCAGCTACGTAGTTCAGTGGATAAAGTGCTGGGCCTGGAGTCAAGAAGACTCCTCTTTCTGAGTTCAAATCTGGCTTCAGATACTTACTAGCTGTGTGACTCTGGGCAAGTCAAGTCACTTCACCCTGTTTGTCTCAGTTTCCTCATCTATAAAATGAGCTGGAGAAGGAAATGGCAAACCACTTCAGTATTTCTGCCAAGAAAATCACCAAAGGGGTCACAAAGAGTCAGACACAACTGAAAAACAACTAAACAGCAAAGTGACCCAGGTGGAACCAAAGCCAGTAGTCTTCCTCAAGCCTTCTCCTCTGCAACCTCCACCAAGACGCCGACTCCTCCCTCCTGGATACTTTCTGCTCCCATGGTTCTCTCTCTAAAAACAACCCAAAACAAACAAACAAACAAACAAACATTTCCCAGCCCCTCTTAATTCTAGTGCCTTCTCTTTGTGGATTGTTTCCTAATTTTCATACATATAGCTTGTTTGTACATCATTGTTTGTATGCTGTCTCCCCCATTAAGTTATGAGCTCCTAGAGGGCAGGGACTGTTTTTTTGCCTTTTTCTGGATTCTCAGTGCTTAGCACAGTGACTGACTCATGTTGTTATTGCTGTTGTTCTGTCATTTAAGTTATGTACAATTCCTTGTGATTCCATTTGGGGTTTTTTTGGCAGAGATACTGGAGTGATTTGCTGTTTCCTTCTCCAGCTCACTTTACAAATGAGAAAACTGAGGGTTAAGTGACTTGCCCAGGGTCACACAGATAGTTAAGTGTCTGAGGCCAGATTTAAACTCAAGTCTTCCTGAGTCCAGGCCCCATACTCTATCTACTGTACCACCTCAATGTCAGCATTTACTTAATAACTTCTTAGTGATTAGACTAACTTTTTTTTGGAATGAAAATTTTATTATTTATTTATTAAGATATTAGTCGATTAGACTAATTTTTTTTTTTAGATAGGCAATTGGGGTTGAGTGACTTGCCCAGGGTCACACAGCTAGTAAGTGTTAAGTGTCTGAGGCCGGATTTGAATTCAGGTCCTCCTGACTCCAGGGCTGATGCTCTATCCACTGTGCCACCTAGCTGCCCCTAGACTAACTTTTAATAAAATGACCGAATTTCCTTTTGCACAAATTTTGTTTTTAATCTTTCTCCAGATGGCCCAATCTTTCCTACCCCTAACTATTTACAAGAGGTTAGAAATGGACACAGATCATTACCACATAACAATTTGTCATGACCACATGAGATCATAATTACCAATAATGGTATTAAGTATATTATTAAGGCTGTTATTTTTGTGGAGAACATGAGGAAACTATCTAGAATAACTGAATAAATTCTTGGTTATCAGGAATAGCTGGGGAATAGGATCTGGTTAATTGAATATTTGGATAGAAGGCACATTAAATGCTACATGTGACTTGCCAATTTTCACAAAATTAGGATATAATGTAACACATATATCAAACTATTACTGGAGATTTTTTTGTTGTTGTTCAAGCTATTTTGTATCTTCTGAATTAGTATGTAAAGAAAAATCTGTCTGAGTGACTGGATATTTGGATTCTGGATAAAGAAAATTACTGTACTGTTGCACTATATCTGCATACTAGGATAAACAACTTTATCTTTTTGCCCGAGTTTCTTCAAATATACGGGAGAGTAACACCTATTTTTCTACAGGTATTAAAGGGATTTATTACTCATCTGTGATTTTTGGTTTTGGTCCATACATGAGACTCTATCAGAATGGGGAATTCCCAATGTAGAAGCTCTTTTCACCAGTGTCGATTAACACCTCTTCTAATTTAGAACCTCAGAGTTACTTGGGGGTATGAAGAGGTTAAGTGCTTTACCCATGGTCATACACCCATTGTGGGTCAGAGGCAGGACATGGAACCCAAATCTTTCTGAGTCCAAGCCCTTCCTTTTTATCGACTTTACAATGATGCCTCTCAATGTACGGTTACATTAAGCAAGATGAAATTATTTTGTCAAAATTCCTGACTTTCAAACATATACCAAAATTGTTTTCTATAAAAGTGACAGTTTTGGATAATAGTATTTAAGGACTATGTGCTAAGCTGGTATGACCATAAATTCTGCAAAATAAGAACTTTTGCAAAACATTTCTGCCAACAAAATATTTGAGAAACAAACATTAGAATCTACTCTAGTCAAATTATAGTTTTCTACAATGTATGGTCTCCATGAACAATCTGCCTGTGTCATTTTACCTAGAAGACAAAACTTTTTTTGTTTTTTGTCAAGAGAAGTTGGAAATTTCAAGCCATTTAAATAGCAAGTGACTTATGCTCGTCTTACCCTTTCACGAAAATGTCAGGCATTCACATTTCCACCACTAATGAACAACCAGCAATTGTTTTAATTTCATTATTTTCCACACTGAAGGACTGCTTACAGAACACAGAAATAGTTATGCTTTCTTTTTATAGATTTTATTGGTAAGGCTGAATGAGTTTTAGCTTAAAAGTCAGAAAACAATCCAGTTGTTTGCCTTTGCTTTTGTTCTAGACACAATAGGCACTCAATAAATACTTGTTTAATAAAAGCTAAAGAAATTTCATTGTTCTAAATAAGGATGAATAAATTTAATTTTTCTAAATCTTAAAAATGTTGAGGTTTGATGTAAATCATAGTGGGATTTGCTGAGCCAAGTTCTTCTAGTGTATAAACTACTTCCAAGTGATCAATCAGGAAATTTGAGAAACTACATCTGCTCTTTGGGTATATTACAGATTTGGTATACTCACTGGTATTGCAGAGACCAAGAAGAGTAAACTGTAGCTTCACCAAGCTATTTTGAGTCCTAGGGAACGACTACTATAACAGGAGATTAAGACCGTGTATACATAATAGAGATATAGGTGAGGTTCCTATATTTAAAGAATTCCAGAAGCTAAGTTCTCCCCCTGGACCCTTGTGTGGGAATAAGAGGAAGTTCCTAGAGGAAAGGGTGTGTGTGTGTGTGTGTGTGTGTGTGCGCACGCGTGTGCACACGTGCTCTACATGTGCACCTATATTTTTGTTTTTGTATTTACTTTTGTATCCTTAGCATAGGGTATTATCTATTGAACTGATTTGGTTGAATTGCATAAATAGAAGGACACATTTCCTGAGAGAGAAAGTATTACACCCCTAATAAGTATAAAGACCATAGCTGTAGTACTTGTTTATATTTTTCTTCAGAGTCCAAGGTCACACAGGAATTAAGAAGTAGTCAGGGGGGCAGCTAGATGGCGCAGTGGATAGAGCACCGGCCCTGAATTCAGGAGTACCTGGGTTCAAATCCGGCCTCAGACACTTAACACTTACTAGCTGTGTGACCTTGGGCAAGTCACTTAACCCCAATTGCCTCAAAAAAAAAAAAAACCAAAAAAAAAAAAAAAGAAGTAGTCAGGATTTGAACCTGTCTCATTGGCCAGGAGTCTTTCCACTATCCAATAGTGCCTTATATATAGAATACATACTCTGCATACATTTACCCTAATCTCTATTGTTGTAATAATACTACTAATATATTTTCTCAGCATAGCAATGTGAGGGGGAACTTAAAGCCTTTTCTTTTCTTTTTTTTTTTTCAGGGCAATGAGGGTTAAATGACTTGCCCAGAGTCACACAGCTAGTAGTTGTTAAGTGTCTGAGACCATATTTGAACTCAGGTCCTCCTGAATCCAGGGCTGATACTTTATCCACTGCACCACCTAGCTGCCCCGTTTTAAAGCCTTTTCAAGTTTTGCTGGCTATCTTTATAGATTCAGGTCCAAAATAAGGCTGGGTAGAGAGAAGAAACAATGATTTTAAGGCTTAGCTTTGTCTCTGTGCCATTTCCTGCTCTTCCATAGGAGAATGGAAGAGGTTTAGAATTGGAGAATGATAAACCCTCAAATGCTAAAGCTACTTGGCAGTTGCTGAGTAAAATGTTGTTGTTGTTTGTCCTTCATTCTCAAAGAGGACCATGACATCAGGAGGTGATGTCATGACTTGCAGTGAATTGGATTTAAGTGAGGAAGGGCTGTGCAAAGTCACCAGCTTCACTCTCTCCTCCAGAGCCAACTAGGTCCAGTGGCAAGATATGTTAAGATGACTGGTGATGGCTCCAGATGCAGTGGGAGACCCTGGTCTTTTTAAACTAACGTTTTTCCTAGTTCCCTGTTTGTCTAAGGTAATGCCCATTCAGTGATTAAGGCTAGATAGGAAATGAAGTAAAATATGACTTCTTTTACCCAGTCAAAAAATCAGTCTGGGAGGGAAAGACCCTTAGGGTTTCTGGCCAAGAAAGAAAGTGTTATTTATACTCACTCTGAGTCATCAAAACCCAAACAATGACCAAGTGAGGTTTGGGTTGGGAAGGAGAGGACTAGATGACCTGATCTTTTAATTCTTTTCTAAGATTTGTCACCAGGTTGACATCTCAGGTCAGTCAATGAATAGATTCATTCAGATAGGGCTAAATGTCCTTAAAACTATGTTAAGGGGGCAGCTAGGTGGCGCAGTGGATAGAGCACCAGCCCTGGATTCAGGAGGACCTGAGTTCAAATCTGGCCTCAGACACTTAACAATTACTAGCTGTGTGACCCCTGGGCAAGTCACTTAACCCCAATTGCCTCACCAAAAAAAAAAAACAAACCCAAAACTATGTTAATCACTTAATTGTGAGGTTAAGAGAGATCAATATATAACTGCAACCCCTCTAAACATATCCTAGAAGTTCAGATCCTAATAGTCAGGAACATAATCTAGCTTGGGATCCTGTTCTAAGTAATGTTTCCAGAAATACCAAGAGCAGAAGATGGTTCTTGGTGCTGGGGAGGCAGGCATTATAAATGCAGTGGCAAGAATAACTAGGGAGAGGGGCAACTAGATGGCTCAGTGGATAGAGCACTGGCCCTGGATTCAGGAGGATGTGAGTTCAAAACCAGCCTCAGACACTTGACACTTACTAGCTGTGTGACTCTGGGCAAATCACTTAACCCCAACTGCCTCACCAAAAAAAAAAAAAAAAAAAGAATAACTAGGGAGCAGAGACAAGATGGTGGAGGAAAAGCAGTGACTTCCCTGATATCTCTCCAAAACCCCTCCAAATACCTTCAAGTAATGCCATAGGCAATTGTTGGAACAGCAGAACCCAAAACAGGACAGGCTGATATAATTTCCCAGCCAAAGACAGCTTAGAGGGTTGGCAAGAAAGGTCAGTTGTACTGGGGTGAGAGTGGGGTATGCTGAGCAGTCCTGCCCCAGCCCCAGAGAACCAGGTCTTGGGAACCTCTGACTCAACTGTGGCAGCAGCTGCTTCTGGAACTCAGCCCATGGATGGAGAGAGGAGCTCAGGGCACAGTGTGGACCCAGTCTGGAACAGCAATTCTAGGGCCTTGGAGTCTTTGGTACCAGAAGCTTCTTCTGATACTTGGCTCACAGACCAGTGAGGGGGTTTGGCAGTTGGCTGGAGTGAAGTGGCTGCAGCCTCTGCTGGAGTTTGGGCGAAAAGCAGCCAAGTTCTGATCCAGTGGGTGGGCTCTAGTAGTGGCGGCCCAGTGGAGGACAGGCACAGGAACGTGTAGCTTCCGACCATAGAGAATCAGATTTCAATCAGAATCTGCTACTGTGTTGAGCGAAGTAGGCAAATAAAGCAGGGGATGATATAAAGCTTTTTTTGGGGAAAAGTAGACTAGAATACACCCTCAGAAAAAGATAATAACAAAGTCAAAGCTCCAACATCCAAAATTTCCAAGAAAAATATGAATTGGCCTCAGGCCATGAAAGCACTCAAAAGGGACTTTGAAGATAAAGCAGGAGCGATAGAAGGAAGATTTAGAGAGATGGAAAAAATAATGGAAAGAGAAATGAGAGTGATGGAGGAGAGTCATGGAAAAAAAGGCAACAGCTTGAAAAGCCAAATGGGAAAGGAGATTCAAAAGCTCTCTGAAGAAAATAATTGCTGAAGAATTAGGATTGAACAAATGAAAGCTAGTGACTTTATGAGAAACCAAGACACAATAAAGCAAATCCAAATGAATGAAAAAATAGAGGACAATGTGAAATATCTCCTTGGAAAAACAGCTGAGCTGGAAAATAGATTTAAGAGAGATAATTTGAAAATCACTGGACTACCTGAAAACCATGACCAAAAAAAAGAGCTTAGATACCATCTTCCAAGAAATTGTCAGGGAAAATTTCCCTGATATTCTAGAAGCAGAAAGTAAAATAGAAATTGAAAGAATCCATTGAACACCTCCAAAAAAAGATCCCAAAAGGAAAACTTCTAGGAATATTATAGCCAAATTCCAGAGATCCCAGGTCAAGGAGAAAATATTGCAAGCAGCTAGAAAAAAAGGAATTCAAATACTGTGGAGATACAGTCAGGATAACACAAGATCTAGCAGCTTCTACCTAAAAGGACTGCAGGGCATGGTATATGATATTCCAGAGGGCAAAGGAACTGGGACTACAACCAAGAATCACCTACCCAGCCAAACTGGGTATTTTTTGTTTATCCTTGTTTTTTTGTGGGGCAGGCAGGGTGGAGTGGCTTATGTCTGGGGCCAGATTTGGGCTCGGGGCCTCCTGGGTGCAGGGCTGGTGCTTTGTCCACTATGTCACCTAGTTGACCCATGATGACATCTTTGACATCTTTAAAATAAAGTTAAGGGGTCAGAGGAATGCACTGGAAGAAAGGGAAAGGAAGAGGTGGACTGGGGAAAGGAAGCTCACATAAAAGAAACAAGAAAAAACTTAAGGAGTGGAGGGAAAGATGGGGAAGGAGTGGAAGAGTGAGTGAACCTTAATCTCATCAGAATTGGCTCAAAGAAAGAATAACACACACACTCAAGTGGGTATAGTAATATATTTTACCCTGAGGGAAAGTGGGAGAGGAAGGACATAAGGTGGGGGGGAGAGGTGAAGGAAGGAAGGGCAGATGGGGGGAAGGGGCAGTAAAAAGCAAAACACTTTCGAGGAGGGATAGGGTGTAGGAAGATAGAAAATAGAGTAATATCAAGGGGAGGGACTAAGATGGAAGGTAATACAGTTAGCAATAGTAACTGTGAAAGAAATGATGAGCAGGATGAAATCAGAAGGATGTATGAAAAATGCAAATCATTAACAGAGGAAGAACTGTATGTATCTAAATACAGATTGAAGTATAGTTTTGTTAGCTCATCTTTCTAAAGTTATTTTGTCTATTTTCTTTTACAACCTGACTAATGTGAAGATGTTTTACATAACTGCACATGTATGACATTGAATTGCTTGATTTCATAGGGAGAGTTGAGGAGGGAGGGAAGAAGAAAATTTAGAACACAAAGTTTTAAAAGATCAATATGAAAAAAATTTTGGTTTTTTTTACATGTAATGGGGAAAATTCTAAATAAAATGAAAATTAAAAAAAAATAAATGTGGGGTTGGCTAGGTGGCACAGTGGATAAAGCACCGGCCCTGGATTCAGGAGTACCTGAGTTCAAATCCAGCCTCAGACACTTAACACTTACTAGCTGTGTGACCTTGGGCAAGTCACTTAACCCCCGTTGCCCCACAAATAAAATCAACCAAACAAACAAACAAAAAAAAAATAAATGCAGTGGATGTAATAAGTAGTATTAGACAGTCAATTCTTAATATTTTTTGAAGGAGTAGGGATTGGGTTAAATTTAAGCTCTATTGTTGTTGTCATTTTTCAGTCATGTCCAACTCTTCACGACCCCTTTTGGGATTTTCTTGGCAAAGATACTGGAGTGGTTTGCCATTTCCTTCTCCAGCCCATTTTATAGATGAGGAAACCATACCCCATGATATTTCTCCACTTGGACCCACAAAAGCTTGGTTTCCTGCATTACTTCACCAGAATGAAGTAGATACTTGTAAGTTTCAAATTGTTTCAATTACTACCAGAATGGCACAGTATCTAGGTGTATTTATTTTGTCTTTTAAAAAAAAGCATCTTCCTTTCCAAACATAGTCCTCCCCCTTCTCCTATAAAGTCATCCCTTGTAGCAAAGAATAAATGTAATGAGGAGAAGCTGCCATTGCGGGTTGAGTTTTTAGACTATGCTCAGATTTGTTCTTCCTGCTGAGTTACATACAAAGTGCACACAGATCTAGTCCCTGCCTGGTTCCAAACTCACACGTGGAACAACTTTGGAAGGTTGTTTCCATCCATGCATGACAGAAAGGGTGGTTCTGTGTGATGGTAAAAATGTCTCCTAGTTGGCTGTAGAGCCAGAAAAATCAATGACTTCAGTGGTGCTGAGCCAGAACCAAGTGTGAGTGTGAAAATCATGACATGAGTATATCTCAATCTCCTTTCCTTCCTGGCCGTGAGTGAGGCAAGAAGTAGGCTGTGAGTTGCTAGGTAGAGAGAAGAGCCACTACTCTATCTGCCACCCAGCCTCTGTGTGTCAGGGAGTATATCACACTTCTGTCCCTTTTGTGTTCATTCTTTCCTGATTTTAAGTGAGTATTCTAAGAGGAGAGTGCCCAGACAGTCGTGTGAGTTCAGGAGATCCATCAGAGCCATTGGGAGCTACACTGTCAATCAGAGACAGTAGCAGTTACCCAGAGGGAAGAGCAGTAACCACTGGGATGGTAAGGGCTATAAAGACAGAGAAATCACCTACACATGGATGCAGAAAGACAGTCACTCAAGGATGGCACCCAATTCAGGGGCTGTGACCCCTCATAATGGAGAGAAAGGCAGGCACTGCTTCTTGGAGCCCCACAGAAAGATACGCCCAGAGGGATTCTCAAGAAAACACCACAGAGGGAGCAAAGCACTTTCAGGGGCAGGAGTTGTCCCATGTGAGCTCTACCTTACTACATGTGAGCTCCTCACTAACAATGTACAGACCTAGTGTGTGGAAGAGGAGAGTACCACTTTCTGCTTGTTCTAGAATTACTGTTCTTTCTATACCTCCTCCATAAATCTCTCTGAGGGGCAATTTTCTATAACCACTGGTCTTGCTAAATGACCTTAATATGTGCCCTTTGCTAAACATGAATTAAAGCTGATTGATGACAGGGAGCACACTGGGGAGGCTCAGAAGCAACAGTACTAGAAACCTCAGCCCCTCAAGGTTACCCCCAGACTGCTGAGATGAGAAATCGTCATTGCCTGCTGAGGAGCCAAAGGACTAGTGACAGCGTGAGCTAGGGAAGTGGTCCCAGAGGGATTATTACATAAAAAAGAGAGGGGCGGAAGGAAGTAATTCAGGAAAACTAACCAAAACATTGACCAAGTTTGTGAGCATATACAATGGTCTTCAACCACAGCCCCCCACCTCTGCAAAGAAAAGAGGGAGGCACATTTTTTTTTTTTGCAGGGCAATGAGGGTCAAGTGACTTGCCCAGGGTCACACAGCTAGTAAGTGTCAAGTGTCTGAGGCTGGATTTGAACTCAGGTCCTCCTGAATCCAGGGCCGGTGCTTTACCACTGCACCATCTAGCTGCCCGGAGGCACATTTTTTAAAGAAATCTCTTCTTGAAATCTAGTTTGAGTCAGCATAATTAAATTTAAATGATGTTCATCTCACTCTGTCTTAGACCAAGTCCATAAAAGTTTGCAAAGTGCTTTCCTCACTACAACATGGTTAAATATAATCTCAATTTTATAGGCTGAACTAATGCTGAATGGGATTTGCTGATAAATGTTTGGCAACAGGCTCTCAAAGAAAATTGCGCACAGCACACTTTTAAATTTAATCTGCATTATTAACATTTTTCATCACTTGAGTACAGACAAATCAACATAACAATAAATCAAGCCCTGATCTGTAGTATTTGCCAATTCCTGAGGTATAAATGTTCACACTGAAAATTTAACCACCAGTTCTCATAAGCTGGCTGCAGCACACCACCAGTCAGAGGTAAAGTAATTTGTCACAACTTAGTATGTGTCTGAGACATTAAGTGAACTGAGGACTTTTGAATTAAAGAATGCCTTTTCTGCTGTATTCTGCTGCTGTGTCCTGACATTCTGTGCACAGAGATATATTTTTGTGTAAATATCAAATATATATATATATATATATAATACAATGCACAGTTTGTATATATAAAACAGGTCACAATACATGTATATATATATATATAAAACATATGCATTCACAAATGCATACATGCATTCATATATAAACACTTCATGCAGCTTATACATGTGTACAGCTATCTCTTTCTCTCCCTTCCTTCCTTCCTTCCTTCCCGTCCTACGCTATAGCCCTTTGCCCTGCTAGAACAAATATTTGTTTGAGCTCCTGAAGGTACTCCTCTACCCTGTCAAATAGGGAGCTACTCTGAGGAGATAGGAGGACACGGTCAAGCAGACAATTTGCTCTACTAGGTAAGACACCATGAAACCATCTTGATTTGGCATATAAAAAAACTTGCACTGAGCCAAGAACTTTGGAAGGTATGCTGCCCACTCAGCAACATATTCTCAAGGGTTCTGAATGCAATCTGTGGCCAAGGATGCTGACTCTCAGATACTATCTAAGCCAACAGTTTGCTTCCTTCAAAGAAG
The DNA here is from genome assembly GCF_019393635.1 of Dromiciops gliroides. Taxonomy (NCBI): domain Eukaryota; kingdom Metazoa; phylum Chordata; class Mammalia; order Microbiotheria; family Microbiotheriidae; genus Dromiciops; species Dromiciops gliroides. Next base: position 149,387,497 of record NC_057865.1, on the reverse strand, counting down.
CAATGGCACTTTCCAAGGTAGCCAGTTCCTGGGATGCCTGGGTCAACTATGCCTGCAATTTCTCTGTCCCTGCTGAAGAGTTTGTAGGATGGTAAACTGCTCCTTCATTGTCAGCTCTGGGCCATTTCTCTTGGTAAGTTGGGCAGTGCTATCATATTCTACTTGGATGGAGCTGCCATCTACTTGTGGTTGGCAAAAGGGGGAGAGGGGAATCCAAGCCTTGGCGGAAGGTCAGGGTCTCATCTGGGAGCAAAGCAAGAGTAAATTGAAAGGCTGAGCTGGGCCAAAGCAGAGTTTCTTTGAGGGCTCAAGGCAAGTGGGAAACTGCAGGAATAGAGACATAGGCCAGCACTGGACCGGATGCAAAGGGCATCAGGGAGTTGGCTATCTGATTTTACAGTGGCTGCTTCTGTTTCCTGCCAACCATCCTGTGCTAATATGTAGGTGTGACCACGGACCAAGCCCTTTATGCCCCCTGCTCCTGAATTAGAGGCACAAATTCAAACAAAGACTTAGATACTGGGTCAGGAGAATGACAATTGTCTTGTGTCCATGTCTCTCCCTCCCCTCCCCTCCCTAGCCTCCAACCTCTCTTTTGTGAACGGTGGCTCCTAGCAACCTCACAACCTAGATGTTGTTCTGGATTCCTCACTATTTCTCACCCCCCCTCCCCCATATATCCAAGCTACTGTCAAGGCCTGTTGACGTCACCCTTTCACCATCCCTCCTATACACCTCCTTTCCTCTGACACTGCCACCACCCTGGTGCAGGTCCCCATTAACTCAGGCTTGGACCGTGGGTCTGCCCGCCTCAAATCTCAAACCCATCTTCTGTTTAGCCACCAAATGATCTCCTTAAAGCTTAGGCCTGACCATGCCACTCCCTTACTCATGAAACACCAGTGGCTCCCCATCACCTCCAGGATCAAATACAGAATACTCTATTTGGTGTTTGGGGCTCTTCTTCCTCTAATCCTCCCTGCCCCTGACCTTTCCAATCTTCTTACACCTCACTCCCGGTGAAGTCCTCTCCAATCCAGTGACACCGGCCCCCTGGCTGCTCCACAAACAAGACACCCCCTCTCTGTGTTTCAGGCATTTTTCCGGCTGTTCCCTATGCCAATGACACTGTCTTTCCTCACCTCCACCCCCTGGCTTCCCAAGCTTCCTTCAAGTTCCAACTAAAATGCTGCCTTCTACAAAGAAGAACAGTCATCCTTGGGCCACATGCAGTCTGCAACATCCCCAAGGGCAGCCCAAGCCAGATTAAAATGTAATTGGGAAACATTGAACAAAACAAATAAAAATATAAAAAAGCACAGATAACACGGCCTTTTAAAACGGTCGATATGCAGCCTATAGAGAGCCTTAGCATGGCTTAGCAGTCCCATTTTTATTCTTTTGACACCGATGTTCTACAGAAAGCCTTTCCCAACCCTGCTTAGTTCTCATTCCTTTCATCCATCAATTATTTCCCACTTTCCTGTATATAGCTTGTCTGTACATATTTATTTGTTCATATTCTCCCCCTTAGACTGTGCGCTCCCTGAGGTCAGGGACTTGTCTTTTGCCTCTTTTTGCCTGGCACATACTGGTACATGTTTATTGGCTGACAAGTCACTGGAAGGCTAGGTCTGTGTTAGCAGGGTATTTCAGATAGAACCCAGGTTACATATCTGATGGATTGTTCTGACACTGCACCATTATGCCAGGGCCATGGTTCAGGCCCACAATGTCAAAATTTAGTGGTGTGGTGAGAACCAATCCAGGAATATATTAATAAGGTTGTACCCTATGATGCACAAGCTAGAAAATCAGTTGGTTATCCTTAAAACTACTTTGCTCGGGGCAGCTAGGTGGTGCAGTGGATAGAGCACCAGCCCTGGAGTCAGAAGGACCTGAGTTCAAATCCGGCCTCAGACACTTAACACTTACTAGCTGTGTGACCCTGGGCAAGTCACTTAACCCCAATTGCCTCACTAAAAAAAAATACAAAAACAAACAAACAAACAAACAAAAAAACTACTTTGCTCACAGTGATTTTCAATCTGTTTGGTGACATGACATACATACCTATTCAACCTATACTGCGTGTGGAACTCTCTTTCTTTTGCTGCATTATATTCATTTTGATACTTAAGAAGTTGTTCTCTCATCTTGGAGACCTCGGTGCTAATTCCATCTGGAAACTTGTCGGCGTTCTCCAGGTGTCGTTGTTGCTGTTCTATTTCTACAGTGAATCTTTTGGCATCCTGCAGCAGTTGGAGTTCGGACTCTTGGGTGCTGTATTTATATAAAAAGAAAAAAGAGTTACACAATCAGGCCCAAATACCTGCACCAGAGTGGGAAGGAATCTATATCTACAGCTGTGCCGGATTCTTTCCCTCTTGGGTTTCCAACTCTCTTGTTTGCTATAGAGCCCGGAGCTACCTCAGTCTTATTGCTATCACTGCACCTGGCAATCACCTATTTGTTCTGAATTATGTTATGGGAAAATTCCTATTCCTCTTAATTCAGCCTAGAAAGGCCTAGTGTTCTTCAAAAGGAAAATTTTCTAGGACCTAAGAGAAAACAAGTCAAACCAAAGCCTTCATTCTTGTCTTGGTCCTTAGCACTTAAATGAAGAAAGCATTTTCCTATCAGGTTCTCAAAGATCTCTGCCCTGGGCTATCCTGCAGCGTTTTTGCAGGATCTTCTCTGGGAATTTTCCTATGGTTTGGGGTCTCTAGGATGGCCATCATTACTCCTGATCCACTGCTGTATGACTTACTTTGCTGAAAGCATATTCATTAGTTGGTTGTTAAGGCTGGTTCTCATCTTGGCTAAAACTTGGCTTGCATGATCTCTAAATTTCCTTCCATATTTATCATCCTACGGTGTGTTTTTTTTACATAGTATTCTAAGCTAGCATCTGGGATCTTGTCTCCACAATCTGGCGCCAACCAACCTTTCCAGATTTATTTCATATTATCCTTCACTTTCTCCATGTTGCAAACTAACTAGACTATTAGCTATTTCCTAAACTCAGCATTCCATCTTCACATAGCCTAGGCCCCAGGCCTAGACTGCCTTCTCTCCTCTCCTCAGTTCAGGGGCCACCTCCTCTGCAAAGTCTTTTCTGATCCCCCGATTGTTATTACACTCTCCCTGCTCAGAAGATCTTCTATTTGTGTGTGTGTGTGTGTGTGTGTGTGTGTGTGTGTGTGTTTGAATCCATTTGAGTAGAGTGTGAGCTCCTTGTATCCTTCCTAGCACTTAGAACAGTGCTGTACATGTAACTGATGCTTAATATTTTGCGGGGTTGAGCTGAGACTCATTATACAGCCTGGATGGTAGAAATCATTTTCCCCTGGGCCCTTTGCATCATAAGATCTCTTTTTAAGGACCAGAAGCAGACCAGAAGCCTTCTTCCTTTAAAGTCTATGATCACTTTTGGGCTGCCCGTTAACTTTCTCTTTCCTTACTCAGCAATGCCTCCCCTTTTTCAGCTTGTTTTAGGGCATAAATAACATGCCCTTAACCCAATGACTAACAAAACTTTTCCTATGTCACGTTTCCAGCTTGGGCCTAGCTTCTTTTACTTTGATGACTCATCACTCAGGTCCCCAGAGAAATGGAATCTGTGATTTCCATGTTTACAGTTTTACAATAGCCAAATAGTTTAAATGTAAAGTAACAATGGGCATAATTTCCACCAAGGGAAGATAAGGGTCATCCCTTTACATGCTAGGTGCATGTAACCTCTAAATTTCTTGGTTTAACTTCAAAGTTACTCTTTAATGTTAACACAGAAACCCCCTAATTTACAAACAAATTATGGCACATAAGTTTCTATGTGAATTGTTTGGAATCTGAAACACATTTTGCCCATAGAAGTAATGTTACAGATGGTACTTGGGCAGACCAAGCCAGCCCATCTGGCATAAACCCATTTAAATGTAATGTATCTGAAGTGTATTAATAGCACTATAGGGCCTAACCATCCTATGTAATGATGCATTCAGAGTTCTCACTTGGCAAGTTTGGAACACTTTCTCTCTAAGCAACAAGAATGGTGTTTTCCCACCCTTCCTCATTCCCTTCTATGTGTCCAACCTGCTGGAGCGTAGGAGCAGAAATTCTACCGGTTTTGAACCATTGGCAGGGATTCCCAAGACTCTTGGGACTTAAAGTCTTGACGACACCACCATCCAAAGCTGAGGATAGGAAAGAGGAGGGAGGGGAGGAGGAGGAGCTTGATGAGGAATGGGAGGGTAATGAAGTTTTCCCTTCTGTCTGTTCCTTTCCCCTTTTATGCCAACAGTAATTGGGGTTAAGAAAGAAGAAAAGCACTGGGAGATGGTGAGGAATGATGGTGGAGATCTTGGCAGTGGCTACATGGTAGATGATCAGTGTTGAAGGAAAGTAGGAGGTCGAGAAAATCGCTCCCAGAATCAGAGAAGGCAGGGGAGAGAGCTCCTGCCACCATATGTCAGCAATTTATCCATGGACTCTCTTCAAGAATTGCCAAGGCCTTAAAAATATAATGGATGATGTTATTTTTTTATGGCCTGCCGGTTCTAAAAACAATATTTAAAATTTTGTTTTTTTATTTAGGTGAATGTTATCACCAAAACACAAAAAAATATTTTTTTGCTTAAATTAATATATAATCAAGTAAAACTTTATACTTATTAGGGAAGAAGAACTGAAGGCCACACTCCTATACTCACCACAGTTTCAGAGAGTAAGCACTAAATAAACACATGATGTGTGGTTGTTATGGCTTTGTAAACCTTTTAGAATTTTCTATGTTTTGAGGCTCCAAAAAATAGGAGCAATCTACAAATTTGAATATACCTTTTTACTTTTCTCTCCTATTACATTTTCTCCTTCTCCTTCTCCTCTCCTTCTCCTTCTCCTTCTCCTTCTCCTTCTCCTTCTCCTTCTCCTTCTCCTTCTCCTTCTCCTTCTCCTTCTCCTTCTCCTTCTCCTTCTCCTTCTCCTTCTCCTTCTTCTTCTTCTTCTTCTTCTTCTTCTTCTTCTTCTTCTTCAATTGGGGCTAAGTGACTTGCCCAGGGTCACATAGCTAGTAAGTGTTAAGTGTCTGAGACTGGATTTGAACTCGGGCCAGGTTCTGAATTCAGGGCCAGTGCTCTATCCATTCACCACCTAGCTGCCCCTCTCCTACTACATTTTCAGGTCAGGAGAGGGTCTAGTTTTATTTCTGTATTACTAGAACCTAGACACAAATCATTCTACATTGAATTTGGAATAAATGTTTGCTGAATTTTGAAAGTTCTGACTATAACACATTATTCTCTCTCTCTCCCTTTGCCACTTCTACATCTTCTCAATGACTTATATTCCCTTCTGCCCTAAGCGTTTTAGCTTCATTTCCCTTCCTTTCTTGACCCTAGAGTCAATCTAGTTAATCAGTTCAAATTTATAGTATAATCTTGAATTCCTAATCACCTCACTAATAACAACAAGCATGTACATGTATAATATATTTTAGTTTTTCCAAAACACTTTAAAAATATCTCATTTGATACTCCAACAATTTTATACACCTAGGTACTATTCCATTTTGCATTTGAAGAAACTGAAGCAGACAGAGGTTAAGTGACTTGTCCAGGTACCCACAGCTAGTAAGTATCTGAAGCCAGATTTTAAATTGGGTACAATTTTTTTTTTTTTTTTAGTGAGGCAATTGGGGTTAAGTGACTTGCCCAGGGTCACACAGATAGTGTTAAGTGTCTGAGGTTGGATTTGAACTCAGGTACTCCTGACTCCAGGGCCGGTGCTCTATCCACTGCGCCACCTAGCTGCCCCCAAATTGGGTACAATTTAATTCCTTTGCTCTTACTAATTTACTATTAAATGGCACTGAAGAAAGTCATATTGCATATTTATATCTCAACTGGGCCCTTAAGTCTATTACATTTCTCCAGCAGCTGTTCCAAACAATCTATTATCTCCTTCAACCTCCCACTCCACTCCCTCCACCCCACCCTCTCAGCAGAAGACCTTAGTTCATACTTGACTGAAAAAAAAAAATGAGGTTACTCATTGTTAACTTCCTCTTTTCCCCTTCTCTATATCTCAGACTTTCCTGATCTCATTCCTCGTTCTCACCTCCTTTACTCTAGCCTGTGATAAAGAAGCTCTTCTCCTCATGAAAGCCCATCCCTTTACTTATACCCAGAGAGCCCATCCCCTCCCAGCTCCTTCATTAGGTTGCCTCCACAATCATCCCCCTCTTAATTTTTAATCTCTCCCTACTTATTGACTTCTTTCCTGCTACTTCCTCAACCTGCTCTTCTCTCCCATCACCAAAAAACCTCCTTCACTTGACTTTACTATCCCCTTAAGCTATGGTCCTTAGATTTCTCCTTCCTTTTACCATTGAACTCCCAGAAAAACAAACACACACCAACCACAAAAAACCCCACTATCTATATTCCTTACCTCCACTTCCTATTTATATTCACTTTAACTATGGAAATGTCTTTGCAAGACTTTGACTTCAACGATCATCATCTCTATGCAATTATACAGATGACTCATAGATCTATCTATCCAACCCTGTTTTTTCTTCTGTCCTTCATCACCAGCTTGTTACTAGACATTTCCCAGGAGACTTCTCATAGCATCTCAAACCCAACATGTCTTTATCAACTCATCTATCCCTCAAAACCAACCCCTCCTCCTAACTTCCCTATTTTCATGAGGTCGCCATTGTTTCAGTTCCTCAGGTCTCCAAACTCTGTCATCTTAACCCTTTACTTTCCTCCACAGCCACCCCCAATATCCAATCACTCACCAAGTATTGTTTCTTTCTCCACAGAATGTCTTATATCCATCCCCTTCTTTACACTCACACAGCTTCCATCCTAATATTCAGGTCCTCATTACCCCTCTCCTGGACTATAAGAGCCTAACTGATTAGCTCTGTCTCCCATCTCTTCCTTCTCCAATTCCAACTCCACATAACTGTTAGAGCAAAAGCACCGGTGTCTATGTCACTCCCCTGCCCAAGAAGCTCCACTCACTTTCTATTACCTGTAGAAAAAACCACCACAGTCCTATGTTGGGCATTTAAAGCCCTTTCCATCCAGGGTTACTGGCCATCACTAACCTTTGCACTCTCTATATTCCAACTCAACTGGCTGCCTTGCTATTCCATCTCCCACTTTTTGCCTTTGGGGTTTTCTTGGCAAAGATATGGGATTGGTTCACCATTTCCTTCTCCAGTGGATCTAGTGGATCCATTCCATCACACAATGAGAGGTTAAGTGACAGCTAGGAAGTGTCTGAGGCTAGATTTGAACTCAGGTTTTCCTGAGTTCAAGAGAGCACTGAGCCACTAACCTAGAATCCTGAGACTCAAAGTTCACTTCTAGTTACACCATCTACATGAAGCCTTTTATGAACTACCCAGCTTCTTGTCTTTGCCTAATACCCAAATTTCCTCATATTTACTTTGTATATATTTTACATATTGTTCTATGTGGTGTTTCCCTTGATAGAAGGGACTGTATTATACCCAGCACATAGTAGGTGCTTAATGAATGCTTGTTTTAAATTGTTTTCAATACTTGAACCAATTGACTCATTAACTGAATTCTTGTTTATTCAGTGTTAACACACAAATGAAAAACATTAATTTACATATTCCCAACATTAAAATGTATATATATATGTATATGTGTGTGTATATACATATACATAAATACATATATATACATATATATATGTATATATATATATAGCTTCTGGCAAGTTTTAAAAAGGAAACATGCAACATTTCCCTTCAATCAATAATTATTTATTGATGTTCTACTATAAGATTAGTACTGTGCTAGAGCCTCTGGGCCCTATTGAGAAATAGAGAACAAAGGTCTTTGCTTTCAAGAATAACAGTCTACTTCCTCCCCTAGGATGTTGCTTTTTTGTTTTGTTTTGTGTTGTTTTTAAATAGTAGGAAGTGTTTTGAAAGCTTCAAGATGTGTGATTTTTTCCCCTTCCTTTGGACAAAGTATAAAGACTATTTAAATGATTTTTTAAAACTGCCCTATGTGTAGTTGTTGGTGCAGATGATTCTCTTGTCTGAGGTTTTGAGTTAACTCTGGCAGCAGAGATCAATTTACCTGAATAAATTACCTCTTGCCTTTTTAAAAGAGTAGCAACGTTAACTCCTAAAAGTTGAGAAATTATGTTAGCTTGGCAGTATATTCCATGGAATTTGTAAGTGACATACCTTATCACAATATCATGCAGTAAAGTATACTTTGCTTTCAACTCAGCCATTCTGGTCCCAGGTATTTTTCCAGCAGCAAATAACTAGTACAGGGAGAAAATGTCATTATTAAACATGATGCTTTTAAGCGGAATGGATTCAGTTTATTCGTTTAACAAACATTTATTCATTGTCTAATGGCTTCCAAGAGTTTGGGGGAATACAGAAATTACATAAATCATAGCCCTACCCTCACGTTCCTGATGGTGTAGGAGAATAAGACACAAGCACAGATAACTGTAATATACAACATTTCATGATTAGCTGCATTAGAAATTTGAGAAACAAAGTACTCAATGTTAGTCATGTTCTAGTACCCTTAGAAGTGATTCTTATAGTTTAATTTAATTTAATTAATTAATTAGGGATAAGATGCTTAGGGTATACATTGTATTTTTTTTAATTTAAAAAGTTTTTTATTGATGTTTTTTATTTCTTACATCACCATTGTATCTCATGTATCCTTCTCCTACCACTCCCCTCCACCTTTTCGAGTATCATCCCATATAACAAATAGTGTGGAGGATTTTTTAGAGAGGAAAAAAAATCAGTAGTATTTTCAACACATTGAGAAAGTCCAAAACCATATGCAATGTGTAACACCCACCCTTTCTACCTCAGCCAAGGGGTAGGTTGGGTGTGTCTTCTCATAGCTCTTCATTCGAATCCCACTTGATCTTCATAATTTTGGTATATTGACTTGATTTTTTGGTGTGTCATTCTTTCTATTTACATTGTTATGGTCACTGTGTATATCATTTTCTTGGCTCTGCTTTCTTTACTCTGTATAAGTTCACATACATCTTTCCATGCTTCTTGTATTCATCCTATACATCACATATATAATTTCTTAGAGTATTGTAGTAGTCCAAATAAATTCATGTATAACAATTTGTTTAGTCATTCTCCAATTGATGGGCATCTACTCTGTTTCCAATTCTTAGCTATCACAAAAAAGGAATGCTATAAATATTTTGGAGTACACAAGACTTTAGTACATACACTTTAGAAGCCACTAGGAACATCGATTTAACTGGAATGGGGATTGGGGGCTGGTAGTTATATAGCCATTAGTAATGGTCACTAAAGCACCTAAGAGATTTGACTAATTCTGTCCAAGTGCCAATGGAAATCAGATTTCACAGTGCACTAACAGAGGTTAAGTGATTTGCTCAGGGTCACACAAATTTGAGACCAAATTTGAACTCGGGTCTTCCTGACTCCAGGCCTGGCATTCTATCCACTGCGCCACACACCTGTTCTAGAAGACATAAAGATGCTCCCTGACTCTGGGTAATTGTGTGTCCAGAGGTTCTTGAGACATAAAACACAGATAAGCCTAAGAGGAAGGCAATTCCAGGTGTGGCACCTTATTGCAAGAGCTAAGAGCTTTGCAGAGACAACTGTGACCATTAGCCAGACCAAGAGAGGATATTTTGAAATTTTGAGATTGCTTCTGCCAGTGTAGAGGGGGCCTGGGATAAGCAGAGTGCTCTGAATGGCAGGAAGGATGTACACCAGGAGATGGACATGATTTTATTTTCTCATGGGGTGACACTACACCAGCAGAAGACAACTGAGTAAATTTCATGGACGAGACTCCTGTTTTATAGCAGACTCTGATATGGAAGATTCTGACCCGTGGATTTTAAGGAACACTGGGGGAACAAGCAACATTGAAAATAAAGTGGTAGCTTTGCAGGTAGAAGACTCCAGTGACATATTTTCCTTGGAAAGATTTGTGTCAGCCATTTCTTAAAGAGACCATGCAAGAGTCAGTCAGTCATCAATTTTCTCCTTTCTGTAGTGTCAGCAGAGGCTTCTCAGCCATATCTTCCCTGCCTCTCACTCCTTTGGTATTACAAGACACCGCTCTTCATGAATCACACAATAGGTGGTGAGCTAAGGAAGCACGCTGGCAGTTTCTCATGCCAACAGGGAAGGCAGAAATGCTAAAGAATCGTTTGCTCTTCCCTTCCATTTCTACAGGTCCATCAAGGCATTTATTCACAAGAATCCATGAAGAACACTGACAGGACAACACATTTTATATTTAATTATTGTTTCCACATGAACCTGAAACAATTAGGTCAAAAGAATATGCAAAATAGTTTTAGTTCCATTTTTGTTTGCATGATGGGTTCAAGTTATGAAGTCTATTAAAAGTAATCTGATTTAAAATATTTTAGCATATTGTACACATAAGCTATAAAGACTTAAAAAAGAGACTTTTCTGTGAACTTGTAAGTCTCCTTAGGCAGATATGAATGGCTCAGAAAACCGATCTCAGTTCTTATAGCTAAAATAATTGTGTTTTAACAAAATAACAGTAACATGGAAAAAATGGTGCATTAACAAGCAGATAGAGAACCAAATTTATCATGCTTTAAAAATGTATGATGTATGAGATATATCATAAAATCTAATATGAAATGGTCAAAGAGCATACACATAACTAAAGTTAAATAGAATGTCAGAAGGTCAAAAATATGAGATCATAATTGATGCTTGAGTTCCTAAACTGACTTGTTATTAATTGTGACTTGAAGAAAAATTAATGTTAAAAGTTTAGTAAGTCATGGCAATAATACTCATGATTTCATAGTTGCCATGAGAGGATATGGAAAAATTTCCAGAGATTCAAATTCCAGGACATTCCAAGGAAAGAAGTTGTTCAGTAAATACTTTATCAACATGAATTCTGTAAAAGAGTCAGTGTGAGACTACCCTAAGGAACATCAGGGTATTTTCCTTTTTGCTTGTGATATAACCTTTACCTCCTCGAGTTAAAGCATAAATTCAGCTTACCCCACCCTTTAAATTACCCACTGACTTGACATCTTCTTGAAAATTACTTGATGAGGTCACAAGCAGAAGAAAATGTTTCTTAGTCCCAAATCCTTACATTAAAACCAGCCTTGCAGATGAAAATGAATTTGTTCATTGATTCACTGTGATATATATATATATATATATATATATATATATATATATATATTTAGAAGCCCCTTTTTCACACATCTAAAACAAGGGGTTTAAACTTAAAAGGTTAAGAAAGGATTGATGTAAAGATAGATATAGTTGATGGAGTTTAGGGAGCATAACTAATGAGCAGCATGAAAGAGTAGCATGGTCGTGTAAGAATAATATGAAAAGACATAAATCTCAATATGAATAACAACAGAAAGGCGTGTCTTTTAAAGGTATGCTGGGGAAAGAGCAGGATCAGGTGCCATTGCTCAGAGTAGATGGAACAATTTTTTAAAAATTATTGACATTGCAGCTAAGATGGTAACACGAAAGGTTCTTAGCAGAAGCCAGCTCCCCTGACAAATAGCCCGGCAAGGATTCACAGGAAGCAGTGATTAATAAAAACCAAAGGGAAACACCAGTAAGTTGCTCCAGCCATCCCAGGACTTTACAAGATGACTGTTAGAAGCCTGCAGGTACTCTGAATGGGAGATTCCAAGGGCAGAGCAAAACCAGCTGGAGCTCTGGGAAATGGTACCTGAAGTCAGCAGCCTCTTGGCCTTGGCTTGTTGCTGCAGCTAATGACAAAGCTAGCTTCTAGTATAGAACTGACCAAGGAGGCTCAGACAGATCTTTCCACTAAGCATTTGATCGATCAGAATGGATGGAAGTACTGAAGCAAGAGATAAAAAATGAACTTGGAACTCTTGGGGGGGGGCGGGGGAGAACAATGATAAGAACATAAATAGCTTAGAAGAAAAAGTGGACAATCTTACCAGTATAGTGGACTCCCTGAAAAATAATATTATTTCACTTTAAAAGACATAAGGAAATTATTAGAAACTATTTTATCTAATTGTATGACAACAAAACTAATTAATTGATAAATATTTACAAAAATATTAAATGCCCAGAATAAGAAAAAAAACATTTAAATAACTCAGATTCAGAAAAAGAAATTGAATAAGCCATAAATGAACTGTCAAAGAGGGGAATTCAGCTGTATTCTTTTCATGTTACATGTAGAGAATTGGTTAGTTAGGGATATCACATATTAAGAAGCACATTAATAATCTGGAAAGCTCCAGAGGGTAAGCAAGATGGCATCCTATCATACAAAGATTAGTTAAAAGGAGAAGTTTTATATTGAGAGAGCAGGGATGCTTACCTTAGAGAAAAAAAAAAGTTTGGGGAGTACATGATAGATATCTACCAGCAAGTATCTGAAGGGCTATCATATGGAAGAAACATTGAACTTGTTCTTTTTGGAGGAGCAATGGATAGAAGCTAAGTGGGAGATTTCTAAATGATATTGACAAAGTATCAAAAGAAAAAAGCTCCCTACCAAATGCAACTCTTTTTTTTTTTGAGTGGGGCAATGAGGGTTAAGTGACTTGCCCAGGGTCACATAGCTAGTAAATGTCAAATGTCTGAAGTCGGATTTGAACTCAGGTCCTCCTGAATCCAAGGCCAGTGCTTTATCTACTGCACCACCTAACTGCCCCCTAAATGCAGTTAGAAGCAAAGCAAGCTGTCTTGATTTGTAGTAGGTTCTCTTTCATTAAAAATTTTTGACTATACATGGAATTTTAATATTACATGACTTTCATAAACTTATCATCTTGAGAATTTTTTACTTGGAAAGCAATTCTTTTTTTTCTTATTTTAATCAAAAAAGTTTTTTATTATTTTCCAGTTACATGTAAAGATAATTTTCATCATTTGTTTTCATAAGATTTTTAGTTCCAAATTTTTCTCCCTTCCTCCTTCCCTCTCCCTTCCCCAAGACAGAAAGAAATCTGATATAGGTTATATATGTACAATCACATTAAACATATTTATGCATTAGTCATGTTGTGAAAGAAGAATCAGAACACAAAGTAAAAACCTCAAAAAAAGAAAAGAAAAGAAAAGAAACTCCCAAAAGTAGAAACAGTATGGTTCAATCTGCATTCAGAATCCACAGTTCTTTTTTCTGGATGTGGAGAACATTTTCCATCCTGAGTTCTTTGGAATTGTCTTGGATCATTGTACTGCTGAGAAAAGCCAAGTCTATCACAGTTGATCATCACACAATGTTGCTGTTACTGTGTACAATGTTCTCCTGGTTTGAAAGCAGTTATTTTCAACATAAAGGCCCGATAACTCAGCAGATCAGCAGAGAGTATTACAAAATATATAGTTCCTCACAAATATGAGAAAAGGTAGTGAAACAAATGCTATGATGGATTTCTTGGTAATGTGAAGTTTACTCGTTTATTCTCATCTAACTTTATGCACACAATGCAGACTCCCACTGGAATTCTAAGGAAAAGCAGATTCTTCAAAGAAATGCCAAATGATTATACAAGACTTCTCGAGAGGAGGTTACAAAAGGTATAAAAAAAAGAAAACAAAACAAAACAAAATAAAAAGCATTGCATGAACTAATTTTTTTTTCATTTGTTTCAGTCATGTCCAACCCTTTGTGACTGCATTTGGGGTTTTCTTGGCAATGATACTAGACTGGTTTGTCATTTCCCTCTCCAGCTCATTTTACAGATGAGGAAACTGAATCAAACAAGGTTAAGTGACTTGTCCAGGGTCAAAAAACTAATGTCCGGGTTCAGATTTGAACTCAGAAAGATGTCTTTCTAACTCCAGACTCAGTGCTCTATCCACTGTCATCCAAATGAACTAATGGCATTGGCCAAAAGAAGTAGCCTGATTCATACTTTCTAGAAACAACATTGTATCAGGAGAAATTTTGAGTGAAAGACTTTTTAGAATTTCTTCGTCAATTAGTATAGCTTATAACAAGAAGGGCAAGTGATGACTTGGAGTCTTCCTAAGCAGAAACATTTCTTTTAAAAATGAATGACATGGGGCAGCTAGATGGCGCAGTGGATAGAGCACCAACCCTGGAGTCAGGAGTACCTGAGTTCAAATCCAGCCTCAGGCACTTAACACTTACTAGCTGTGTGACCCTGGGCAAGTCACTTAACCCCAATTGCCTCACTAAAAAAAAAAAAAGAATGACATGTGGCAGCTAGGTGGTGCAGTGGTTAAAGCACCAGCCCTGGATTCAGGAGAACCTGAGTTTAAATGTGGCCTCAGACACTTGACACTTACTAGCTGTGTGACCCCGGGCAAGTCACTTAACCCTCACTGCCCCACCCAAAAGGAAAACAAAACAAAACAAAACAAAAATGAATGACAGCTATAAGTTTAATTTGGACAGTGATGCCCAAGAATTTTTAGATGCTAAATCTTTGAGGGGCCACCATATTTCATTCATATTTGCCAAATCGTTGTGGTTTTAAATGGTTTAAAAGCTTTTCTAAAAGAGGTTATAAGGGTAAAAAAGAATGGTAGTCTCATAAAAATCACGTGAAGCACAGGGGAAGAGTTAAGGAATGTTTGAGTCCAACCATGAACATTTTCCTAAGTGAAATGCAGCTGTTTTTTTGTTTTAGATAGAAACTGACATGTCCCCACTGATGGGATTCAGTGATGTTAAATCCAGTGTTATAACTCTGTTATTATGTAGTGAAGATAACCTAAAACTCTTCAGAATTTTGTTTATTATCATATTTGCTGTACACGAATGCACTTCTTTATGACTTTGCCCATTAATGCTCCATAAAATCACCCTAGTCCTATCCTCATGCCTCAAGGTGGCATGGAGGTGACCCCAGGTACTTGGGGGCTAGGCTGGTGGAGAGCGTGCTCTGGCAGCTTCTGCCATGTCAGAAAGGCGGTCTCTATTCAAGCTAAGTACAAAGAGGCTCATCACCCCTCGATTAGCCACTTGGTGAGGAATTCTTTGTCAATCTATGAAAGAAAAAAAATGAAAACAGTCCTCATTCCTGTGTGGTTTCTTTTCCTTCTGCAGTGACTGGCAGAGTGGTGGGTCTGGGGTTACTCATAATCGTAGTCCAACTATAAACATTAGCTTTGTTACAGGTACTCTGAAGATGAGATCTTTTTCCAATGATCAATGAGGGGACACATCCATCTTGTTCTTGCTACAAACAAAGCTAGAATGTAAAAAGGAAGTGGTTGCCTAATGGGAAAAAAATGGCCCAGATAAGAAAACGAGAGAGGTGGCTATTGTGGTTTTATCTTGTATCAACAGCAACAAGAAACAGTTCACAGTATTTGCATGCCAGGCACTGAGTAAAGAACCTGGAATTCAAATGCAAGCCAAAGGATAGTTCTTCCCTCAAGGAGTTTCCATTCTAATGGGGGAAGACAACTCATAAAAGGAAAATGAAAGGCAGGCTGTGGGGAAGGGAAGAAGCGATGTACATGGGGCAATAGTGGAGACGTCTAGAGAGCCAGGAGCAGAGCTGGGAGAGGAGTAAAGGAGTCAGTGTAGTTGGGCTGAGGTCTTCCTCAAACCGGAGCTTGCAGGAGGAACTAGGTGGCCACAAGGGACATCTAGAGTGGTTAGGCAGCTAAGGCATGATGGAGACAGCAAGAGGGTCAGAAGGAGAGCTGGGAGAGGTGTTCAAGAGACATCTGGCCATTTTGTGTCATAGTGCTCATGATATGTTTGTGCAAAAAGAACACCTTGGAACTAATCTGTCTACGCACCCAACATTTGCTGCAGAGGGTGCAGAGCAGGGATTCTTAACCCTAGGGTACGTGAACTTTTAAAAAAATATTTTGATAACTCTATCCCAATGTATTTGGTTTCTTCTGTAACATTATGTATTTTATTTTATACAGTTGAAAATATTCTGAAAAGGGGTCCATAGGTTTTACCATACTGCCAAAAGCATCCAAAAAAGAAGGTTAAAACCCCCTAATCTAGAGGTAGAACAATTCTCAAAAGAACTCAGTAACATAATCCAAGATGGTTTGATAAACAGTGACTTAAATACAAAGGTGGGTACAAGGAAAGAAGATGAAAAGCACAGTAGAAAACATGGTTCAGGAACAATGAATAAGAGAGGCCAAAGATTTGCATACTACAAAGAGCCTCAGATTATGAATTTTTTTTTCAAAAAAAGAAGAGGTGCTAGACATGATGAGAACCAAATAATATCAACACACACACAGAGAAACCAATTATATATATATATTTTTTTAATTTTTATTTTTGAGTGAGGCAATTGGGGTTAAGTGACTTGCCCAGGGTCACAAAGCTAGTTAAGTGTTAAGTGTCTGAGGCCGGATTTGAACTCAGGTACTCCTGACTACAGAGCCGGTGCTCTATCCACTGTGCCACCTAGCTGTGCCGAAACCAATTATATATATATATATATATATATATATGTATGTATGTATGTATATATATGTATGTATATATTTGTATATATGTATGTATATATTTGTATATGTGTGTGTATATATATATGTATATATGTGTGTGTATATATATATATATATATATATTTGTTTGTTTTGTTTTGTTTTTGTTTTTGCAGGCAATGGGGGTTAAGTGACTTGCCCAGGGTCACACAGCTAGTAAGTGTCAAGTGTCTGAGGCCGGATTTGAACTCAGGTACTCCTGAATCCAGGGCTGGTGCTTTAACCACTGCGCCATCTAGCTGCCCCGAAACCAATTATATTTTGACAGCAAATGACTCAGTACTGTTACTGGAGGTCATTGTTGAATCAGCTCTCTTGCTCTGCCAGACTACTGGTTTATTAGAAGAATGAGAAAAAAGTGGCATGCAATTAAAAAAGATACTATAATTTGACATATTTGAGCAACTTACTGATATCAAAAAAGGAAGGAACGGATAGAAGAAAGGGCATCAAAATAATTTCATATAGCAGTTTAGCTGGTAACATTCATCTCTCAACCATTCACCCTTCTTCTGCACCCTTGATTTAAACCACTGAGTAGAACTACTGCTCTGGGGTCATGCTGTCCTAACCGGTCAGTTAACCAGTGCAAACACACCACTATACATAGTAGCTGCTGACTGTAGATCATGACTCATGTCCCATATTATCATCTGTCCCCCTCCCCACCCAGTAGGTCTCCTTGCCATCTACTCTGCTGATAAATTTGTACCCTCTCCCAACCTTTCCTCTGAGAACACTGATTTAATCATTCATTCACTCATTCATTCATTCATGTAACTCAATTGTCAAAATGAAGATACCAAAAGAACCTAAAAACAGCTTCATCTGGCAAATACCTGATCTGACAGGGATGTATGTCAACCACGGGCAATGTAGTTTTTTAATATAAACGTGTTGACAAAATTATACAAAGAAGTCTGGCACGACACTATGGCAATTCTGCCACATAGAAGAGAGACATAGTTGAAAACACACTTAAAGAGAGCTTGATAATAGATTCAGAACATCCTGAGAAATTTGAGGATAAAACCAGAAGATGGACAATGAGTAGAAGAAAGATGGAAAAGTTCTGTAAAAAATGTTTTATGATAAACTCTTGTCACAATCAAGGGACCGAGTCAAAACTAGAAACTACAGCACCTAGTAAAATTTCAGTTAAGCCTGTCTAGATGTGTGGGGGAAAGGTCTAAGTTACAATCACTCTTGTGCATGGCAGAAGTAGACTGGAGACAAAAATCATGAGACTGATGGTGGAGGTAAGGGTTAGGATGCTGGAAGAGGACAAGAATTGTGATAAAGAAGAAGAAAAGTCCAGGTACTGAACTTACTGGGAAAGAAGTAGAGTGACCTGGAAGTTCATAATCTATAGCAACAAAAATCTACACAGACTGAAGTGAACTTTAAAGGAAGACATATGGTTGAGGAATGATGATGGCAGAGGGAGGGTCTGAAAGTGGCAGTAGGGATCTTGGTCTATAGTAAATACTTTATGGGTATACTGAGGAGGAAGAACCAGAGGACACCAAGAGATATGTTATCCTTGGGAGAAAGCTAGGTTTTAGATTAGAGGATCTGCCATAGTTTTACAGATAAAAAGGACCATAGAAATAATCTAGTGTAGGGCTTCTTAAACTTTTCCCACTTTCGACCCCCTTTTGCCTGAGAACTTTTTATGTGACCCTGGGTTTATAAGTATGTATATGTTGCCAAATTTTTCTCAACTCCCACATTCAGTTACACAATCCCTACAGTTTAAGCAGCTTTGATCTAGTCCAACCTCTCAGTTTACAGAAAAGGTACAAGGCCCAGAGAGACAAAGTGATTTTTCCAGGGTCACAAGGGATAGTTAGTAGGGGAGGGAGGATTTGAATTTGGGCTCTTTGATTCCAAATCTAGCAATCTTTATACTCTTGGAGTGGTAGCCCAAGGCCCTGCAAAAAGGGGCATAGGAAAGATGGGCAAGACAGCTGGGTGGCCAGTGCTGAGAAATATGAAATATGCCCCTGTGAGAAGGAATCACATTTTCAGAGTTTTGGCATCTGGGACATATATCCCGTCTGTTACCCTGTACAATATCTATGTCTGATGTTTGGACTCTAACATTACAACTTCTGAGTAAGTGGAAATACTACTGAATAAAATAAAGATAAGAAAAGCAGCTGGACTGTATTCAGAAGGTCTCCATATTGAAATCAAACCACCTTGAATGCAATAAAGGATCAATTCTTAGGTTATTTGGAAGGAGTAGGAAAAATCTCAGTTCTTAATATTTTTAAAAATTTTAATTTTATTTAAAAAATAAACATTTTTATTTATAGTTTTGAGTTCCACATTTTATCTTTCCTTTCCTTGCTCCCCTCACCTCTCTCCAAGGCTGTAAGCAATCAGATGTGGGTTATACATATGCAATTATGTAAAACATTGCCATATTAGTCATTTTGTATGAGAAAACGCGAATAAAAGAAAAAATGAAAGAATTAAAGTGAAAAATAGCATGCTTCAGTCTGTATTCGATCAATATCAGTTCTTTTTTAGATAGAATGTTTCATCATCAGTCCTTTGGGATTGTCTTGGATCATTGTATTGCTTAAAATAGTTGTCATTCAAAGTTCTTCATCAAATAATACTGCTGTCACTGTGCACAATGTTCTCTTGGTTCTGCTCACTTCACTATAAATCAGTTCATACAAGTCTTTTCAGGCTTTTTTGAAATCATCCTGTTTGTCATTTCTTATAGCACAATAATATTCCATCACCATCATATACCACAATTTGTTTAGCCATTCCCTAATTGATGGCCATTCCTCTGATTTCCAATTCTTAACTACCACAAAAAAGCTGCTATACATATTTTTGTACAAATGGGTCTTTTTCTCTTTTGGGGGATGTCTTTGGGATATAAAACTACCAGTGGTATTGATGGATCAAAGGGCATTATGCACAGTTCTAGAGCCCTTTGGGCAAAGTTCCAAATTGCTCTCCAGAATGGTTGGATCTTTTCACAACTCCACCAACAGTGGATTAGCGTCCCAGTTTTCCCACATTGCCTCCAACATGCAATATTATTCTTTTTTGTTAATATTTGCCACTCTGATAGGTTTGCCACTCAGAGTTATTTTAATTTGCATTTCTCTGATCAGTAGTGAACTAGATCATTTTTTCATATGATTATAGATAGTTTTGATTTATTTATCTAACCATTTATCAATTGGGGAATGACTTGTATTTTTATAAATTTGATTCAGTTCTCTATATAATTGAGAAATGAGGAAGGGAGACCAATGAGGAGGCTATTTCAGTAACCTAGGTGAAAGGTGATGAGGGCCTGAACCCCAGAGTGTAAGTGGAGAAAAGGAGTCAAGTTTGAGAGATGTGGAGGTAGAGATGGCAAAACTTGGCAATATACTGGATATGTTGGACGAAGAAAGGTAAGACTTTGGAGGACAAGTTTGGGGAACCGGAAGGATAACTATC
The DNA here is from genome assembly GCF_019393635.1 of Dromiciops gliroides. Classification (NCBI taxonomy): domain Eukaryota; kingdom Metazoa; phylum Chordata; class Mammalia; order Microbiotheria; family Microbiotheriidae; genus Dromiciops; species Dromiciops gliroides. The sequence goes on along the minus strand of NC_057865.1, from coordinate 149,367,471 downwards.
TTCAACAGAAATAGGGAAGTGTGAAGGAGGACTGGTTTGGGGAAAAAGATAATGTTTGGCATTTAAAGTTCTTCACAATCTGGCCCTTTCCTACCCTTCTAGCCTCTTAATAGCTCACCCCTCCATTCTGTAATACAGTAACACTTGCCTTCTTACTTTCCTGACCCATGATTCTCCTTCTCCCCAGTCGGACTTTTTTCCTGGCTGTACTTAATGCTTAAAATGTTTTCCCTCCTTGACTCTGTGTCCTAGTTTCCTTTCAAGATTCAATTCAAAATCCCACATTCTACAGGGTGGGACGAAAGTCACAAGGGAGTTTCAGTATTTAATAACTCCTTTATTTTTTGTTTTTAATTTATAATGCTATATAGCATTATATACAATATATCTAGGGAATGAATTTACATGACATGTGAAAAATCAAGTCTCATAAATGGCGAAAAATAAAGATGAAAATAATTTTCAGAAAGTTATGAAAACATCATGATTTTGGCCCACTCTCTGTAAGAGGTCTTTTCCCTAGCCCTCATTAATACTAGTGCCTTTTCTCCTGAGATCACTTCCCCTTTACACTATGTCTATTTTGTATGTGCATGCTGTCTTCCCCCTTAGATAGGGAGCTCCCTAAGGGCAGGGACTGTGGTTTTGCCCTTCTTTGTATCTTCAGCACTTAGCACAATGCCAGGCACATGGTAAAACAAAATAAAAGCTTATTAATTGACTGATTGACTAACCCTCTTGCGGCTATTCCCCATGGTACCAGAGTTCTGGAGCTGAAGTCTGAATGACCTTTTCTTGGGAAGTCATAGAGAGAATTCTTCAAATACTGGTGGAAAAAGATAGTCTGGTGGGGGTAGTGTTGGGGTGTCCTTTGCAACTTTGAGACTTCATGACTTGTGGAAACAGATCAAACTATTCAGTCAGTTGTGCTGAATGTGGTTTGATCACGAGAGATGATAATGCTGGTTTAGCAACAGAAAAATGAGCTGTGACCTATAATGGAATAAGATTGATTTCCTTGTGTGGTTAATAAACTGGCTCTGCAGGCAACTCTAAAAGAGCTGATATGTTACTAAGCCAAATGGAGCATAATCTATCAGGTCCTCACATTTTAATGCTTGGAATGCAGGGCAGGAGGAGGGCAGCTTATCACCAACTCCTCTAAGTGCTCAGAGGCATTGAGGTGATAGAGCAGGGTGACAACATCTCAGGGGACAACTCTCCTCTGGCTCTGATGCTATTTCAGCATATTTTTATTTCCTATAATCTGTCAGGCACAAAACTGCTTCATTTGAGGACCACAAAAACTGCTCAGCACAAAAAGGGTTTGCACCTCTGGTGTATATGTACCCATATGTGTATATGTACATAGTATGTATGTGTATACACACATATATACTTATACCCAGAGAGACAAGGGAGGAAGAGAAAGAGAGGGAGGGAGAGAGGGAGTTCTTCACTGTTTGAAGATGCTGCTGCTGACAGTGTTATTTCTTTCTTTCTTTTTTTTTTTTTTGGTGAGGCAATTGGGGTTAAGTGACTTGCCCAGGGTCACACAGCTAGTAAGTGTTAAGTGTCTGAGGCCAGATTTGAACTCAGGTCCTCCTGAATCCAGGGCTGGTGCTCTATCCACTGTGCCACCTAGCTGCCCCTAGAGTTATTTCTTCAGTAGCCTATGACTACTTGATTTATTTCTAGTACAGTAATAGATCTAATAGTATTAGCTATGCAGTAGTGCCCTTCTATTTCCACTTCCAGAATCCAGTATTGTGAAAGACAATGACACTCAATTTTTTTTTTCAGAGTGAAGTTTATTGTAAAGCTATTCTTTTTTTTAAAAGAACAGAAACTCAAGATTTCAACTTGAACTTCTCCATTGATACTTAGGAATAGAAGATGAGGATGTTTTGAGTTCCACTCTTGATAACTTTTCAATTTGCCTAGGAAAATGCTCACTGGGTCTAAAGTCTAATCTCGAAGGAAGACCTTTGGACAAATTACTTAACTTTGTGTTCCACAATTATTAGAATAAAAGTAGTTATTGAAAAAGTTAGTAATAATAATAGCTAGCATTTGTATAGAGCTTTAAAGTTTGCAAAATTCCTTCCTCATATTATCCCACTTGTTTCTCACAACAACCCTGTGAAGGAGTTGCTTTTATTACCATCCCTGTTTTACAGAGGAGGAAACTGAGGCTGAGAGAAGCTATTAAGTGACTCACCCAGGGTCACACAAGTAGTTAGTGTCTGAGATAGAATTTGAAATCAGATCTTCCTGACTCCACGTTTAGCACTATATCCACTATACAAGGGCTTCTTAAACTTTTTTCATTCATGACCCCTTTTTTGCCCAAGAAATTTTTACACAATCCTGTGACAGGATACACAGTGCAAAATGCACATGTTGTATGTTCAGAACCAAAGCTGCAGTGACCACCACATTCGGTTATGTGACAGTCATGACCCATAGTTTAAGAAGCTAGGCACTATACTACCTCACTGACTGGGTTCTCATATTGACTCAACTCCTTTTGTGATGTTGGAAGACTCGTTTTCTCTCTTTGGATCTCATTTTCCTTTCCTATAAAATTGGATGCCATGATTCCATGATATATTTACATATAAAATTAAATCTATGAGTTTTGTCCCAATAGATGTAAGTATCAGCTTTCAAAAGAAATAGACATTCCTATGTATATTTTAATGTTTAACAGACAAACAGCAAATATAGATTTGTTTCTGAAAATCGGGATATGGAGTTGGACTTATTATTCTGTACACTGCCTTATGAACATTCACCTTATGAAATGTCTTGCACAGAGGAATGGTCAGCCTTGCAACACTGTCCAAAAGGCACTGAAGTCTTTCTTGTCATTGCTACTTTTTGTGTCACTGGAACTCTCCTGCACTTTCACTAAAGCCCCCACCCATAATTGCTAAGGGCTTCCTTGCAGACTCCAGGATCCCAAATCCCTTTTACACTGCTTACGCCCTCTGGATCCTGCCTTTGTTGTTCAGTCATTCAGTCATGTCCAACTCTTTGTGACCCTGTGGGTCCATGGCCAGGTTTTCTTGGCAAAGATTAGCATGGTTCGACCTTTCCTTCTCCAGTGGATTAAGGCAAACAGAGGTTAAATGATTTTCCCTGGGTGACACAAAAGTGTCTGAGGCCAGATTTGAACTCAGGTCCTTCTGACTCTTAAGTCCAGTAGTCTATACACTGAGCCACTTAGCTGTCTCCTAGGAAAACAGAGGTTATGTTATTTACCCAAGGTCACACAGCTGGTAAGTGCTTCAGGCTGAATTTGAACTCAGGGCTTCCTGACTCCAAGCCTGGTGCTCTATCCATGGAGCCATCTAGCTGCCCCTGACTAAATGTTTAAACGTTCCTTGTTTATGATTTTCCTTTCAGTATTAAACATAAGATTTAGCAGCCCTCCTGGATTTTTAATTTATTTTTTAAACATTTACATGTCATTAGCTCTATTTCCTTATTCCCTTGTCAAGCTGATATACATACCCACCTTGCCAATCCCCAACACTGGGTCAATTCTACTGTTTATTGACTTTATCTGTTTTAGCTCCCAAGCTGCTGAGTGTTTCTGGAAAAGTCAGGAAACCAAATGCGTGATGACCTCAACTGGGACTTCAACACTGCTTAACTTCTCAGAATGAGAGGCCACAGTATGATGTGTTAGAAAGAGTATTGGGTGCTCTAGGCATAGGGAACAAGTAGAGAAAAATGAGCATTTAAAAAATTATTTTATTTTAGACTGCAATTGGAAGGTGTTATGGTGTCAAATGAGACCAGGAACCCTTGATATAACTTTTGCATAACAATTGAATGCTTAAGTATTGATATCTGTTGAATTACTGTCTCCATTAAGAAGGTGATAAAAAACAAAAGCAACCACAAGAAACCAGCAATTATTAAATGCCTCCTATGCACCAGGCACTGTGTTAAGTGTTATGATAACAAAGAAAGGCAAACAAACAAAAATATCCCTGGGATACTGGTGTCTAGAACAAATTATAGGGGCCCATCTGTAATAATTTATTTTCCTTTTAAGAAGGCCTAGACTTAATGTGACCAAATCCAGACAGCTTGTTTGAGATTCTTATGGTAAAGCAAGGCAAGAAACATTTATTAAGAAATTGTTATCTTTATACATAAAGAACCTATATCAGATTTCTTTCTGTCTTGGCAGCGTAGGGAAGGGAGGGAGGGAAGAAAACTTGGAACTAGAAATCTTATAAAAACAAATGTTGAGGGAGCAGCTAGGTGGTGCAGTGGATAAAGCACTGGCCCTAGATTCAGGAGGACCTGAGTTCAAATCCAGCCTCAGACACTTGACACTAGCTGTGTGACCTTAGGCAAGTCACGTAACCCTCATTGTCTCACAAATGAATGAATGAATGAATAAATAAAAACATGTTGAAAATTATATATATATATTTAGTGAGGCAATTGGGGTTAAATGACTTGCCCAGTCACACAGCTAGTAAGTGTTAAATGTCTGAGGCTGGATTTGAACTCAGGTCGTCCTGACTCCAGGGCCGGTGCTCTATCCACTACGCCACCTAGCTGCCCCCAAAATAAAAAAAAATAAATAAAGAGTATATCATGATGGGGGAGAAAAAGAAATTATTATGTTTCAGGCCAAATCCAAGCAAAAAGAAAGACCTTTGCCTTCAAAGAACTTAAATTCTAATGGGGAAAGACAGCACCTACTTGCATTTTCTATTTCTTATGGTTGCTGTGGAAAAAAAAAGTGTTTTGTAAACCTTAAAGCACTCAATAAATATGTTATTATTATTTTGTTATGGTAGCAGGGCTTCTGATTTCACTAATGAGGAAACTGGTTAGGAAATCCCCTTTACCAATGCAGAGTGGCAACACTTCTGCAGCTCACTACTTAGGAGAGATGTCTGGTGCATTTGGAGCTTAAGGGGTTTGATCACTGTGACAGGCAGTATATGGGTGGGATTGGAAACCCTTTCTTCTGAGGCCAGCTCTTATCCACTATATCACACTGCCTCTCTAGCTATCATTAACAGTCAAATTCTAAATTTCTTCAGAATTCCCTGTTGAGAGAGCTGGCCCTAGAGTCAGGAAGAACTAGAATCAAGTCCTGCTTCCAAAACATTATTGGCTGTATGCCTCTGGCTAAGGCTCTAAGTCACAGGACAAGTTGGTGGGAAGAATAGCAGTGCAATCACAGGTTGGGATAAAAACCAAACATTCATTAGCCCTTATTATTTATTTAATAAGCTATTCTACAAGTTCTTCAGAGAACAATGGCGTACTCAAGCCATTAACGTGGTTTTCCAGGAAAGTCATTCTTTGTGATCTCAAAGAAGTTGCTTGGTTGAGTCACAGTTTGGGGGTTAGTAGTGACAATTGTATACTCAGATATATGTTCAGAGATGGAACTAGGGTGGAGTCATAGAAGTTTTGTCCTAGGGTGTGAAATTTAAAGGGTTCATGACAGGACTTTTAAGGAAAAAAAAGGTTAGGACCACTTGAGCAGTGACAGGGTGAAAGCTTGAAAGGTAGAAGAGCTCAGCTGTTTCTCTTGCTCTTTATTACAGGGTTCCTGGGGTAAGAGTAGAGAGGAAGGGCTAGGGGCCAACTGTACCTATGCTCCTGGCTAGCCTCAGGGTGGGGAGGCAGCCCTATCTCTGGACCTGGACAAATGAACCAGTCCCTTCAGTTTCACCAACAGTAATCCTTAAGGGGTTACTCTCAGTGTGGTCTGCCTGGGAGAGAGTAGGCACTTTGCTGAGGCAAGTGTGAAGAGATAACAGGCCGTACCACGTAGTCATCAAAAATAATTAATCAAAATAAAGATGCTATCAGAAGGTCTGCTTACTAGGGTGTTGGGGACGTGTGTATGAATAATGAAGAGCCCCTCCAACAGTGACATCATTATATCCCTTGAATCTCAGTATTTATTCCATGAGGTAGTGTACACCTATTTCTCCCTCCTCATTATCCCCCAACGGGATGCTGCCTTTTGAGTAGTCCTTGCTCCAGGTGCAAAAACCCCTAGTTATAGTTCTGTAAAGTCTGAGCTTTTCTTAGCAGTTTTTTGAGATTTTTTAAAACAAGGGCTGATCCTCAAGTAAAAAGAGAAATTGAGAGAATGAAAATTGGAGAAAAAAATCAATTCCAACAAAATATTTCACAAACAGCTGTTTCTAGTTCTCTCAGCTGATTTTTAGAAAAAATATTTTAAAGTGTATTTTCTGGCAAAAATAAATAGGCTCATTTTCCAAATTTCATGCAAATGATGCATTTCCAGTTATTATTAATGGGTCACAACAGGTTCTTGGACCACACTTGTGATTTCTTTGGTATAGGGGACTTGCAGTGAGGAAATTCCCCCAGGAATGCAGATCAGCACCCACTGTGCTGCTTATTGTCTTGGAAAGTAGCCTTGGGGGCACTAGGAGGCTAAGTGACATGCCCAAGATCACTTGGCCAATATACCTTAGAGGCAGGATTCAAAGCCAGGTTTCCCTAATTCTGATGCCAGCTAATTATCCACCAGGAAACACTGGCTCTCATAACAATAAGAGTGTATCCATCTTACTAGAAATGTGCATATCTCCACTAAACAGAGGTGAAGAAGAGAATTAGAAGTAAAAATAATCTTTAACCCCTTGAGAAATGTAAAATTGAATACAACCACAATAAGATATTTCATGTTTCTCTTTTCCATTTAACACTGAGGCCAAGAAAAAAAAATATGATTTATAAAATAACCTTCTCTTCTTTTGTATTAAAAATATAAATATGTTGATTCACTCTCCTTTACCTGACTATATGTTAAAGGGTGATTAAAAAAACCTGCTTTCCTGTTGACTGAGATAATCTATTATATATTTCATCTGCCCAGCAAGTGTTACCTACCCTAATAAGAGTGTGAGCTATGTGACAAGCAAAGGATGTCTCTTTATTCTATTTTTATCCACAACACTTAGTGCCATTTTTGAATAGGTTTTTAGAAGGTTCTTAATATATGCTTATCATCCATCTATCCATCCACCCATCCATTTATTCCATTCCTGTCTTGGACTAACTTTCTAGTCTATTTAAATGTTTAGATGTTTGTCTTTCCCTTCATCTAAGACTGAAAACACTTGAAAATAGGTGAAAAAGTGAAGTTTCTGTCCATCCTCAGAAGTTCAGAAAGATTAATCTATTTTAGTGAAGTAGAACTTTTTGGAAAGAGCATATGAAGGTATGTTTAGTAGCTAATTCCTTAGTGAATAAGTAAAAACAGAATTTTATGTTATTTGAGATGTTGAGACAAGCTCAAATTTCATAAAATTGTCATCAATTTAAAGAAATTTTAAGATCATGAACATTAGTATGTGACAAAAATCAATAATGACAAAAAGTATGTAACAGTCAGCTAAATTTTTTAAGAGGCTAAAAAACAGGAAACATGCAGTTAACATTAGCAGAGTTATCTACACATACTATCTTGGTAGTGATGATCAACTTGGCTGAGTGGCTCATGAGTTCTGACCAAAAAGCAAATTGTTTTTCATAAGGGAAGTTGGGTTGAAGTATGGACAGTTTGCCCTTCCAGTAACTTTAGTTGAGTTTAGTTGGGCCAAATAGGAAAGCGAACATCCAGGAAAGAAATCAAATGAGGACATTTTTTTTTCTAGTCAAATAATACATAAGTGTGTGAGTTTTTAAAGTGAAATCATCTGGACAAAAACTAACTCCTGAAATTTCATATTTTATCCTAATTTTGGTATCAAAAAGAATTTAAAGTCAATTAATATTTGCTGAATGAGCTGCTATCATTCCATTTCGGCCCAAGAGAATTGGCTAGGTATATCGTGTGATATCTGAAGGTTACAAATAGCATAATGAAGCTGCTTAAATTCTAAATTTCAGGAGAATTTAGACACTTGATTTTCTACATGGAATGAGATGTGACTATAAAGAATGACAACCATTTTTCTTTTTAACCAAAGCCACCAAATATCATACATCAAATTAATTTACACCAAAATTAAGTGTTGCCCTTCAAAACACTCCCTTTGGGAGGCCATAATTATTCCAGTAATGTCACTGAATATTAGAACTGCTTTTGGGAATTCCCCTCAGAGTGAGTTTGAGTCACACAAAATCACTTGCTTAATAGTTACCTCTCCTTTTTGACCAAACATATTAGTTTGTTTTACCATCCATCAAATAATTTACCAGAATGTTGTACAAATTACTTTTGCTGTTTCTTTCTCTTTTTTAAATTAAAAAAAAATTTTTTTTTGGTGAGGCAATTGGGGTTAAGTGACTTGCCCAGGGTCACACAGCTAGTAAGTGTTAAGTGTCTGAAGCCACATTTGAACTCGGGTCCTCCTGAATCCAGGGTCAGTGCTTTATCCACTGCGCCACCTAGCTGCCCCCCACTTTTGCTGTTTCTAAAACTAAAATTCATCCTTGTAAAATAAAAGATTTGCTTAATAACAACAGTAATAAAAGTTTAACTCCTACCTAGTGTGCATGATAAAAAGCAACTACTTTTTAACCCAATCTCAGTTCTGTGGGAATACTATACTTTTGATCTCTCTACATTGATCTATCAAGTATGTGGAACTGGGCTGCCAAGAGTCCTTTTCCACATCTCTACCTTTGTCTTCACATTATTTTTAAAGTAAGGGCAAATTCCAATAGAAATATACAACAGTTCCAAACACAGTACACAAAAGGCCCAGGAGGTTAAGATGCATGCAATAAAAAAAGTCTTGGGAATGCTACCACAGGTGGTTCATCATGACACAGAAGTAACCCAGGGGTATTTAAGGTCATGCCACTGGAACAAAAGCTCTGATATCCTATCAAGCTGGATAGGCTTCAAGTATGGCCTGGTGATGTGCAGGTAAATATACAGTAATTAAAAACTTAAAAAAAAAAGGAATGAGACCTATCTGTCTCTCTCTGAAAACCTTGTTGTTGTTCAGTCATGTCTGACTTTTTGACCTCATTTGGGCTTTTCTTGGCAAAATTACTGGAGTGGTTTGCCATTTGCTTCTACAGCTCATTTTACAGGTAAGAAAACTGAGGCAAACAGGGTTAAGTGACTTGTCCAGGCTCACACAGCTAGTGTTTGTGGCCATATTTGAACTCAGAAACATGTCTTCCTGACTCTAGGCCCAGCACTCCATCCAATGTATCACCTAGCTGCCCTCTGAATATCTTATTAAGTGAAGAAGTAGTGTTTCCTGGTAGAATCTGCAAAGGATGTATGTAGATTGTATTGAAGATAGACAGAAGCAGCTTAGAGAGGGCATTACTTTTAGTTTACTGTGATACATTTTTTTTCATCTAGCTATGATTACTTAAGGCTACCAAGTTTCAACTTTTACTAAACTGTTAATTCCTCCCTCCTAAAGGACTTGATACAGAACTTTGGCTGTGACACAGAACTCTGTTCCTGGGTGCTTCTATTGGACAAGACATTATCTTGAACTAAGAAAGACATGCCCTTATATAACTTGTCCAAAAATGTGGTCTCCTTGATAGGAATTTTAAGATCTGGAAAGAAGCTTCATGGAGAAACAGAGAAGGATCGGTAAGTATGAGGATATATAACATACTTTTGCATAAGCCATTATTCATAAAGTCCTCATAATTTCCTAGAATCTTGCAAAGATATTTTGGTTGTATTATGAATTCTTGGTAAATTAATGAGATATACAGCAAGCCATCAGGAGAAGAAATGGGCAAGGGAAAACGGAAATAAATAATTATTTTTCCACCAAAACATTTCTTTTGGAATGCATCTAGATAATATGTGTTGAATAGCAAATATATGGAGTAACAGGGAACCATAAATCTATGGTTTTTTCAATGTTTTATTACAGAGATGAAGACAATGCTAACTACATGCATGTCCCTCCACGAAGCAATTTACTGTGGAAAAACATGTATAATCCTAAATTATCTAGCACTAAGTAAATAATATATTTGAGCATCCAGCTATATTTCCACTTTAATACCTAAAACAGTTATAATCTTGGAGTATTAGACAAGAAGTATTTACGCCTCTTCTTTAGGCATGGCCATTGACATTACTAATTTACTATGCGCCCCCACGTAATCAGCACATTGCTAGTCAAGACAAGATTGGCAAAAGGAACAATCCTTGTTCTCCAGAAGTTTATAATCTAAATCAGATGATATTCCCAAGTATGAAAGCAAATAAAGGGAGGCAAAAAGCAGTAATGGCATTTAGGACACATTAAATAAAATACAGGCACTGGTTTGTCTGTATGGTATTCAGTGTGAGTGAGACGGGTGAGTAGTAGGTTTGTGTAGGGGAGACAAAGTTTTTGCACCCTTAGGAGAATTAGGGAAGATCTGATGAAAGAGTAGGTCTATCATCCAAGCATAACATTCTGAAAACCAAATCTTCTTCACCAAAGCTACAGATTGAGGGGGAAATAATCTTGAAATAGAATTGCAAATATTAAAAATTATTTTAAAAAAAACTAACAAGGAATTTTAATAAGGAAACTTTATTCTATAGAAAGGTTTAATAGTTAATTATGAGGTAATGTGTGGAACAGAAGGGTCAGACATTCAGCTCTGATTGCTGCTCTAAGCAAATGAAAATCTAAGTAGGAAATAGTTTAAAAATAAATAAAAATACAACAAAACATATATATTATTACATTTTTAAACTAAGTCATTATCTGAGTTTGTCACCAATGACATAGAGTATATTCAACTCATAATTAATTGTATTCTTTTCTTTTGATATTGGAAACGATATATTGTATTCATATTGTTCCCCAAAGATCACAAAATGAGTGGGGGAGGGGGAGGATACATTATTGGTGAGGTTGCTGAATGGTGGTTTTCTGCATACTTTTCCAAACTAATAAGTCTTATATCCAAATGGGACAGAGACCTTTGGCAGATGCCTTAGCCTCAAAAGAGGCTGAGGAGCTTCTTTGTGCACCAGTGCTGGATGTTGTGGTAGAGCTGGTCAGTCAAGAAGCATTTATTAAACGTCTATTATGTGCCAGATGCTTTTTTACCAGTGCCCCACAATCACTTGGCCATCATCTGCCTCCTTTTCACTTTCTATTTCAGGTGCCCTACTCAAAGCTCCCTCGGGATAAATGATCATCCCTCTCTGCTGATCTAGCACAGTAAGAAACTCCAAACAACCCCTATTTTTACCACATTCTTACTAACCACTTTTTTTTTTTTAACATCTCACTAGGTCATAGTTTAAACATGTCTTCCCAAGTTCCTAGGTGGTGGAAGACCTCCTACTTTCCCCCACCCTGCCCCTCTGCCTGCCCCCAACCAGGCAGTAATAAAGTAAGACCAAGACTCTTACAACTGGGGCTGATTTATAGTTCTCATCTTTAGTCCTGCTGCCATTCTCTTCTATCATAACCTCAACACATTCCCCTTTCCCAAGAAAACTTCTGAATTGGAGACTATTCCTCACCTTGGGCCTGTTAGTTCCTGAATATGGTCAATGTTCCTCCTCTAAGCAGCATCAGGCCCCTTATGCTGTTTACCAGGTCCATCAGTCTTCCTTCCTACTGCCTTCCTGACTCGGTCCTATAAAACCAAGAGCCCAGTCACTAGTTACTGAATGTCCAGTTTATGTTCATTTTCCTCATCCTCAGCAGCCCAAGGGATCAGTCAATAAAACAATTGTTATGGACCTACTTTGTGCCAGGCATCATGCTTAAGAGCTGGATAAAAGTGAAGAAAGCAGTCCCTGCTCTCAAGGAGCTCGAAGTCTAATGGGGAGACAACATTCAAACAACGATGTAAAAACAAGCTAGATACAGGATAAATCTGAGATAGCCAACAGAGGGAAGATACTAGTATTAAGGGAGCTTGGGACAGACATCCTATAGAAAGTGTGATTTTAGCAGAAGATTTGAAGGAATCAAAGGAGAAGAGGTAACGTTGACTTCCAAAGTCTAAATGAAAACCCATTCCCCCAAACATATATGTACAAGCCCTCTAATCAGCTCAAAAGATGCATCTCTTGGGGCAGCAAGGTGGTACAGTGGATAGAGCACCGGCCCTGGAGCCAGGAGGACCTGAGTTAAAATCCAGCCTCAGACACTTGACACCTACTACCTGTGTGACCCTGGGCAAGTCACTTAACCCCAATTGCCTTACAAAAAAAGATGGATCTCTTCCAAAATGAGAAACTCCAGATTACCCCCATTTTAGGGCATCCTTACTAATCATTATTTTATAACTCACTAGCAAAGACCCTGGGAATTTAATTTCTTCCCATAGGAGGAAGACAAGAAGGTAATCTGATATGAGTACTGGAGGGTAGGATTTTCTCCCTTGAGAGATCCTTTCTTTTTTCTTTTTCTTAATTTTTCATTAAACATTTTTATTTATAGTTTTGGGTTCCAATTTTTATCCCTCTTTCCCTCCCTCCCCTCCCCCCCTCCCTGAGGCAGCAAACAATCAGATATGGGTTATACCATGTATGATTATATAAAACATTACCATATTTGTCATTTTGTACAAGAAAATTTTATTAAAAGAAAAAATGAAAGAAAGTAAAAAATAGCATGCTTCAGTCTGTTCCATCAATACCAGTTCTTTCTTTAGAGGTGGATAGTATGTTTCATCAATAGTCTTTTGGGATTGTCTTGGATCATTGTATTGTTGAGAATAGTCAAGTCATTCACAGTCCTTCAGAGAGATCCTTTCGTGCAGGTACTGGGAGAAAACTCTTACCCTAATTCCAGTTCTGGTCTCTAATTAGCTTCCCTTAATTCCAAGTTTGGAAGAAATACAAGTCCCAGGTTCTTTGGAAGGTCAATTACACATATAATCCAAAATTTTATCACCAATATCCCCAGAGTACAGGGGAGAGAAGTTCAAGAGATTCATATACCGACTTTTATAGATTTCACAGCCCACTTTAGTTCTTTGATGTGGCTCAATCAGTGTCATATAGTAGGGAGAAAGAACCTTCTAGGTGTGGTTTTGGTACAGCTGATAACAGGGGAAAATGCATTTTATTTTCCAAATTTGTTAAATTTTAAAAGTTTAAAAACTTCACAAGTCCTGAAAATATAGGAAAGAGATGAAGTCATAGACCATGTTTTGTCATCATTTACTTGTTTCTGTTTGGCGTTTTCTTGGCAGATACTGGAGTAGTTTGACATTTCCTCCTCTAGCTCATTTTACAGATGAAGAGACTGAGGCAAATAGGATTAAAGTGATTTCCCCAGGGTTACAGAGCTAGGAAGTATCTGAGGCCAGATTTGAATTTAGGAAAATAAGTCTTCCTGACTCCAGGCTCCTGAATGCTATCCACTGCATCACCTGGTTGCCCTGACCACGTTTGGATTCTCTAGAGCCTAATTGCTCTTCCTTTGAATACTCTCTATTCTCTGAGTTTTCATGATACTACTCTCATCTGAGTCTTCTCCTACCTGTATAACTATCTCTTTTGTTGGTTCATCATTCCTATCATGCTCCCTAATTGTGATGTTCCCCATAGCTCTATCCTAGGCCCTTTTCTTGTCTCTTCTCCCTCTACTACCTATCTATCCATCTCTCTCTCTCTCTCTCTCTCTCTCTCTCTTTCAGTAATGTCATCAGCTATCCTGGGTTTGACTAGCATCTACTCTGTGCATCTATGCATACATGCAGTCTATTCATCTCTATATATCCAGCCCCAATAGTTTCCCTAAGATTCAGTCCTACACCATCATTTGCCGATGAGACATTTAAAACTGGAGTCCCAGAGATATATTAAGCTCAATATGGTGCTAAAATGGAACTCACTGTTCTTCTCCATAAGCATGTTCTTCTTCTAACTTTCCTATTTCTCTTGAAGTTGCCACCATCCTTCTAGTCTCCCAGGCTTCTAACTTCATGTTTATTCTCAGCTCTTCACTATACTTTACCCTACATCCAAAATCAGTTGCCAGATCTTGTCCTTTCTAATTTATAATTTTTGCATCAGACCCCTTCTCTCTACCCACACAGCTACCACTTTAGTTTTGACCCTTATCAGCTCTCTTCTAGATTATTTCAACAATCTACTAATTGGTCTCCATGTCTCGGGTCTCTCCAGTTTGGCTCTTGCCAAAGTAATTTTTCTTTAAGTGAAGCTATGAAGATTGATAGATGAGGAGAACTGATTGATGCAGAGGAGGACTGAATGAAGAAGATGAGAATTGATTGTCATTGATGAGGATTGACTAAGGATGATGAAGATTGGAGGATGATTATTGGTGACGATGATGAGGGCAAAATGTATGGTACTTACTTTGCTGAGCTATTGTGAAGAAAATTCTTTGTCAAGTTTAAGGTACTATACAAAAATTATCTATTACTTTTATTGCAATAATCAACCTCATGGGTTTATTGTAAGGAAATCTCTCTTTACTGTACTATATAAATGTAGTTTACTATAAAAAATGATGAGCAGGATACTATCAGAAAAACCTGGAAAGACCTACCTGAACTGATGAAGAGTGAAATGTACTGTATACAAAATAACAGCAACAGTGTAAGATGATCTGGTATGAATGACTTAGTTATTTTCAGCAATGCAGCGATCCAAGATAACTCTGAAGGACTTATGAAAATTGAAATCCATCTACAGAGAGAGAACTGATGGTATCTGGAAACAGGTTGAAGCGTAATTTTTTGATAGTTCCTTAATCTGAAGTTTTGTTTTTGTCCATTTTCTTTGACAACCTGGCTAATGAGGAGAAGTTTTGCATGACTACTCACGTCTAACTTATATTGAATTGCTTGAGCTCTTGGGGTGGGGAGGGAGGAAGGGAGAAAGAGAAGTTAGAACACAATGTTTTTTAAAAATTGATGTCAAAATTTGTTTTTACATGTAATTTGGGAAAATAAAATTCTAAATAAAATTTTAAAAATACTTGTCAATTTTGGTATATACTGAGTCTTTTGGTGACTGTTCTATACAGCTAGAAAATATGGTTTGATTCTAAAGGTTTCTGGTTCCTTTAGACTCCTGTCTACATAAACCAACTGGAAATCCCAGGGTAGTTCAGACCAGAGAGGATTCTGTAATCTGGTTCTGCACCCTGGTTATTCTGGAGCCAAGCCATGCATTTAGCTGGATGAAAGCATGCCTTGAACCTATCAGTTGTTATTTCAGTTTTCTCCAGGATGAAATTTGTCAGGCTGCTTTTTCCCTCTCTGTGGACTGCTGAAATCACCAATGAAATCAAGTCTTTGTTTCAAGTTTTTCCATGGAAAGAGTTACAACTGAAGTGGAAAGTAGGCTCAATAAATACAAAGACGAAAAATTTTCTGAAAGCACATTTTATCAGTTTTAAGAACCTACAATAGCAATTATTAAGACATTTACTGTTATAGGATATTTTAATAAATTTGTTTAAAATTAAAAATTAATATTATTTGATCAACATAGTACATTTTCATGCAATAAAAACTGTCAACAAGACTTCTGAATGTAATAAATAAGGAACTAAGCATTTTAGGGGACAAAGAACATTCTCTCAAAAACTGTCTTTTTGTAAACATTTTTCTATAAAGCCAGTTTCCTTTTTCATTTCTTTTTTTTCTGCATTCTAGTAATGGAAATAAAATGTATTCTAAGACCTTGATCCAACATATGTATAGATTTTTCTGCTGTGTGGGTTTTCTAATATTGTCTTTAGAGAAAAAGAACTAAACAACGTCTAGCCCTAGAGCAATGAAACAGGGTTTCACTTTATGCCACAGTAGCTAGGTTAAATAATTTGCTTGGATACTCAAGAAAACTACAAAAAGTACTAATGTGGGTCGATTTATTTGGAGGGCAAAGAGCCTGGATTAGGTGAGTCAGACACGCCCACACAAGGCCAACAGATGAGGGCAAACACACATACCAATTAGGACTCAATAACAAATGCCTAGAGGGCAACAGGACATGTATGAATATGGGAGCAGGCGAGGATTGGGTGGTAAATGTCAGGAGTCAGCATAGTTCTATGTGTCAGAGAACCAGAAATTCATCCCACAAACAAGGGGTCATGCACAAGAATAGTCCACAGTACAGGGCAAGAGTTGGGGACTCTATAGAGTTAAAAGGTCAAGTCAACCACAAAGGGGAATGTGTATCCTTGTACATGAACCTAGATCACTCAGTCAGTTTTCTTCCCTTGTTTCTGGGCTCTTCTATGAGTCCCATGAGAAAGCAAGAAATCCCCAAAAAGGCTGTCCCTTGTAGGTGGGAAAAGGTAAATTAGTCAGTGAAACCTGGCTAAGGAGGGCAGTGTAAGACCTGGACAGTAGCTGCTTCTGGTGAGCAAATCCCTGGAATGTGTTTAAAACTTTCTCAAACCAGTTCTTGCTTCCCAACTAACCCTTTCCTGGTAACATTTTTTTACTCAACCAGGCTAGACATCTTGGAATCATCATTGCTCTCTTCCTCTCGCCTTCATTCCTTATATCCTACTTTCTAAGAACCAACTCACAATTGTCTTTTGATCACTTTACACACAGATTATGAGAGTGGTTCTACCTGGTTTACCTGATCCTTCCATCTTCAGTCTATTCAGCTGACTGCTTCAAGATTAATCTAACACTGTTTTACCATCCTCTCCTCAGACACCTTCAATGGCTCCCTATTTCCTCCATCATCAAGAAACAATGTGCCCACTTTTCAAAGCTCCTCCATTAATTACTTTATACAAACATTCTAATTTTATTTCCCACTACTGCCCAATATAAATCTCTTTTCTAGTCAGATAAGTTTTCTCATTCTCATGAATAGCTCTCACACCTTCATTAAATTTATTTCCATAAGTGGATGTTTAGTAAAGCATTCTCCTTTCTCTCTCTAGTTGAGTCATTCAGTTAATAAACATTTATTAAATGCCTACTCTGTGCCAGGCACTGTTCTAAGAGCCAGGAAATTTTATCAGTTTTGAGAACCTATACCAGAAATTATAAAGATATTTACTGTTATGGAGTATTTTTAACAAACTGGTTTTAATATTTTCATTTTATTTTATTTGATCAGTATAGCATATTTCATGCAAAAAGCCTTAATCTGACCCATACTTCAAAATGCGCATTTGGTGGGGGGGGGGCACGGCAGGGCAATGAGGGTTAAATGACTTGACCAGGGTCACACACCTAAGTGTCAAGTGTCTGAGGTCAGATTTGAACTCAGGTCCTCTTGAATCCAGGGCCAGTGCTTTATCCACTGTGCCACCTAGATGCCCCCTCATTTTAATAATTTCATTTATCTTAGTTTTATTTCTACTACAACAAAAGTGTAAGCTGCTTCAGGGAAGGCACCATGTCTTATTATTTTTGTGTATCCCAATAGCACTAAATAGATATAAGTAGGTACTCAATGAATATTTTTTTGATTTTTTGGATACATTAGTCTGTTTTCATTCAATGGTATTTAATGAATGACAACAGTGCTTAATAATATATTAGATAATATGCTTTTCTACATTTAAAGTTAGTGATTTTGTAGTAGACAAACTAAAAGGCCTAAAATCTGAACCCATACATAATCAAGACAGCTTCCCTTCTTCTCTATGGGACCTGAGAAACGGGTTGCTTGCCATGCCTGGACTATACTCCTCTGCCACCTCTGAATCTCTTTCTGTATAGTTTCCATTCAAACATCACCCTCTATGTGAAGCTTTACTTGATCCCCTCCCCAAGCTCCTCCCCGAGATTATCGTGTATTTTTGCATATATTCCACATATGCATATTTATGTGCATTTTGTTTCACCCAAAAGAATGTAAGCCTCTTGAGGTCAGGGACTATTAAGTCTAAGACGGCTTGATAAGACTTGTGGGACTGCAGAGAAGGGAGTGGACTGCCAGAGAATACAAGACAATCCCAAAATCCCAAGATTCTAGGCTATTGACATGGGTCAGTGTGGAAGGGCAGCTGGTTTTGGTGGGAGACTCACTTAAGTTTTTTGTTGGGTTTCAAACAAATTTTACTACATTATTCTGTAATGAGAATAGTAAGTAGGACTCAAAGTCATTTGGTATGACATAAAAGATAAAGCTCTGGACATTCCAAAACTACTTCAAACACTGTTGTGATTAAGTCATTCTTTTATGCTCAGTTTTCTCATCTGCAAGTGGGGACAAAGAAAATAACTACTTCACAGGGTTGTGGTGAGGATCAGATGAAACAATGCATGTAAATTGCTTTCCCAAAATTTTAGGGTACTGTGGTAAAAATTATTTGTGGTAAAGATTAATATTCCCATTTTTAGCTAACTCATTTGGGAGGGGCCACACCTGGCCCACCCTGAGGTTACTTATGCTACTGAGCTCAGAAAGGCAGCTTTTGAAGGACTTGCCCATTTGGGGGAGGAGAGATTGAATGCTCCCTGAAGGGAGGCAGGCTGCTTCAGGAACGCTAGGCATCTTCCAGAACTCAGTCCTTTTCCTTCTTGACCCTTGTGCTGGTGGTGCTTGTTCATGCTCTGTCTCGGGTGACTGCTGTTTTGGCGAGCAACTGCAGACCGTCTCGGGGGTTGGTGAGTTAATTACGGAAAACCCTAAATTCCTTTGAACTAGCTTAATTTGGAACGGTCTGGGCAGTGAATAGGTTAAGCTTAGAGTTAAGAATATCTATCTGTATTTCTATTTTCCTATTTCCTTATCTTTGATTTTTATTAGTTTCACCTTTGTTGTTTAATTAATTCCCAAGTAATGAAATCTGATCCTCTTGTGAACTAAAGCTTAGAGGCTCCTTTCTTATTGGCCTGGGAGAAATATCTAAAAAGGGCAGTTCAGAGGAGAGGGTTAAACCTAAAAGGTCCCTCATATTTCTGGGACCCCAATATTAAGGCGAGTCACCCAAATAATGCTCCGTATATCAAATTTTGACCCTCATAGTACTATATATGTGTGTGTATTTTATACACATATATGCATGTGTATATATATGTATATATTTTATAACATATGAATGTGTGTATGTATGCAATATGTGTATACATGTATATGTGTAAATGTTATATAGCATGTGGATATATAATATATACAGTATATATGCAATATATGTGTGTTATTACTATTAAGGTTCGCTTGTCTTTTTTTAATGCATGAATTGATAGCTTCTTGTGCTGGCCATTGATTCTGCTGTTTAAACAAATAGAAAGTATTTAGAGGTTTTGCTGAAAGGCCAAATATAAAAGAAAATGACAGTGTAGTTTCCTGAGAAAGAAAAAAAAATGGCTAACACATCCTCTTAAAATCCATGTTGTGTTTTCAAATCACCTTTCTTTCATGATTAAAAAAAATTTTTTTTTAAATGCATTGAGGGGCAGCTAGGTGGTGAAGTGGATAAAGCACTGGCCCTAGATTTAGGAGGACCTGAGTTCAAATCCGGCCTCTGACACTTAACACTAGCTGTGTGACCCTGGGCAAGTCACTTAACCCCAATTGCCTCACCCAAAAAGAAAAAAAAAATTCATTGAGGTAAATCCTAATTCAATGATTGCTTCCAACCTATTTACATCAATTCTTAAAAGTCCAAAAGTTTTATTTTATTTATACCACCAAACATAAAATTAAAGTGCAGGCAGCAAAGCCAAGTGCAGTGTGAGGGACAAACCACTCTGGCTGAGAATGAATAGTAATTGCATTGACAAATTACCCTTGGTGAGGACTACCTACTTTTGCTCTGCTGTTAATATTTCTGAAACTTGTGATGCAAGCACTCCCACCCTTTTCTGAGAACACAAAAAGCCCTGACTCAGTCTGATACCTCACAGGCAGCTGTCTCTATTAAAGTTGCTCCAGTCTGCACACTTCCCTTTTGGGTGAGTTCCTCTGCAAAAATGAAGTTAGTTTACTTTTGCTTGCTGAGCTCAATTGTACCAGTTTTTCATAATGCTGGGGCAGTGGAAGATAAAGCTAAGGAAAATAGAGAAGTTGCTGCTGCTTGTCCTGTGAGTTTGGAAGCAAGTGGACAATGTGAGGGAGAAGAATGTCCTTATCAGATGAACCTGCCTTCCCTGACTATCCAGCTGCCCAGATCATTCAG
Organism: Dromiciops gliroides; assembly: GCF_019393635.1. Classification (NCBI taxonomy): domain Eukaryota; kingdom Metazoa; phylum Chordata; class Mammalia; order Microbiotheria; family Microbiotheriidae; genus Dromiciops; species Dromiciops gliroides. The sequence continues at coordinate 149,347,414 of NC_057865.1, read as the reverse complement.
CATGATTGAACAGGTATTCAAAGAGGTTCAGAATCTCAAGGAAATTGTAAATAATCTGAAGAAATCTTGCCAAGAATGCAAGTTGCAAGCTGATGATAATCAAGAAATGGGAAGAAATGAACCACAGCAGCCGAACGCAGAAGCACCTGAAAAGGAGAGTGACAACAGAATTAAGGAATTAGAGAGTGAAGTTAACAAGCTGTTTTCCAACCTGCAGGATGCAAAAGATGAAATTAACTCACTTCACAGTCGCTTGGAGAATCTGAAGTTGGTAAATATGAACAACATAGAAAATTATGTTGACAGCAAAGTAGCTAATCTGACAACTGTGGTGAACAGTTTGGACGGTCGATGTTCATCTAGGTGTTCAAACCAGTCGGGATTGCCATCAATGGGTATGTGAAATGTATTGTTATTATTTGTTTTTACTTACTAAGTAATTTGAAAGCAAGTAACACTTTGAAATTAAAAACTAGAAGTGAAATTGCAAGAAACACAAATTATATCAACCTTTTTTGTGTGTGTCTACAAAGTTAACAGAAAAACTAATATAATTTTGAAAATAAGAGCATAGCTCTGATTTGTTCACAAAATTATACTGGATTTTATTAGTTCCACTAGAGAATGCTTTCAATTTCACTTCTGTATCAAGATCTGTACAGAATTCTCACTGACATATTATTGCTAATGTCATATAAAAGCAGATGAAAAACATCCACAGATACAGTGTGATTGCTTTATGAATTTTTTCTAATACATTTCATCAATCTGGTTAATCAAGATCCACTTGAAACCCACATCCATGTTTAAAGTTTTGTTTAACAGGCTGGAAACATTTCATGGATTTTGACTGCCACTTATTAAACTCAAAGTAAGCAGAATCAAGGATCCTTGTAAGATTTTCATTTTTTTAATTCAAAATTACATAACCACAACTATCGAGGGGAAAAGAGGTTTTATTGGTGAAATAAAAACAACTATGTGGGTTCATATCTATGCAAGTCTTTCCACATTAACATTTCCTAATGGCATATAGTCCTTTTAAGTGGAGTTTTTGGCAAGCAGATAATATTTTTACAATGAAAAATAAGACTCTTGGACTAACATGTATTTTGATTTCTTTATCCATTCTCTATCTCTTTCTTTGGGTCAGAACTATGGCATTTTTAAAAAAGAAAAAATGTCTTTTGCTAGAATCAACTTACAGAAACACAACTGGAAGATTATATTACACAACAAATTTGACTGAAGCTTGAACATGGACACTATACTTTACCTTGTATTTTGATGTCACCTATAAATTTTCTTTTAAATCATTTAATATAAGTAAAAATAAAATTATATGGCATTGTATTGGGAAAACTACAGGATTATTCATTAAATTCAAGTTTATGAATTATCAAGCCTTGTATAAATCCTTTAAGCAAACCAAATAAAAGTTTTTTTAAAAGTGTGCAGGAAAGATGGGTGTGAAGGACATATGAAGCAGGAACTTTTTAGCCAATCTAATATTCAATCTTCCATCATTATCTTTGTCTAGTAGCTCATCATCACAAGGCCTTTATTACTCTGATTGTACAGGTGTGGGAAGTAAAAAAGGTTTGAGACTTAATCAAGGTTACTCTTAAAGTGGTTGTGAAATCAGTATTATTATCTAGGTTCTCTGTTCATATAGATCACTTCTTTTCACATTTTTAACATTTCAGAAAAAGGTAAGATTCCTTAACATTTAGAAAGTACATACTGGATTCTTAAGTATCCATATACAAACATGTACACACACACATATATACACACACATGTAACACTACTGAAGTCTGGCCACAATGTCATTTGTTAGATGAAATTTTCTTATAAGAAGAACTATTTCCTACTTTAATAACAAAAATGGCTCCCTTTTATTTTATTGAATTTTTCTCCATCATAGTTACAAGCTAAATGTATTTTATAACAAATGTATAGGAAAGTAATCAAATGCACTTAAAGACCTAAGAAGATGCTAACTCTAGGTTTTCTTTCTGCATTGAAGAACTCTTATGATATATTCTGTCGTTTTTTCTACCTTTAAGAAGAATGTTCCAAAGTGAACAGCCTATAATCACTATATATAAAAACAGCAGTTTACATGAAATTAAGTTAAAACTTGGCTACAACTTGAGGCTGAGCTATAACTTTAAATTTATACTTATCAACTATTTCTATTATCTGAGTTGATCCTATGTTTCAACTGAATCAGAAAAACTAGATGCTTAAGGTAATTTTCTCATTTAAGTTTAGTAAGCACAAGAGCTGTGAATTTTATAGAATAAAATGCCTCTTCACCCCACATCCAAATATATGTAGGTTACTCAGTGTTTGTTCTTAAACAGCATCGTATATTTTTAAATTTACATTTATAAAACAAATAATTTAAAGAGGGATTTTTCATTTTTTGAATCCATTATTCATATTTTTTTGAAAAATGATTTCTTTAGACATTTTTCACCCCAGGGCAATGAGGGTTAAGTGACTTGCCCAGGGTCACACAGCTAGTAAGTAAGTGTTAGGTGTCTGATGCTGGATTTGAACTCAGGTCCTCCTGAATCCAGGTGCTTTATCCACTGCACCACCTAGTTGTCTGAGGATAGACATTTTCTTTAATATATTCACAGTTTTCTTTGGCTTACATGACTACTTCCAAGTAGCCCTGTCAGGCCCCTTGGTTGCCAGTAACTGTGGTACCAGAATCACTAGAAATAAATGTAGAACACCTTACCCCCATACCCTAGCAGTCATATGCCTAACAGCAGACCTCTTAAAGTTGGTGGCATTGGTCCCCCTGGGGATTCTGGTTTCATACCTGAGCTCTGGGACTACCACAGATGGTGGCTCCTGATAATTCTGATGGTAGCTGGTAGCTGTAACTCTACTGTGAGCCCCCTAAAAGAGGACCAGGAGGCTAGATATTCTTAGAGTACATTTGTGTCCTGGGACTGCTTTGGGGTCCATTGCAAAGGCAGTCCCTGTATAGTCCTTGGGGAAAGTTTCAGTAAGGGGATTGCTGAGGTTGGGAACCAAGGTTGGGAACTAAGCTAGAAACACAGGAACCAGCAGGATCTCTTAAGGGGCTGGATCAGAAGCTTGAGAGATGTGTTTGGGAGCCCATTCTATTAGAAATGACATTGTAACACGTCATATTACAATGAGTTTCTAATCTATAACAATTTAGATTGTAATTGAATTACTACTAGAAGATTTCTATCTTTGAATATATAGATATATGTATGTGTATATATAGGATTTAGCCTGAGTGCTAAAAGAACATCAAAAACATGCTTATATACATGACAAAAACTTTAATTTATCCAATTTACAAAGTCATCAATTCTCATAAAAATTGACTGGTAGTGAATTGCTTTCACCAATTTCCAACAAAACCCAACTAATCCAGTAAAACAGGCTACTCTTGATTATGTTGCACCAGAAAAGTTAAAGAATTTCACCCAAAGAACAATTTACTCTAGTCTATAATCAGTCTGACTTATTGGTTAATTGGTTAATTATTATATACCTTTTATGTAATATAAGAATTTTATTCATTGTCCTATCAATACACGGTCAGGCTTTGAAACATTTCCAGGAGACTTAGTCAGCAGTGTTAGAAAAGGGAAAAAAAAAGTTGACATCTGAACTTGTTAAGCCAGTTTGCATGATCCTAGGCTACTGGGCAAGTTTGTCAGAGGATGAGACAAGGGACGAAGAACTCATGAAGTGTGGTTCTTAGGGACCGATTAAAACCAATGTGAATAATGGAAATCCAATAAATGTGAAATCCAAGGATCATATGGACAATACCACAGGAGTAGTTTGTGCACTATTCGTAGCCTAACTATACTCTTGCACTTAATGAGTTTTCCTTCTAGCAGTCTTATCCCCTGACAATTTTGTCTAGCAGCCTAAGCATAAAATTTCCCATCCATTCACCTTCTGCCCCAATGGTATCTTTCTTCAGTGATTACAAACTGGAGATCATTTGCAGCCATAGCAATGGGCCTGTGAGATGGAATTAGGTGCCTAAGCATGTTTTGTTACAAGATTGGCAGCATACCTGAAGTTAGAATTCTGGCTACTATACTGCTGACACCCCATCAGATGAAAGGGAAGCAGCCTGGTGCTCTTCTATGAAGATTTCGGCTCTATCGATTCCATAAAAGCTGGGATCACACAGTTTACAAGACTTCAGAATAAAACCAGGTACATGTTAAAGAACCCAAATCTGTTCCACAGTCCCGTCATCAAAACCCAGAACATAGTCACAAATCCTATGGATGACCACGTTATCTGTAAAATGAGCTGGAGAAAGAAATGGCAAACTACTCTAGTATCTTTGCCAAGAAAATTCCAAATGTTGTCAGGAAGAGTCCACACACTGAAACAACTGAACAACAACAACAACAACAACAAAGGGATTTACAGAATTACGATAAATTAATCTGAGTCAGTTTAACAAATAAATGTAGAAATTCAATTTTTGCTCTTCTTTAATTACTATTTAGTTTTTATATCAAACTATGTTCTTTTACCTATAAATTCTTTCTACCCATAATTCTTTGTAAGTATAATCTGTACTTGTCAATGAAATAAATGATCTTTTCTCTCCTGCCCCAACAGGTATGATTGAACAACATCTAATATACAAAAACTGTTGGGATTATTATGAGAAAGGCAGAAAGAGCAATGGAATCTACAGAGTTACCCCTGATCCAAAAAATAAGAGCTTTGAAGTTTACTGTGATATGGAAACCATGGGTGGAGGTTGGACAGTCGTACAGAAGCGTCTAGATGGAAGTACTAGCTTCAATAGGACATGGAAGGACTATAAAAATGGCTTTGGAAACCTCAGCAGGGAGTTCTGGTTAGGTAATGATAACATTCACCTTCTGACAAAGAGTAAGGAAATGGTTCTGAGAATTGATCTTGAAGATTTTAATGGTGTCAAACTGTATGCTCTGTATGATCAGTTCTATGTGGCCAATGAGTATCTCAAATACCGTTTACATATTGGTAATTATAGTGGTACTGCAGGAAATGCGCTGCATTTCAACAGACATTATAACCACGACCTTAAATTTTTCACTACCCCAGACAAAGACCATGATAGGTATCCCTCTGGAAACTGTGGACTTTACTACAGTTCTGGTTGGTGGTTTGATGCATGTTTGTCTGCAAACTTAAATGGTAAATACTACCACCAAAAATACAAGGGTGTCTTCAATGGGATTTACTGGGGTACCTGGCCTGGCATGGCTAATGGTGAACCAAATGGCTATAAACATTCTTTCAAGGGGGCAAAAATGATGATTAGACCAAAATTCCTTGCACCATAAGTTACTACTCATTCTACCAGGTTTTCATCTAGTTATTTTCTTCAGTATTTTCCTTTTCCTCCCCTCTCCTCTTCTCCCCTTCCCTTTCCTTCCCTTCCTATTTGCAATAAATGCCTCCTATATAGAATTTGATGTTTTCTCCCCGTTAATCTGAAAATAATCTTTCCACAACCAAAAAAACCCAAGTCTAATAAGTTTAAAGGAGACAGTATTTTAAATAAGACAAAATAATAGTAATAACTTCTTGTGAAAGTCTTAATTTTTTTGTTGTTGCTACTATACAAATGTATACTTAGAAACAATGGTGTTTATATTTTAATTCAATTATATTTACATTTCTATTAATCAAAAAAATTTCAATGGAAATATCCCTTCTGTAAAGATAGTGGCATTTACTAGCTATAGTTTTTACAATTAAACTCTTAATTTCATCATCCATATGGCCTGTTTTAACACAAGTAAGCTATGCCTGGGTATAAGTTAGACACTTTTGGTGCACAAACTTTTTCAAGTTATAAGTTACACTGTTATAAAACTAAATAGACTGTGATTCTGGTACTCTTTTCTGTTTTCCTATGTGTCTGACACATATCCTGGAATTTTCTCACTTAAATAAGGCCTGAATCTATATCTATTATATAATCTCAGATAATAATTACCAAGCAGTCTCATAGACCATGCTTTTCTATACATTGTTATAAAAGAATATTCAAATTGTTTTCTGAAAATATCTCAACCTCTTTTAGAATTTGCAAGCCATAAAAGCACTTGGAAATAATATGACTTGACAACTGCAGTTGAAAGACAATCTATTCACTGTTCATAAACTTGTTATATGCTTGATACCAAAGACTGCTTTAATATAAAAAAATGTCCTTCCTCTGTTCACTCTACACAATGGTTTCTTATTTAAGGTTGTTCATTTGTGCCAGACTACTGGTAGAGGGTTTTTTAGGGGAGGGGAAAATGAAGTATTTTTTTTGCAAGTCAAAATACTCCAAAGGTCAATTTTCTTTCTTTGTGATATTGTAATAAAATGTTTTGCCACATAGAAAATGAAGTTTTCTAAAATTGTTCTTAATATATGTACCATAGATAGTTCAAAGTTGGAATTTATTCATTGCAAACTCTATATTATTTGCCTTTGATAAGTATTGTTTGAAAAAGAGAAAGAAAAAACACAGTGTCTTGAATCTTCATCATTAATCAGTTTGTGACCCATATATCATACTATATGGAATTTATAAAAAAAACACAACAGCAACAATTTGCCTAACTTAGTTATTGTAGAAACTACATGTATCTGAAAGGTTAACACTGATATCCTATGAAATGTGCTGAGCACCCAAAAAATGATCCAGTAACCCACTCTATATTATATTTGAATCAGCCTAAACACATTGACTCTTGAAAGTGACTCTTTCTCATCTGGAAACAAATTATTCAAATTATGTTTAATAAAGCTCCATGTTTTATTCATTATTTTATAATTTTTTTTTCATAGAATATGGCACACATTTGCTTCCAGTGACCACAATTTATTTTCCAAAATATTCTGCTCATAGCTATGTTAGCTAAAAATGGTATATAGAGGGGCAGCTAGGTGGTGCAGTAGATGGAGCACTGGCTCTGGAGTCAGGAAGACCTGAGTTCAAATCTGACCTCAGACACTTAATACTAGCTGTGTGACCCTGGGCAAGTCACTTAACCCCAATTGCCTCACAAAACAAAACAAAACAAAAAAACAAAAACACAAAAATAGTATATAGAAACTCCACTTTAAGAAGGAACATGTTTTGTTCCAAATTGTATGAAATACATGAACCAAAAAATCAATATCCAGCTAAACATTGGGTATTGGGGCAGTTAGGTGGTGCAGTGGATAAAGCACTGGCCCCGGATCCAGGAGGACCTGAATTCAAATTCGGCCTCAGACACTTGACACTGGGCAAGTCACTTAACCATCATTGCCCAGCAAAAACAAAACCATAAACATATGGGTATTTAACCACAATGACTAGCTTAAAAATGTAAAATTAAGAAATTTTGAAATGGAAAATGAAGCTCAGTAATGGCCAAAAAGATAAACTATGGGTGAATGCTTCAAAGGAAGTAGGTCTTCTTAAAAGGGTTTCAAGCATATGTTTTGTATTTTGCTTAATCTTTATATATCTATTTTTTAGATTAAAATGTTGATGTTGTAAAATAGGTAACTGGCTTAGAGTAAAAAAAATACACAGTATTTATTTCAACTAATATATAAAGTGGCTAATATGTGAAAGAATTTACTAAATGTATATCATCTTACATGATATCAAGTGATATAATACAACCTAAGGTGAAATTATCTTTGTCAAAAATCTGCTTATATGCATGGAAACCATGTTGATTTTATGTGGAGTTCAGTGTCACGCTTTATGATCTGTTAGTTTAATTTGTTATTTTGTTAGTATATAAAGATATTCAAGAAATATCTTCTTTTAACTCTTCTGTGATTGGGCCAAAGTGGTATCTTCTTCCATACCTATCCAGATATTTTCTAAATCTCTTCCTTTCTCTCAAAATTCCTCAGACTTAATATTGTGAAGAATTGCTCATTACAAGGTATGGCTCTGCTTTTATTCCAATATTAAGATTATGATCATCTTAACTTTTGGTGGGAATAAACTAAACTAGAGCTGGCCAAAATGAGGCCTTTTGCTTCAGAGTACTGCGTCACTGAATGAGGCTTTAAGCTCCTTAGTTATAGTATAGTCACAAATAAGGCTTATGTTATCACTGAATTGCAGGAATTCTATGATAGCATGGGGCCCCTATTCTCAAGAGTTCAGTTTATTCTTCAATTTAAAAAGGTTAAGCGGATCTTTTCTGAATTTTTGGTTGTGAGTCTATAATTTTAAAATTACACCATTGATACTATATGTGGTAGCACTAAAAATAACTTGGGCTAATATCCACACACAGAGAACAAGAATGACCTAATTCATTAATTAATTCCTGTGTAATTCCATCATGAAGGAAAAATCATTTGTTAGCAATCTTGATGACATTTACTATTCCATGAAAATATTAACTAGATGCTTGAAAATGCAAAATATGTGTAAAAATCATATATAGCTTGGAAAAAAACATCTTAGTAGCAAGGATTAATAAACATATTAAACTAAGGAAATATTAGTTTAAGCAAATAAATGAGTATAGCAGACAGAATAAGTATTTTAAAAAGCCAAGGAAAATGTGAATTTGCTAACTATTGTTCCATGTTTTTTGGATAGCTACCCAAGTTCAGTCTCAACTATGATATATAATTTTAGGAGAAAGGTGAAAAATCTGTGGGTAAAGTTGCTAAGATTTTGTAAATATGATTCTATTTTTCTGTGTTTCAAATGGTCGTATGTCATCTTTTAAATTTTGTAAAAATAAAAGGTCAATATCAGAAAATCTGTTTCTTTGACATGAAAAACTATTTCTTTCCATAAAAATGATGTTAATATAACACTGTATTCCCAAAAGTCCTACGGACATAATTAACTTGATACTTCGCATCTTGGGAATCTTTTGATTTGGCAGCTAGGTGGTGTAGTAGATAGAACACCAGCCCCGGACTCAGGAAGACCTGAGTTAAAACACAGCCGTAGACACTTTTAGCTATATGAAACTGGGGCAAGTCAGTGAACCTGGATTGTGAAAGTAAGAAATGAAGGAAGGAAGGAAGGAAGGAAGAAAGAAACAATCCCAGGTTACAATGATCTTACATTATAATGAGGGAGACAATAAATATAAAAATATATAAAGCATAAATATAAAGTTAAAATATGTGTTTATATATGTATATATCCACATATCTATATACATAAAGTATTTAAATACAAGGTACTCTGGGATACAGTACTCTAGCCATTGGGGGGTCATGAAAGACTTCACAGAGGAGATGGTGTTTGAAAGAAACTCTTAAAGAAAGAAACTCTGAGGTAGAGGTACACAAGCAGTACATTTCAGGTACATGGGATGACCATTACAAAGGCACAGAGATGGAAGATGGAGTATCTTGAGTGACAAAAAGAGACAAGTTATATCTGGTAAGATTGTAGAGTGTATGAGAGAGAATACTCTTCAGTGACATTGGAAAGACAGGTTGCATCCTGGTTGTAAAAGGTGCCTAGCACTAAATAAAGGAATTTATATTTTATCCTGGGCAGCTAGGTGGCACTGTGGATAGAGTACTGGGCCTGGAGTTAAGATGACTCATTTTCTTGAATTCAAATCTGGCCTCAGACCTTTACTAGCAGTGTGACCTTGGGCAAATCACCTAACCCTGTTTGCCTCGGTTTCCTCATCTGTAAAGTGAGCTGGAGAAGAAAATGGCAAACCATTCTAGTATCTTTGCCCAGAAAACCCCAAATGGGGTCAAGAAGAATCAGACATAACTGAAAACAACTAAACAACAGCACAACATATTTTATCTTAGATGGAGTAGAAAACCATTGGAGTTGGGTGAGTAGGGAACTCACATGGTCAGATTTGTGCTTAGGGGAATTACTTTGGAAGGGGTAAGGAAGATGAACTGGAGAGACTTGAGGCAAGGAAAACAATTGGAAGCTGTTTCATTAATCTAGATAAGAATTGATGAGGGCCTGCACAAAGGTGCTAGTTATGTAAGTGGAGGGAAGTGGTAAGATGTGAGAAGAGTTGTGAACATACAAACAGGGAGGGCAAGGAGTTGAAGATAAGGCTGAGATTACAAATGTGAAACATTGGAAAGATGGTTGTGCTTTCTACAGAAATAAGGGAGTTTGGGGGAAAGAGAATAAATTCCGTTTTAGACATAACAACACTTGACATAATGGAGGCAGGGGTAAGGGATGAATCTGAGGGTGAGAACCTGAGCAACTGGAAGGAGGCTAGTGGTGGTACCTTCAATAGAAACAGACATTAGTGGGAGGAATGAATGGGGGTTGAGGGTGGAGAGCGGAGTCCTTTTAAGATTTGTTCAATTTCAGATGTGTATGAGGGGTATCCAGTTTAAAATGTCCAACAGGCCGTCTGAAATATAGGACTGGACATCCAGAGAGAGAAAATAGGGCTAGAAATATAGATCTGGGAGTCATCTACAGAGAGCTCAGTGAATTCATGAGAGCTGGTGAGATTACAGAGAGGGGTTGTAGAAAGAGAAGAGAATTCAAGATAGAATCTTGAAGTGCATCAACAGTTGTGGAACGGGACAGTAAAGGAACTTGAGAAAGGGCCATTCAGAAAGAACCAAGAGTATCATGAAAACTTAGAGGGAACATACTTCCTAAGAAAAGAGAATCAACAGTGTCAATTTTTTTAAAAAAAATTATTTATTTAGTTAGTTACATTAGTTTTGTGGGGCCATGAGGGTTAAGTGACTTACCCAGGGTCACACAGCTAGTAAGTGTATTTGAACTCAGGTCCAGGGCTGCCACTGCACCACCTAGCTGCCCTCAACAGTGTCAATTGCTACAGAGAGATCAGGAAAAACTAGGACCAAGAAAAGGTCATTGAATTTGGCAATTAAATGATCACTGGTAATTTTGCAGATGGAAGTTTCATTTGAATACTGTTATCAGAAATCAGATCTCAAAGAGTTAAGAATTAAGAGCAAAGAAAGTGGAGGCAATGAATGTAGACAGGTCTTTTCTCCCCCCCTAGAAGTCTGGTTTCTTGGGGAAAGAAAGGCAAGGGGGGATGGGATATAGGGTGACTATTTAAGGGATGATAGGATGAAGTACGTATGTTTTGAGGATAGCAGAGTCCTGTGTAGGGTTGTAGGCAGCAAGTAAGAAACCAATAAATAGGGAGAGATTGAAAATATGGGTGAGGGGATAATTGAGGGAAGAGCCTGCTAGAAGAGATGGAAGGGAATGTGATCAAGGGTACAAATTCTGTGCCCTTGGAGTAGGATTGAGAGTACATGGATACCTTAATGCGGATACCTGAAAAAACACAAATAATATCATTTTGTCCAAGAAACAGTGCCACTTCCACTCCCATAATACCTTAATGAAAAAGAGTAATTTAAAAAATGGAAAAGAATATATTGGTAAATAAAATGTTCCATCTGGCAAATGCATGTTAAGATCCTTGGACAACCTTTTTTCATAAATTTTATGTGAAGTGTTAGTGGGAAAGATGGGAGAAGTGCCAAAGTAAAAGTTAAATTGGATAATATAAAATTAAGTAAAGGACAACTATAAAGTAGCTTTTTTAAAACAACTATTAGAATAGATGAAAGAACAATCAGGGAAATGATAAAATTACATAAAAAGGCTCAAAAGACCAATAATATCAACAATTACAAAATAAATGAAGTAAAAATGTCAATAGATCAGAAAAGTAAAATTGAAGAATAAACCCAGAAAGTTACAAAATTGATAAAACAGTAACCAATAGATATATAAACCAAAATAAAGGATCTCGAAGTTGAAGAAATAAGTAAAAATGCACATGGTTAATTTGAATCTCAGAAGATACCAATGGAGGAAAAAAAGGTAGACATTTCATCAGAAGACCTAACTACCAAAATATTCTTGAGAGGACAAGATCAAGAAGCATTCTTCAAGAAGAGAAATTGCAGGACACCAGCAAGGAGAAATGCTCACCTTGATTCATTAAGGCTATACGCCTTAATTATAAAATTACAGAATTGTAAAGACAAAAAACTTTATTCAAGCTTCAATTTAAAAAGTAAGTGCTGATGATAGTAATATATACTTTTCAGAAACAAAGCAAAAACATCAGAAGTGGATAAAAAGTACAAAAGTCTTTTTTAAAAAATAGTATTAGAGGGGGCAGCTATGTGGCACAGTGGATAAAACACTGGCCCTGGATTCAAGGAGGACCTAAGTTCAAATCCAGCCTCAGACACTTGAAACTTACTAGCTGTGTGACCTTGGGCAAGTCACTTAACCCTCATTGCCCTGCAAAAACAAAAAAGCAGAAAAAAAAATAGTATTAGAGGACCAGCAAGGATAGTGGAGAAGAATGAAGCAGTACATCCTAATTCTCCGAAAAAGCAATCTAAAAAAATTTTAAGAGCATCAGATGGAGTACTATTTACGTAAACTAAGAGGAAGCCACAGTGGGTCAGCTTTCCTGCCCCAAATCACAAATTCAGCCCAAGTGACCAGGGCAGGGGCTATAAACAAGGGCAGACCTGCAGATTTGTTGCTCAGAACCTGAAGTTTTCCAGCAAACCAATGGGGGCTAGGACCAGCAAATGGACACTAAAATGCAACCACAGTCAAGTCTGTGCTGCTTAGATGCAAATTAGGGCCTATAGACTAGAAAGTCCAAGAGGGCAAAGATCAAACTATGCCCCAGATCTCACTGGTTGGCACTTTATTTTTTTTAGTGAGGCAATTGGGGTTAAAGTGACTTGCCTAGGGTCACACAGCTAGTAAGTGTTAAGTGTCTGAGGCCGGATTTGAACCCAGGTACTCCTGACTCCAGGGCCGGTGCTCTATCCACTGCGCCACCTAGCTGCCCCACTGGGTGGCACTTTTGAAGGTTTGCAGCAAACTGCAACCATGCCACCCATTTGATTTGTGATAAACTCACTACTTAATTCCCAGAGAATATAGTGGTAAGACCAACAGATTACTACAAAGAGATCATGAAATAGAATATTCCATCTGGCAAATGAATGTCAAAATCTTTGGCTTAGAGCCAACAATGTTAGCCAAAAAAACTAAGTAAAATCCAAAAGTAAGAAAAATGTACTTTTAGTGAAATAAAAGGACCTCCAAGCATTCCTAATGAAAAGACCCAACCTGCACAGAAACTTTGAAGTTCAAATAAAAGAGTTAGGAGAAACAAAATGGTGAACATGAATAAACAATTATAAAGGACTAAATGAGGATAAACTACTTTTATGCAATGGTGGAAAGATGATATATATGTTCCCTGTGAACTCTATCATCATCAGGGGTCACAGGGAGAGTCTTAGACAAGACCTGGAAATGGTTCTGTTGTGATGATCTTGGGAATGGAAAGAGAGCAAGCCAAAGATACTGGGGGAGGAGGGAAAGGGAAAAGAAAGTTAGAAAAAATATCTCACAATCAGGATGTGCAAGTACACATATATACAAATGAGGAGGAGGGAGTGAGGGAAGCAGCTGACACTTCAACCTCATTTTCATCTGAACTAGAGAAAACATTCACTCAACAGGGAACTGGGAGGGAAAGGGGGAAAAGGAGAAAAGGAAATTAGAGGGAATGCAAATAAAGAGAGGGATTAGTCCTAAGAAAAACAAATCTAAGGATATACAAAAATATTTATAGCTATTTGGAGGTGGCAAAGAATTGGAAACTGAAGGGCTGATCATAAATTGGGAAATAGCACAATAAGATATGGTATATTAATGCGATAGAGTATTATTGTATAAGAAATTATGAAGGGGATGGTTTCAGAGAAACCTGGAAAGATCTGTGTGAACTGATGCAGCATGAAGTGAACAGAATAAGAACACCTCACACAGTAATAACAACAAAGTCAAGACAAACAACTTTGAAAGAATTAGAAACTTTGATCAGTGCAATGACCAGGAAGAATTCCAGAGAACTACTGATGAAACATAATACTCACCTCCTGATAGAGAAGTGCACACAGGGATAGCACCAAAGGAAGCAAGCAAGCAAGCTAGGCACAGAGCCAGCCCAGGCCTTCAGTGCAGTCTTCAGCTCCAGAAACATCTGAGCTAAACAGATATTGAGCTTCATTACCTCAATTGTGGGTTTAGAGGATCTTGGGGTCCCCTCAGGTGTATATGTGTTTGTGGATGGTGGTGGTGATTAGAATGTATATTTGTGTATGTGTACATGTAGCCACATCTGTATTTCTCTTGAGTTCGCCAATCTAATCAATAGCCTTTAAATTAAAAAATGAGGGAGGTAGAAAACTACCTACAAACAACTGCCAAGATAGATAGCTCAGATACATAGGTTCCCTCTCTTTAAAGCCTATTGGACTTAGGTTTGATAAATCATGGATAATTTAACAGTAATTGACTGATATTGCTCATTTGCCACTACTTTAGTTAGACAGGGCCACACTTGAGGCAGTCTCCCATCCTGGGAGAGCCTCTCTCCTTAGGGCCTGGGCATGCACATAAAGGGTATTGGATCTGTTATTTCCCTGGTATTGGTGTGTCAATCAGTTGGCCAACAAGTATTTATTAGCCACTTATTATGTGCAGGGCACATACCCTTTACCAATGTAGGTCAGAACCTCTCTGCAGTTTGCAATCAAAGAGTTGCCTAGAGGCTGCCTTGTCCAGAATCATTAAGCCAACAAGCCATATATGCATACTCAAACAAAATAGATTTTTAAAAAGGGGCAGTTGGGTGGCACAGTGGATAAAGCACCATCCCTGGATCCAGGAGGACCTGAGTTTAAGTCCTGCCTCAGACACTCGACACTTCCTAGCTGTGTGACCCTGGGCAAGTCACTTAACCTTCCTTGTCCCACAAAAACAAACAAAAAAAAACCCATATATGCAGTCATTTAGCCAACATGTTTTCTTCTTTCTTTTTTTAAAATCAAATTAACCATTGGTTTATCTATTTTATTGGGTTTTTTTCATAAAACCAGCTCTTAGTTTTCTTTTTTTTTTTTTTAGTGAGGCAATTGGGGTTAAGTGACTTGCCCAGGGTCACACAGCTAGTAAGTGTTAAGTGTCTGAGGCCGGATTTGAACTCAGCTACTCCTGAATCCAGGGCCGGTGCTCTATCCACTGCGCCACCTAGCTGCCCCTCCAGCTCTTTGTTTTATTGATTAATTCTTTAGTTTGTTTGCTTTCAATTTTATTAATTTCTCCTTTAATTTTCAGGATTTCTAATTTAGTATTTAATTGGGGATCACTTAGCCAACATGTGCCACAAGTAGGACTTGATCTGAAGTCTTCCTGACTTCAAGGTTTCTATCTAGTCCCCTGCACTCCCTCCCTATTCTCAGGAAACCATTACCAGATCATGTAAGGAAGAGATGGGCTGAATACACAGGTATTCTCTCCCAGAAATGCAGGCAGTCTCTACTGCATGATGCTGCTCTGTTTTCTGAAGGGGAAAAAGAACAGGTAAAGGGGGCTAAGCACAATATCGCATCCTCTTTTACTGAGCACAACAAAATGGGGGCTTGTGAAACAAGAGTCCATCATCTCGAGTCCCAGAAGGCCTTCCACTTGGTGGGTAGCCCAACCAATGATGGCCATAGTCAGGGGTTGTCAGTTGTCCTTTAAGCAAGGTGACACTATGCATGTTGGTACACTTTATGGACCTCTCCCATGCCTTATGACATCAAGTTCTCAACCCCTTTCTACTGCAATTTTCAGCATATTTCACATTAAATAAGATTATTTCAAGATAGGTAAAAAGCTCTTGTAGTAAAGTCAGTATCACTCTTTCTTTGAGTTCCTAAGTGACCAAATAAAGAAAGGAAAAAGTACTCCATTAATTGGCCATTTCATTTCAGCAGTTGAAGGTGTACGTTCTTTTGCCAAAACAATTATATAAGTTTTTGTTGTTAAGAGACTGTTCATAACATCTAGTGTTTTAATGGCTCTCCGTAATCCATTGTTTGAAAAATGCTATTTTCTTCCTGTACCTAGGCCAGAATTTATTTTAACTCTCCTAGAACTGGAAAAGCATTTATATAATCTCCAAATAGCATTTTACGACCAAGATCACCAAGGCAGAATAATTCACAAATGAACAAAGTTTTACTAAAGTACAAAGTAGTTAGTAAGCAAATGGAAAATATTCTCATGTGAATGGAAAAAGTCTATAATTTCACACACATATAATACAAACCTTTCTTTTTGAAAATAAGTTAACTCTTGCATGCTACCATGTCTGTAACATGGTGGCAGTGGTTATTGGGCTCTTCTTTATTTCTCTCCTAATTTAAATACATACATATATGTATATATACAAAGACATAAGCATATGTATATGCCTATATACATATACATATTTGAATAAATTAATGTAATAAATTTAAATACATTCAGGTAATTGTTACAGTGAAAAGTCTCTGGTGCTGTGTAACTTTCTAAAAGCTGAACACGGAAAGATGATGCATTCCTGATTAATTCTTTTAATATGTTACTCGGCTTAAGGTTAATGTTTCTATAGTACCAGTATAAATGAATAGATGGGGGGCAGCTAGGTGGCACAGTGAATAAAGCACCACCCCTGTATTCAGGAGGACCTGAGAGTTCAAATCTGACCTCAGACACTTAACACTTACTAGCTGTGTGACCCTGGGCAAGTCACTTAACCCCAACTGCCTCACCAAAATAAAATAAATGGATGGATGGATGAGTGAGTAAAAGAAAAAGCATATATTAAGCACTTCAGGTACAAACAGAAAAGCAAGACAATTCTCAAGGCACTCACATTCTAATGGGGGAAAGTTTCAGGGTCAACTCATATGGAAAGGTCCCATGGTCCTACAAAGCAGATAGTAACGCATCTTCTTAATGCATATACTGATAAAGGTATGTCCGTTTCTAATGTTGAACCACCTGACCGACAAGTACTTTAGCCTTTTTTTTTTTTTTTAGTGAGGCAATTGGGGTTAAGTGACTTGCCCAGGGTCACACAGCTAGTAAGTGTTAAGTGTCTAAGGCCGGATTTGAACTCAGGTCCTCCTGAATCCAGGACTCTATCCATTGCGCCACCTAGTTGCCCCTACTTTTAAGTTTTGCAGGGCATATATAATCTAATTTGATCCTCATAACAACCTTGTGACACAGGTGTTATTATTCAGAAAATATAAGATTATAATGAAAGGGTTGGAGGATGGAGACTGGGGAGGGAGATGATTGAGAATGAGAGAGTTTTTCATAGATTGACTACAGCCCTGAGATACCAGGATCAGAGGAGTCAAATCTATGAACTTTCCAGCTGAAGGAAAAATTTGTAGATTAATTTAGCATCAAGTTCTAGTTTAGAACATTGGTATGAAGAGCCTCCCTGCAGCTGGAGTCTCCGAGGAGAAGCCTTCTACAGTGAAGTAGGGGAAGGCCAAGCAAGAGGCCTCTGTATTGTCTGTCCACTAGATAGACTCCCCTCAACTGCAGCAGGGAAAGGGGCGCCTAAGGATTATAGCAAAGGGCCCTGAAGGTGTCCTGAGAGTCTACAGATAGACCCAGTCTCCCAGGCAGAGAACTATCAACACTTAGAATAATATTGGATAAAAATATAAAGTTAAAGTTGCTTCTGATGACTTTTGTTAAATTGAATTTCCCTAGAGGAAAAAATAAAATATTTGCCCCAAATTTGACACAAGTGGAACACAGAACGTTTCAGATATTGTTAAGGTACATGAAAAATGGAACATATTTCAAAAATAAGGTTAGACACATAAGAAGCTAAATGTAGTTAGAAAGTAATGGTTAAAGTAATCCTTCCCCTATTGTATCCCTTCCCTGTTTGCCCCAAGGAAAATCCTTGTATTGGATGATCTCCTCTGTGTTAACCTAATTCTATTTTCCAGAGAACAAAGATTTTTATTGTAGTTACTCCAAGTCAGGCAAAAATGAGGCAAATAGCAGATTTTGTTCCTTGGTTAAAGGTTACATATAGAGGACGTGTTTGTATAGATAGATATATCTGTGTATGTGTATGTGTAAGATATATGTATATACATGTACATATATATATGTATATGTGTATACATACATATACACACATATACATATAAAACCATCACCAATGTAAATCAGCAACTGCCTTCCCTACACTGGTAGAATTATATGTCCAGACGCTGAAACAAACAAAATCCTTTATTTTTTGCATAAAATGGTTGCTTCTTTTTATTCCTTATTCCCAAATGTATACTTACCAAGATTCATGAAACATGGACTTAGTCATAGCCTGAAAAGTATTTATGGAAAATGGGATTTAATTAATTGTTTAGCTTAATAAACACTGGGACTGTTTAGAGTTTCTTGACAGCTAAAAAGAATCTTGCAAAATTGTGCATGTCATGTTGCCAAATGAAAGGGAGACTAACAATAATGTGCTTTCTTGTATACTTTTTAAAAACGTTTGTTAGGTTTTAAAACTTTATTTTAATGCATGTGCTTTTAAAACAACCAGAATCATGTAATGTATGAACAAAAACCACAATTTAATTCTGTAAAATATCATTTGGAATTTAAATGCATATGGAATCTAAAGTACACTATAAAATGTGAATTTTTTAAATCCTGAGAATGGAAGTTTATGAAGTCAGGTTTGAAGAGAGCCTCAATGCACTGGGCTGGGAATCAAGCTGAGTTATAATCCTGGCCTGGCTCTGTGATCTTAAATAACCCACTCAAAATTTCTCCACTTCAGGTTCCATATCTGTAAAATAGATGTAATTCTATTTATCCTACCCGATCCTACCTCATAAGATTATTGAAAAAGTCAGATGACATATGAACAGAAATGAAAGAATGTTTGTTTTGATGTTTGAACGATTGTACAAAAATTTCATTATATGTTATCAAGGAAAATCCACTCTGAAGTGTATGGCAGAAAAATCCCTGGGACTGAGAGTAATTCTAAATTGGAATAAAAGAAGCATTAAATTACATATAAGTAAGTCAAACTTTTGGAAAATCAAAACCAAAATATTTAAATATATTTTGAGCCTTCATCTAACCTTAAGGGAATATACATAAATATACATAAATAAATATGTATAAAGTAACTAATATGTTCAAAGCATTGTAGGAGAAACCCTGCCTCCAATTTCTCACCTCTCTAAACCATTCTCCAAATAACTGCCAAAATACTAGTCCTAAAACATAGATCTGACCATGATATTCCCCTGCTCAAAAAGATCCAGAGGCTACCTACGACCTCAAACACAAACTCTTCTCTTTATCATTTAAAGAAATTCACAATCTGACTTTCCAGGCTTATCATATATTGTAAAGAATTAATTATGATTTGAGGTTTCTATGGCCCTTACAATATCACGACCCTTCCTGCACTCTACAATTCTAGTAAATGAACCTACTTGATGGTCCTCAGAAATGTCATTCCTTCCATTTCCACTCTTCTTGCCTTTGCCAGAAATGCACTCCCTCCTCACCTGACTCTTAGAATCCCTATCTTCCTTCAAAGCTCAGCTTAAATACCAGTTCCTCTCATATGAAGACCTTCATAGATGCCTGCGGCTACTATTGTCCCTATAACCCGCTAGGTGTACATGTTCTCTTTTCACTTCCCTCCCCAATGAAATGTAAGCTCCTTGAGAACAGGACTTATTTCATTGTCTTCGTATATACAGTGCCTAGCTCACAATGATTGGCTGACTGATTGAAATAGATGATGATAGGACACAATCCCCGCATTTAAGGAATATGTAATTTTGTTGTTATAGAAACATGGTATATAGACATTGAAAGACAATATGAAACTGTATGGGAAGAGGCAAATGAGGGATGCAAATAAATGCTGTAGTTCAGAGATTTAGGGTGGGCAGAAGGCTTCTCAGAGAAGACGGGACTTGAGTTGGACTTAGAAAATACGTAGGAATTGGACAGGAAGAAAGAATGGTGGGAGGCATTATTTTTGCATGACCAAAGGTATAGAAACAGGAATTCACAAAGTAATTTCAGAAGACAGGGAGCAGAGCAGTTAGGCAGAGCAGTCATACATTCAGTCAGTCAATAAGCATTTTATTAAGCACTTATTTTATGTGCTAAGAGGGACATAAAGAAAGGCCAAAATCCTGTCCCTCCCTCGAATCAAAAGTTAACATTATTAATGTTGCATTTTTGTGCTTTATTTTTGTTAAACACTTCCCAATGACAATTGGGAACCATAACAATAACAATAAACTAATTCTCAATAATCTAGTTCCAGGGGGCAGCTAGGTGGCGCAGTGGATAGAGCACCAGCCCTGGAGTCAGGAGTACCTGAATTCACATCCGGCCTCAGACACTTAACACTTACTAGCTGTGTGACCCTGGGCGAGTCACTTAACTCTCATTGCCTCACTAAAATTAAAAAAAATAATAATCTAGTTCCAGGTCCCACTCAGGAATTCTGCTGCTGCTGCATGATGTCTATGGCCTGAGAGTTTGACACCTCTGGACAAAATGACCTCTACATTCTCTTCCAGCCCCAAATCCTGTAACTTTATGACTTCATCATGCTGACACAGTCATTATTTCAATTGAAGGAGTCTACTTTAAATATATTAAGGGGGTGGGAAACTTCAAAGACACACTCGGGCACAGTATCAAGAAATATGAGTGATCATACTTCCAAAATTCCACACTTGTGAACTTTGAACACTTTGAAACAAAGTGTAGGACTTCCCACTTAAATAGGTAATATCTTCCCTGGACATGTATCCAGAATCTTGATAAAGAACACCTCAAGACTTCAGACCTGTTGATTACCACCAACTGCTGGCAAATCATGTATGGACAAATGCAAAAGGAAACTAGAAAGCTTTGTTAAGGATTATGAAATCCTGGGTAAGAAACTGAAATTAAGGAAACTAATAGTGATTTTTATCCCTCCTGGCCACTAAAATGGCTTCAGAAGACAGTGCATAGCTGATTAAGAAGACGGTACCTGGCAATGGCTTAACATAGAGGAATAATGGCGTCTTGGCCAGAGTATATCTAAGGAAAGGTAGTAAGGAATTATTTTTATCTCAGGTCCTACAAATCTAATAAAAAAAGGCTTTAAACTGAACAGGGCCTGAAAAGGAAAGGAGAAAAAGAAAACCACCTATGTATTTCTACCAAGTAAAATGCCAGAAAAATTGGCTAATGATGTAGGATGAGTGGCAAGTATAAAGATGATCAGAGAGTCAGGAAACAATCCAAGTAAAGAATAAACAATAAAATTCATGGCCTCAGGTATCTATATACAAATACACTGTGCAGAGGAAACAAGCAAGGCAAGTCAGAGGTTCTAATTCATGGAGGATAACTGAACACCATGGATCTCATTCCTGAGACCTGGTAGAATGAGATTCATGAACTGAAATATAGCTCTGAAAAGCTGTACTTTATTCAGAGGGACAATTAAAAGGATGGGCAGCACAGAATTACCTAAGTAATGTGCCATGTGAGGAAATTCAGGGACAGCTTGGTATATGCAGAAACAGAAGCACTGTTGTTATTAGGGAATGCTAGAGTCCACCTGGACGTAATGAAGAAATCCAAGAAAAGTTTGGGAAAGAGCTCACAGATAGAGGCATGACAGTAGCAATGGGGAACATTTGTTCGAGCTCTATGACAAAATCAAAGAACCTAATACACTATTGGTTTTCTTTTAATAATAATAATTTCATCCTTCAAAGAAAGAAGAGATACGGTCCAGAATTCTCACCAACAAGGAAGGCTTGATTATTGAAGCAGAATGATAGAAACGTAAGGGCAAATCACCATTCTATTTTAGAACATGTTGTAGAGAGAAGGGGAGGTAGGTAAGCTGAGCATTTTTGAAGAACTAGTTTCCATTGCCAAAAAACTTAAGGTGGAAAATGCTCTCCACATTCAGAAAAAGAACTATGGAGTCTGAATGCAGACTGAAGCATACTATTTTCACTTTTGTTGTTGTTGCTTTTTGGTTACTGTTCTTGTTTATTTTTGTGTTTATTTTTCCTTTTGTTCTGATTATTGTGGAAAGGTGTTTAATATGATTGTAATGTATAACCTATATCAAATTGCTTGCTGGACCCAGAAGTGGGGAGGGAAAGCAGGGTGGGAGAAAAATTTGGAACTCAAAAAAATATCTTTACAGGTAGGTGGCGCAGTGGATAAAACACCAGCCCTGGATTCAGGAGGACCTGAGTTCAAATATGGCTTCTGACACTTGACACTTACTAGCTGTGTGACCCTGGGCAAGTCACTTAACCCTCATTGCCCTGCCCCCAAAAAAAAGGAAGGAAGAAAGAAAAAAAAAAGAAAATATAAAAAAGAACTGATTTCAAAGGCTCAAAGAAAGGATAAACCTGATACTGTTGAACAAAATTCTATGGGGAAAATTAGCTTGAAAAGGATAGGAAGTTCTCAAAAATTAAACGATGAAGGCACAAAAAAGAAAGAACTCTGACAAGTAAGAGTTGTCTAAAAAGACCAATGTAAATGCACAGGGAATTAACTGATCAACCTAGATTTTTAAAAGGACATTTTTCAGAAGATAATAAAAAAAGTAAACTATGGATGATGAAGATGAAAACTCAAACATGTAACATGTGATGTGACTTATTCTAAGAGTAAGCTGACACTAGCAAGAAATACTAAGGAAGGTTCTGAGGGGTGTTTGGGGGTTCTTTACTGTGGAGAAAAGAAAGATCAAAGAAGAGATAATATAATTTGGTGAGTATAGGATAATGGTAACTGATTATAGAAAAAAAGGCAGAAATTCTCAACTTTTATTTTGCTTCTGTTTAGTCTGCTAAGAACAATTCTCTGATTAGAAAGGATAGAACAAAAATGACTAGCGAGGAGTTGCAACTAAAAATAATTAGGGATATGGTAAGAGAACACCTAGTTGCCTTTGGCAAGTTCATCTTAGTAGACTCAAGCAATCTATATAGCAGGATACTGAAAGAATTGGTGCATGTGATTGCTGAGTCATAGTGGGTAATTCAAGCAGAAGAGCTTTCACTAAATTCTGGAAATACTAAAATTATTTTATTAAAGCAATCATTAATAAGAACTTGGAAAAGGAAAAGATCAAAAGATCCAAGAACAAATCATGCCATATTAACCTCCTTTCCTTTTTGACAGGGGTACAATCCTGCTAAAATAGAGCTAGATAAAAATATAGCTGGGTAGATTTGGAACTAGCTGAATAGCCAATTGGAAAAAGTGTCATTAAAACTTTTCTAGGGGCAGCTAGGTGGCGCAGTGGATAGAGCACTGGCTCTGGAGTCAGGAGTACCTGAGTTCAAATCCGGCCTCAGACACTTAACACTTACTAGCTGTGTGACCCTGGGCAAGTCACTTAACCCCAATTGCCTCACTAAAAAAACAAAACAAACAAAAAAAAACTTTTCTGACATCTTGGAAGAATTTCCCAAGAGCACTGATTCTCAAAGTGTGGTCTGGAGACTTCAAGGGTCCAAAAAAAACCCAACAAAACAACAAAACACCCTTTCAGGGAATCTCTGAGGTCAAAACTATTTTTGTAATAATACCAAGATGTTTTATTTTCTAACTTAGTTAATTTGACAGATAATAATCCACATAAACCAAACCTTTCTGTGGAGTCCTCAACTTTTAAGAGTGTAAAGGAGTCGTGGGACCAAGTTCTACAACTGTTTCTCTAGAGGAATACCTTGGCCCCCTTGGGTTTATCACTGACTAGAATAAAAACATAGATAGTAAGATTATCAAATTTGCAGATGACATAAAGCCAAAAGGAATAGTTAACAGTGTGAAAAGCTGCAAAGGTCACTGCAGTCGACTACCTCCTCTTCTTAGAACCCTCAATTTCTTGATGTATATTCAAATTGGTTGGCAATTAGATTTTGTCTCTGGAACCATAGAGAATTAGTTGAGCTATTGTATTATTTATAAATGGTTTATCTATTAGCATGAGTAAAAGTTTCTATTTTATTTTTATTCTAATTTTCTAACATTTTTATTTAAAGTTTTGAGTTCCAAATTCTATCCCTCCCCTTCCGCTTCCCTGAGACGGTAAGCATTTATGATTAGAATATGGAGAAATGTGTAGTATGGATCACTTATAAATCTCATAAAACGCATAGTAGTCACTTGTTTTTAGTTTTTATCTATACTATTCTTCCTTTGAAATGAATAGCATCCCTAATATGAATGTCATATGTATATATTCAGATAGATGTTTTATATAAATGCATTCAGAATTTTTCATATATATATTTCAGAGATATTTCCCATTTGTTGTTTTTGTTTGTCCTTCACTTTTTTTTTCTTTTTTTTTTTTTTTTGTGAGGCAATTGGAGTTAAGTGATTTGCCCAGGGTCACACAGCTAGTAAGTGTCAAGTGTTTGAGGCCGGATTTGAACTCAGGTCCTCCTGAATCCAGGGCTAGTGCTCTATCCACTGCCTGCCCCTGTCCTTCACTTTCGAAGAGGACCAATGACATCATGGGATAAGGTCTTGATTTGAGCATGAACTGGATTTAAGTGAGGCAGAGCTGCCCAAAGTCATCAGCCTCACTCTTTACAGAGTCATCCAAGTCCAATGGCAAGACAAAGGTCAAGATGACTGGTGATGGCCTCAGATGCAGTGGATGACCTTGGCATCTTGCCCAGGGTCACAAGCTGGTAGGTATTTCCCTTTTACATATTTTTTGCCTTATATATAACTAAAAAGTATTGGATAGGTGGTGTTATAAATGAGGACAATCTAGGTTTACATCCTGCTGCTGCCAGATAACAGGTATGTGCTTATCGCAAGTCACTTAACCTTTCTCTGCTCCAGGAAACAAATTCAATGCCTTGTAAGGTGACAGATGAACTGTCTACCACATCACTGGAAGAAGTTTCTATACCATAATTTCCCACCTTAAAGAAATTGCAAGTTCAGGAGAAAAAAAATAATCAACAAATATTTATTGAACATGTATATTTTTAAATGAAATAATATTCATAAAGTACTTTGCAAACCTTAAAGTGGTATATAAATGCTAATTATTATTATTATAAAGTATATTTTAAAGCTATGTTTTAAAATTGTGCTGTAGAAAATGTGTACACATTGTACAACAAAAATTTTTAAAGCATCTACCACATTGCCAGACACTGTGCTAGGCACTGGGGATACAAATACAAAGAATGAGTTGCTTCATTTCACACAATGTAAACATTTATATAATCTTTTTAAAAAGTTTATCAATTCCTTTCTAAACCTTAAGTATCTCTGACTACATTTGTGTTATGCACTGTATACTTACTAAGAGCAGGTACGGGACCAGGCTGGTTTAACTTACTAGGATATAATGTGGAACCTGGCACATATTGATATATGCCTAATAAATTATTTTGACAAAGCTCTAGCCACTTTCACATGTTAGAAACACAGCTAACCGCTCTTCGTGTTGCTCAGCTCTAGTGTTAGCAGATCTAGTGTTGCTAGCAGGTCGCTGTTCAAAAATCCCAAGCAAGCAGCAGTTAGTGAGTGAAGGCTTTATTCATCTTCGCGAAGATGGGCACTCTTCTGAATATGCTGGAGAGTGCACTGAAGTGAGGTCCCTCACCTCTATTTATATCCCTCAAAGGGTCCCCTCTGACCATTCACATTAAGGGCTTTGATACCCCTCATTTACATTTCAGTTATTACACTTATTACAGTTGCTATTTATACAGAATAACAGTAACAGCCTAAGAACCCATCAGGTGGTACCAGTTAACCAATCAGATTTTACAAACTACAATACCAGGCCTTAACCTATTCTGGGCAAGAGTGTGCCTCTTCCCCCCCCCCCCCAACAATACTGTGTTAACATACATAACTCTTCAAGAAAGAAAACCTGTCTTGGGGTTTGACCAATCAGATTGCTCCATTTACCCACCAACCAATCAGATTGCAGCCTTGGGCCCCAACCCTATGCTGGAGTAAAAATGTCCCCATTCCTCACTAAACAGTACTTGTATAAACACAACTTTTCAAAACAAAACTCAAGTCAGTGCTTGAGTTCCGAGTCATGTAGGGATCACCTTGGGCACCTCAAGGTGAACTCCCAGTCCAACCCAACTCCCACAAAACCCAGGCCCTTCTTCAGGCCCTTATTTGGCCTAAGGCCCAGGAGCCTCAGCTTGAAGCCTTGCATGCTGAGCAGCCCCCTGCTGGGAGGTTTGGGGGGGGGGGGCATAAAGCTGTTGGCCTGAAACAAGACTCACTCTCTACCTTTAGGGCTCTGAGAAGAGTCCAAATATAGACTTTTCTCTCACATAGAACTATTTCGGTGCCTGACCACGGTGTAGAGGGGGCCCTGGGTTCTCGGGGGCTATGACTGCAAAGTGTAAGTAAGCTCTGGAAGGATCTGCCATGTGGGAAATGCACTGAAGGTGGTTCCAACCACAGATTGTGTCAGTTTTCCAAGGACCAGATGAATTAAATAGCGAAGGTTATCACCTGTGGACTGGCCCCCTGGTGAGCATTTCTATGACTTTTGCAACCCTTGAAACAAGGGAAATGACAAAATTGCCCTCAGACCTGTGCTAACACTTTCTCATTCTGTGATGACAATGATAGAGTGGAGCAAAAGGAGGCAAAAGGTGTTAGCCACACAAATTTTAGACCATCTATCACTGTTAACTTACTTTATAGTGTGAGACTGTTGTCCACTTACCAATGAATGGACATACTATGGAAGGAACTAAAATGTATCAGTCTTGAGATTCTCACTATGAGTAAAACCAGAATAAAAAAGTAAGTTGCAGCTAAAACAAGGATGGATCATAGGCTCTCCTTGGAAAGGTAAATAAAGGAATTAAAAGATATGGTGGATTTATCATGGATACAAAGGCAAGAAACATCACTGCGTGGGATACTTGGCCATCTCATATTGCAGTACACACGTTATTTGCAAAAAGACCATCATGGGGAAAAAATTTAACTTACGTGCCAACATCTGTTGCCAAGAATGAAGAGAGAAAGACAAATTCTATGAAGAACTTGGTAAGACCTTCCAAATTAAATCAACACATATTTTGATGTTTGGTGACTTCAAAGTTCACTCATAGGAGAGGACAAGAAAAACATGACTTAGGAGTAAGATAGCTAGGTGGCATTATAGAGTGCCAGTCTTAGAGTCATAAAGACCTGAGTTTGAATGCTGCCTCAGACATTTACTAGATGTGTGACCCTGAGCAAGTCACTTAACTTTTCTCAGCTTCTGGTTCCTCATCTGCACAATGAGGTTAATAAAGGCACTTAACCTCACAGGTTAAATTAAACTTAAAGTGATATAAGACTATTAACTATAGTTGTTACTATACAGAATTTTCATACCTAATGTTTAATACCATAATGAACATCACAAAAAAATGAAAGTAGACTTTAACATATAAGAAAATTACTCATTACTGGTGTGGGCATCATTACTGAATCAGCTGTCTTACAGTTTGACCATCAATTTATTAGATCAAAGATAAAATTTAATAGAGGATTAGAAAAGATGAAAATGACAAAAAGATATAGTATATTATTTAATCAATTACATGTAAAGTAGATTGAGGGAAAGAGGGAAAAGGTTAGAATAAAAGACACCAATCTCGATCATAACAATTTCATATAGATGTTATATAGTGCAAATTGAGTGCCATAATCAAGACATCAAAAGACTTTTAAAAAATCTGCCTCAGCCAAGAAAAACCTGGTTTATCTATCAAATGGAAAGATATGGCAGCCAAGGACAACACTGGGTTAAGAATGTAAATTCATTTGTAAAACCACACACAAAAAAAGGATAGTAAAAGATGTATTGCCTTATTTTTAAAAATGAGAAGCATTGGAAAGAAGATCAAGTTAAAAGACACTTGGGAAAGAACCATTTAAGGAAAGCCATTCCTGAAGGCATTTAAGGATGAAACTGGGAGGATAACAGAAAAAAAAATGGAAAAGAACTATAAAACTCTGTACTAAACTCTAAATCATTTCTACTAAACTCTTTTTATCATTAACTATAATGGAGATTCTACATTTGGACTGTAAATTCAGAGAACCAGATGTGCTTCTCGACTACAGAAATGTCATTTTAAAAAACAAAACAACAAAGATGGGAAAGGCAGTCAGACTAAACAAAATACACATGGAATTCTGGACTGAATGTAACATAATTTTGAGGTTGCTGGGGAATTGATTCTCAAGGTATCTGAAGATGGGAGGATGATACCAAAGATGTGGGAAAATATCCCACATTTTACTATTACTCTTCCTCCCCCCCCAAAGCAACCAAATATACATCAATTACTATGGTCAAAGAAAAAAATATTAAAACTTTACTCTTCATTTTAGGCATAAGTCTGCTAGAAACAATTTTAAAAATTAATACTATGACTTGATATCCAAGTACTTCTAGCTTACAGAGATGTTCAAATTAGCAGAGTTCCCTCCTTCTTCCACCTCAGACATATCCTGCTATCTCAACATGATTTGAGGTAACATTTAAAGGAATCTTGAACAATGAACATGTTATATGTTAAAATACAGTTTTGGGGTTAATATTCCAGAAAAATAACCACTACTGGATTCCTTCCTTGATCACTTCTTTCAGCAATTATAAGGGTCTCCTCCTAGAAATTAATATCTCATCCTTTCTGAATGAAGAACGGTTCCTGGCCCACTCACTTCAGGTAATGGTGTAAGCAAGGATCTTAATAAAATCAGAGATAGTCTTTGTTTGAAGTTTTGTTTGTACTCTTAATCCATTTCATTGAGAAACGCTTTTTGTTCTTGACCCAACTTTCTAAAGAGAGGTGTGGGGACATGTCTGGAAATGGCTTGTAAACCAGAGAAACATTATTAATATTTTTGGTTGAAATAAAAAGGAAATTTTAAATAGGCTTCTAAACTACCAACCTGTATTCTCAGGTACATGCATTTTTATGAGACCTATATACACAATGCATTAAAGGCATCCATGATAAGGGTATCAGAAGGAGAAAGACAAAGCCTTCACAAGCAATATTCTAAAGTAGAGCACATTATTACCATCACACAAGTGGCCAAAAGATTCCAGGAATATGAGCTTCTACTGTGCATGTTGTTTGTTGACTACTGAGGGGAAAAACATCTGATTCAGTAAAGCAAACCACTGCCTTAAAGGTTCTCCCCCTTTATCTAAAAATGAATCCTTGAAAAATCTAACAATAGAGATAACCTTGATAATTCTTTCACTATTAATATCAAGCAAAACATGAAACTAGGAGATAGATGGCATTCTTGCAAAAAAAAAAAATGATCATCAATGTCATGAAGGAGATTGAGTGTAGAGCCTGTGCTGGAAAGGAATATAGATGCTATGTGTGCTCTTGTTTTGGATGACATTGTATTGACGATATAAAGTTCCAGAATACTGCAGAACCTTCTAAATGAGATTCAAAAATATTCAAAATTCAGTTTGGCTACACTTTTCAAATAGGAAAAACTAAGTGGATGAAAAATACCCATTTTCCAGACTATTAGATGCAATTGACTGGATAGCTTATAGAGCTGATCAACTGGGGTGTATATATACATATATGCAAATGTATGTATATACATGCACGTGTATATTGTATGTATATGATTTATACATGGGTGTATATACACGTGTGTGTGTGTGTGTGTGTGTGTGTGTGTGTGTACGTTGAATTGGACCCAGAATTAACAGGAGGAGAATGGGCTGGGTCGTCTCTAGGAAACTGCAAAATCCCTTTAATGGCCCTAAGTTTCTTCTTGAAACAAAGGGCCATCTTTTCTTTTTTCTTTAAATACTGGTGTTCTTTTTTTTCTGGTGATATTCAATGACTGTGTCATAGAATACTACAGTCTCTTAAAAACAGAAGTTGCAGATAACCCAAAAGCAAAGGAAATGGACGAGCTACATTACAAACAAGGAACTACACAGAAGTGGTACAAAGGATGTCTTCAAAGAAATGCATGATCAAAAAGGAAGATGGGCCAGTCACACAGAGAAAGTGATCGATAAGGCAACGGGAACCTTGGTACACTCCAGGGGCATTCATGCATTGTCCAAAGGTCTCAAGACGTCTATTAGGTGGATCCTTGGTGGCAAATTGATATGAGGACATAAACAAGAGTTCTTCAGCTTGGGCAGGGACAGATGGGTTATGATCTATATCACTAGAAGGAATGTCCCACACTGAAGAGATCCATTAGAGATTTGGAGGTATCATTTCCCACCCCTCATCCCCCTTCCATGGTTTTTAAAAAAAAATCTGTACCTTAAAAATTTGATAACAATATCAAACAAACTACAATAAAGTAAAAAGATACTCATACCTCATCTAGACACTTAAATGCAGGAGTTGTAGTTATGTCAACGAAGCGCTCATCCTGAATATTAATTGTAGGGGCGATGGCAGCAATAAACTCTGTTTGAGCTTGTAAAAAAGGGACTGATGGTTTAGCGGGTTTTGACTTTTTCTTAGCTTCTTCATCAGAATCACTGGAACTGGAACTATCTTTATCCATATTTGACATTTTTCACAGCTCTAAAAAAAAAAAGAAAAGAAAAAGAATACATTTTTCCATATTCGTTATTTAAGAGCCTTCTCATTTATGATAGAGGCAATGCAGTATAGAGAGAGGATTGAGAGCAGGCCTCTGGGTCAGGAAGACTTGAGTGTAAGTTCTTCCTCTGACACATACTGGCTAGGTGACCCTGAACAAGTCTCTTACCCTCTCATTGCCCTGGTCACTTCGACAGTCTATACCTTGCAGAATTGGTGCCAACCTGCATTAGTAGAGTTCTCTTACTGGTATTACCATATGCCAATGAAATCATAACTTTCTTCCAATATCTTTCATTTATAAATGAAATCTATGAGGAAAAATGGTTTTAAAAGAAGGAAAAAATAGAACAAAAACCAAGGGAAAGCTTCTTGAGGGCAGGGGACTTTTTTGGTTTTATTTTCTTTTGGTTTTGTATCCCTGGGGCTCAGCATGTTTGTTTTTATTGTTTAGTTATTTCAGTTGTGTCCTACTTTTTATAATCTCATTTGGGGTTTTCTTGGCAGAGATCCTGGAGTGGTTTGCCATTTCCTGCTCCAGCTCAGTTTATAGATGAGGCAAATAGGGTTAAGTGACTTGCCTAGGGCCAAGCTTCTTAATAGGGGGTCATGTAACTGAATGTGGGGGTTGCAAAAGATTTGGCAACAATAAAGGGCTATGCATACCTATTTCATATGCCTATATATCTGTGGTTGTATAAAAATTTCTCAGGCAAAAAGGGGTGGCAAGTGGAAAAAGTTTATGAAGCCCTGGCCTAGGGTAACACAACACAAAGAAGATGAGTCTCCCCTGACTTCAGGGTCCAGCACTCTAACCACTTGTGTCCTTGTGCTTATCATAGTGCCTGGTACCATGTAGGAATATAATAAAATGCTTGTTGGCCGAATGAATATTTCTCTCTAAACAGGGATGGGAATTGAGACTGCTCCTGCTCTGCTGAAATATCCAAATAAGAGAAGGAAAATTTAGTCAGTTAACATGCCATTTTAGACGATGGCATTCTGGCAAATCTGTCTCATTCCTTCTACACAAACATTTAAGGAGAAAGATTTTGACTCCCTGAGTAAGTAGTATTTTGTTAGTTCTACCCTTTCCATAACAGTTATTACTTTGAACTATTTTACACTTAAGGGTATTTTGAACAACAAACGATAAACTGTGACACTGGGGAGGGTCCATTAACAAATAAGACTGGCCAGGACTAGTTTTGGCCATTAAGGACTCTAGCAGTGGGGTCATGTCCATAAAAATCAAATAATCCAATGCAAATATCATGTGACTTTTCACCAAGGTCACTAAATAAATGGCTCCCCCGCCATCTTTGTTCCCCTTGACTTCTCGGCAGCATTTGGCACTGATGAACAGCCATGCTTCAATGTTCACTGGCTTTAATGACAATGGATCCTCAGATCTTTCCTCCTATGTCCAGCTATCCTTTCCCTGTCTCTTCTGCTGGCTTCTCATCTTCTTATCCCTTATGTAAGGATAAGGTTGAAACCACAGGGTCTTTAAATCAGAGTGACTAAAAGGATGTTGCATAAGAATCAGCCTCAGATAGGCCAGGATATTTGGTTGCCCCTCGAGAGTCGCCTGTAAATTGTTGAGTTGAGAAGGCATCAGTTCCAGAAATTAGAACCAGTGTGGGCCTCTGGCATACTCCTGAAGGGGAACCACAGTGTGGGGCAGGGAGTTTGAGGAGCAGAGAGCTTGGCTCCAGACTTGACCAGATCTCCTTCCCCACAATTCTGGCTAGAGGATGAGTTGGGGAAGTCTGAATAGTCCAGAGGGTTTTGGATTTCTCATCTTCCTATAAGTGTCCTAGCACATCCTTCAATAAGCTGATGACAGACACACACAGAGTTCTTATACCAAAGGGGAACTTAAGCATCCCACTATGAGGGAAAAGGACTTCCAGTAACAAAATTCTATGAGTTAGTCTCTCGTAACATGAGCTTTGATAGCAGAAGAGCATTTATGTGTTTGTGGAAGACTATGTCAGACTTTTGAAAGAAAAGTTTGTAGCTCTGTTTTTGCCCTTTTGTCTTAGTAAATACCCTCTTTAAAAGCTAATTGAGGGGGCAGCTAAGTGGTGCAGTGGATGGAGCACTGGCCCTGGATTCAGGAGGAGCTGAGTTTAAATCCGGCCCCAGACACTTGACACTTGCTGTGTGATCCTGGGCAAGTCACTTAATCCCAATTGCCTCACAAAAACAAACAAACAAACAAAACAAACTAATGGATTGGGGCACTAGGTGGTGCAGTGGATAAAGCACTGGCCCTGGATTCAGGAGGACCTGAGTTCAAATCCAGACTCAGACACTTGACACTTACTAGCTGTGTGACCCTGGGCAAGTCACTTAATCTTCATTGCCCTGCAAAAAAAAAAAAAAAAAAAAGGTAATTGATTTTCACTGGAGGCTACTTCTGGGAAGGACCCAATGGAATTGGGGCTAGAGCTGATATAGGTGATTAGAGAATCACCCCCTGACACCTCAGAGACACCCCTAGAACCTCAATGCAGAGATATAGTCGGCCTAACTCTGGGAACCCAAATTGTCAGTGAGAGTGGAATTGGGATAAGGATCCTCAGAGATTAAATGGGCTACACTTAAATGTGGGTGTCCTCCAAAGTTCTGGCCATATATATATAGTCAGTGATCTTATCCACTTCCATGGTCCAGTTACTTTTTTTAAAAATTCTGAACTAAAACAGCAAAACAAGATGAACATTTCTATTATACAAATAAACACAAAAAGAGGCTGTTTTATAAAACATTGAGTTTACCTTCCATACCACTTTTCAAAAGTATATAACAAATTCCACATGTTCCTTTCAAAACTGTTTGGCATACCCACGCTTGTGAACTTCTGTTCTGTGCTTTCCAAAAAAATGTTTCAATGGCTCTCTTTTTGGATGCAATACAACTGCTAATGTCCTTTCCCCCCTCCCAAATCATTCCTCCCTGTCTCTTTGAAATTTATTTTAATTATTTTTATGGAGTAATAATATTTCTTTACATTCATATACCACAATTTGTTCATCTATTCCCAAATTGAATGAAGGATATCACCCTAGATTCTAGTTCTTTTACTTTATTGTTTTCCATTTTAATCTTCCATTTAAGTTTATTTTCACCATTTCCTCCTTGATATCAACTTCCCTCTTTGCCTGTCCCCCTGCCTAAAAAACAAACAAAACCCCAAACCAAAAACCTGTTACCCTGTTGTATTGTATTTATTTCTACACCCAACTGTTTATGTCTATGTATCTGTATTCAGCCCTCCTTGGTCTGTTTTGGACAAGAGCACGAAGGGTCAGAGACCTACTCCCTTTATCCCTTCCTTAATATTTGTATATTCCTCTTTTCAGGCTTGCAAT
This sequence comes from Dromiciops gliroides, assembly GCF_019393635.1. Classification (NCBI taxonomy): domain Eukaryota; kingdom Metazoa; phylum Chordata; class Mammalia; order Microbiotheria; family Microbiotheriidae; genus Dromiciops; species Dromiciops gliroides. The sequence continues at coordinate 149,313,455 of NC_057865.1, read as the reverse complement.
TCTGAGAAATGCCTACAGTTTTTCCCTTTCTACATCAGTGTATGTATTCCTTTTACCAGTCTACCCCCAGATCCTCTGTGGTGTAGTGGTATTGTTTTTTCATTTAACTTCCTTAATACCCTTTGAAGACAACTAAGCTCTGAAGGGACATTTGTTTCTTCTCCACTTATTAGAATGGGAACACTGCATCAACACTCAGCCCCTCCCCAACTATTCAAATAATTTCTTTCTAGGTTTTTCATGAGTTTTGTGTTTGCCTTTAAAAGCTCATGCTCGCCTCAGGCCTTTTATCAGAAATGCTTTAACGTCCTCCATTCCATTAATGTGTGTGCGCTAGCATGTGGTGTGTGTGTGTGTGTGTGTGTGTGTGTGTTTGTATTCTTTGTAGGATTATACTCAACTTCGCAAGGTAAGTTATTCTTTGTTGTAAGCCACTATCTTTTGCCTTTTAAAATATTATATTCCAAGTTCTAGTTCTCTTTTTGTTTATAAAAGCTACAAGGTCTTGTGTGTGATCCTGACTATGGTTCCTTGGAATTTGAATTCCTTTCTGGGACACTTACAGAATTTTTCTTTGATGTGGAAACTAGATTCTGGGTACATCATTCTTGGGACTTTTGTTTCAGGTTTCTTTTAGGAGTTGATCATTGGATTCTTACATATTTACTTTGTCCTTTGATTTTAATAGATCGAGACAGTTTTCATTTATGATTTTTTAGAGTATACAGGATTTAAATATATATATATATATATATATATATATATATATATATGCTTTTCAGGGAATCAACTGATTCTTCTTCTTCTTTTTTTTTTTTTTTGCAGGGCAATGAGGGTTAAGTGACTTGCCCAGGGTCACACAGCTAGTAAGTGTCAAGTGTCTGAGGCTGGATTTGAACTCAGGTCCTCCTGAATCCAGGGCGAGTGCTTTACCCACTGTGCCACCTAGCTGCCCTGAATCAACTGATTCTTAAATGATCTTTCCTTGACCTGTTTTCTAGGTCTGCTGCTGCTGCTGCTAAGATATTATAATTACACTTTCTTCTACTGTTTCATTCTTTTGATTTTGTTCTAATATTTCTTGTCATCTTGTGGAGAAATTCATTCTTGTTTGGTTTATTTTCATTTTCAGGGAGTTTGTTATCAGGTAAGCTTTACTATTTTTTTTCTAAGCTATTTCTTCTCCAATAATTCACTCTCACCTCAAATTTCACCAGACTCCACTACTCCTCATTTGCCACATTGTTATCCCTTCCACTTTACAGTACCCCTAAATGTGTAGCATAGAGACTAAATCTTATTTGTTTGCATTTGTAACCTCAGCACTTAGAAAAGGGACTGGAATTTAGTAAGAGGATATTAATAAATGCTTTATCCTCCTTCTCTCCCTCTCTTCTTCCCTCTGTTTCATCTTTCTTTCCTTCCTCTTCTTCCAATTCTTTCCTTCAAATTTTCAATTTTTTTTTTTTTGCGGGCAGATGGGTTAAGTGACTTGCCCAGGGTCACACAGCTAGTAAGTGTCAAGTGTCTGAGGCAGATTTTGAACTCATGAACTCCTGAATCCAGGGCCAGTGCTTTATCCACTGCACCACCTAGCTGCCCCCAATTTCATTTTTATCACTAAATTTCTTCTTTTATTCATCTTATTTGTTTGATAGTTTTCTTTTTTTACTACATCTCTGGGTATTCATGTAGTCCTTGTGGAAATTTTTTTTTTTCCTTTGAGTCTCTACTTGTACTTGTTATGGTATTAAATACTCCTTCTAGGCTGAATTTTTGGGTGTCTCATCTCTTTATATACAATAACTCTTTATCATGGTGATTGTTTTTGTGGGGTTTGCTCATTTCTCCAAACTTTAGTTCCAGAATTTGGGCTTTATACTTTTGAGTTGGGTGGTGAGCTCTCCTTGGTCTCAACCTAGGTCATTTCATTTAATGTACTGAGTGAGCTCTTACTAGTGGGGTTTTTCCCTCCTGGATCTCTGAGGATCATAGCACTGGATCTTCAGAGTCCTCTATGACATCTCAATAAAGAAGGCTAGGGACCTTGGAGCCCTGGCTATCCTAGTCTGAGGGCTGCTGTGTCCTAACTGGTCATTTCTATTCCTGATGACTTCCAAGGTCCAAGCTATGAAGTTCCAACCAGTCTGTGGCTTTCTTGGGGGAGACTTCCGGTCTTTCTTTTATATACAAAGCTCTGCAGGTTACATGTGTTTCTTGCCCATCTCTGGGAGGCCGGCAGCTTATTTGCTTGCACTGGCCCTGGTTTTGTTGGTACCTCTCTTTCCTAATGTCCTAATGACTGACATTTGGTGCAGGTTCTGGGTGAAATCAATGGCTTACTGAAGTTTCTCCTGGTATTTCTTGCTTCAGACTGGTGTCTTTTTAGGTTTTTGCTAGAGGTATGTGGAGTTGATCTGTCTGCCTCTGTTCTGCTAGCCAAGTTGGCCAGAAGCAATCCATGATTCCATTTTTACGTCTATACAGATACCAAAAAAATTGATCTCGATACAACCTCTTCCCAGGACATCCTAGTGCCATATTTCTAACTGTTTGCTGTATATTTTACCTGCATATTTGGCTAACACATGAAATATTAAACTTAACATTGTACCTAAAAGTGACATCAAAAAGTGGTACTTAATTCTGTTTAAAGAGCATTGGATGGAGACTTGTTGCATTGTTGCATTTGTTTTTAATCTGTTAAATACTAATAAAACCCTCTTTCTAGAAAAAAAATACATATGTGTATATATATATATACATATATATGTCTGTGTGTGTGTGTGCGTGTGTGTGTCTATAGATATCAATATCTATAGACACACACACCACCACTTAAAAAATAGGAAGCTTCACAGTGGTCAGTTAGGCAATTATTCAGTAAAAACTGTACTGTTTGGTAAGACATCCACCATTTCCTTCCCCTTTTCTTATGTAAACACAGGTGATCCTTTCCTCCAAGCTGTTTTTATTTCTGAACTCTTAACATTGTCATGGAATGATTTTCCTAAAGCCAATCCAGACAAGTGTTATTGGGAGGCCACTGTGGGGTGCAAAATCCCACAGATCCCCCAAAGAATCTAGGTTGTCACATTTTAAAATATTCCTTTTACATGGAGACAGTGCCAACCCATAATCTAATATAATAATCTAAGGGATAATGGGAATGAGAATATGGCAAGAAGTTCTTTTTCCTTTTGTCATTATCAGTCACTGAACTCACTTCTTTGTGATATAGCTTTTGTAAAAAAAAAAAAAAGAAAAAGAAAAAAGGAAAGAAGGAAAGAAAGTAAGAAAGTAAGAAAGAAGGAAGGAAGGAAAATAAAAATAAATGATTTCGGGTTTGGTTGCTCCTAAGACAGTGGTTAGTAAATAGTCAATTCTGACTATTAATGCTACTGTAGTAAATTGCAGCACCCAAACTCTCTAGGTCTGTCCATAAGGTTAAAAAAAAATCACAAAACCCAGAAGGTCTACCCTCACATTTTTAATTGCCTGTCTTATATGTCTCTACTTGGATGTCCTGTCAGCATTTAAAAAACTCAACATGTCAAAAACTAAACATATTTCTTTTTTTCTCCAAATCTGCCTCTCTTCCTGACCCCTCTATTTCTAGTTACAGTACAATCACTCTTCTCAGTCCCTTGGGATTGAAGCACCTGATTCATCTTTGACTCTATCTCCACAAAAGATGAGTAACCAAATGTAACATTATGTGTTGGCTGTGGTGAGAAGTCTAGCAGAAATTATTTTCCCAGACTAAACTCAGGGACCAAGGCTCATGACCTAAGCATCCTTGTGGCTTCAGTTTAAATCTAAGTAGGCTCTGAGTTCAAGATTTAAGGTTTTGCTGAGGAGAATTATAGGGCCATTCATAAAACCAAACTATAATTAAATAATTCCCAGGGAGGACTTTTAGTCTTCCATACTGGAACTGCAGGGTCTTAGCATATTTAATCTGTTAAATGTTTTTAGAAAAGAAAATAAAGCAACAAATGAAGTCCCAGGGTTGCCTCCTATCCCCTCTCTACATTCTGATTTCAAGTAATGACACAGACACAGAAAAATAACATTCATTTATAAAAGATAATCATGTTTAGAAATCACCATCAGTCATGGGGAATAGAAAACATGTTTCAGCTCTGCTTAAACAGAAGGAGGAAGGAGAAAGAAGGAGAGGAAAGAAGATACGCCCAAACTACTTTGCTTAGGTGATGGAGAGGAAGTGGAGTGAATAAATCCACCCTTCCCCAGCACACGGTAGGCACATTAAAGCAAACAGTAAATCTGTCCTGGCAGATCATTCTTTTTTTTTTTTAATTAATAAAGTATTTTATTTTTTTTCCGTTACATGTAAAGATAATTCTCAACCTTTGTTTATACAAGCTTTAAAATTTCAGATTTTTCTCCCGCCTCTCCCCTCCCTCCCCCCCCTCCCCTAGACAGCAGTTTATCTGATATATTTTATATATATATATATATATATATATATATATATATATATATATATATACACATAATAACATTAATCCTATTTCTGCATTAGTCATGTTATAAGAGAAAAAAATCAGAGCAATGATGGAAAACCTCAAAATAGAAAAAAAACAACAGCATCAAAAACAAAAGAAATAGTATGGTTCATTTAGCATCTATACTCTGCAGTTCTTTTTTTTTTTTTTCCTGGATTTGGAGATCCTCTTCCATCATGAGTTCCCTGGAACTCTTCTGTGCCATTGCATTGGTGAGAGGAATATAGTCCATCACAGTAGATCAACACTCAATGTTGATGTTACTGTGTACAATGTTCTTCTGGTTCTCCTCATCCCACTCATCATCAGCCCACGCAAGACCCTCCAAGTTTCTCTGAACTCCTCCTGCTCATCATTTCTTATAGCACAATAGTATTCCATTGTATTCATATACCACAACTTGTCCAGCCATTCCCCAATTGATGGGCACCCCCTCAACTTCCAATTCTTTGCCACCACGTAAAGAGCAGCTATAAATATTTTTGTACATGTGGGTCCCTTTCCCCCTTCCATGATCTCTTTGGGAAAAAGACCCAAAAGTGGTATTGCTGGGTCAAAGGGTATGCACAGCTTTATTGCCCTTTGGGCATAATTCCAAATTGCTCTCCAGAATGGTTGGATCAGTTCACAGCTCCACCAACAATGGATTAGTGTTCCAATTTTCCCACAGCTTCTCCAACATTTATTATTTTCCTTTTTTGTCATTTTAGCCAATCTGATAGGTGTCAGGTAGTACCTCAGAGTTGTTTTTATTTGCATCTCTCTAATCATTAGAGATTTAGAGCATTTTTTCATATGGGAATAGATAGCTTTGGTTTCTTCATCAGAAAACTGCCTGTTCATATCCTTTGACCATTTCTCAATTGAAGAATGACTTGGGTTCTTATAAATTTGATTTAGTTCCCTATATATTTTAGAGATGAGGCCTTTATCAGAAGTACTGGCCTCAAAAATTGTTTCCCAGCTTTCTGCCTCCCTTCCAATTTTGGATGCATTGCTTCTGTTTGTACAAAAATTTTTTTAATTTAATGTAATCAAAATCATCCATTTTGCATTTTATAATATACTCTATCTCTTGTTTGGTCAAAAACTGTTTTCCTTTCCAAAGATCTGATATGTAGACTATTCCTTTCTCTCCTAATTTACCTATGGTATCACCTCTTATGTCTAAATCGTGTATCCATTTTGACCTTATTTTAGTATAAGGTGTAAGATGTTGGTCTATGCCTAATTTCTGCCATACTACTGACAGATCATTCTTTAAGTAGGTCAGTGAGCCAGAGAGGACTCCAATTGCTCATAATTATATTCAATATGGGATAACAAATTTCCTTCATTTGCAGACAGCTGACCACTGGCCCAAGTCAGCGTCCGTTTCCCACCCCATCCCCAGACCCAAAGTTTTCAGGCCTCCCCATGCCACTCCTATCTTCCATGGGTGTTCACATATCCCATCATCCTTCAGTCCCCTCCTTCCAGCAGGGTAAAACTATACTTCCTACCAGTCCTCCTGTTGATTCATGGACAAACAAATTTTCCTTTAAAAGATCTTTTGTATCTGCCTCTTCTTTTCCATTCCCAATGCAACACCTCTGGTTCAGACTTTTGTTATCTGTCACTTAGCCTACTGCAATTGACTCACAACCCATCTCCCTTAAATCTTTCCCACTTGCGACCCATCCTACACCCTACAACCAGATTGATCTTCCTAATACATATTACTTAATCATTTTCAATGACTCCCTCACTGTCTACCAAATTAAGCCCAAACCTCATCCTGGACTTCAAGGGCCCTCCAATGATATAGATCCAGTTGATAATTCTAACATTGATTATTTTTTCAGGGGCAATGAGGGTTAAGTGACTTGCCCAGGGTCACACAGCTAGTAAGTGCCAAGTGTCTGGGGCCGCATTTGAACTCAGGTCCTCCTGAATCCAGGGCTGGTGCTTTATCCACTGTACCACCTAGCTGCCCCCAATTGATATTTCTAGCATCATATTTATATTACTTTTAGAGCACATTATGCTTTAAACTGTACCATTCCGTGTGTTCCACACATCTCTTTCCTGTCTCTGTGCCTTTCTCATACCATTTCTTCTATTTGGAATCCCATGTACTACTCTCTACCCCATAGAAGGCAGTGTGGTATGGTGGGAACTGACCCGTTTGTAAGGTTCAGGTCCTGGTTCTGATACTTATTAGCTATATATCTGTGAGAAAGCTTCGGTTTTCAAACTGATTTTTTAAACATGTTAATAATACTTTCACTGAGAGGCACCATGGCATAGCTGTATATAGATACACAGCTAGCATCAGAATCGGGAAGACCTGGGTTCATACATCTTAAAGGAAGAAAATGTAATGGAGTGATTAGACAAGGCATCCTGATAAGGGCTGAATGGGAGGGATTGTAGAGTCCTTTTAATGTAAAGGGTATCCCAAAAATCTTAGTACTGTATTCAGAGTGAAAATCTTATACATTGAAATATGTTTATTTAAATATAAATACCTTCAAGTTTAATATATTGAATTGGTACTTGATATTAAGTTTATAATAAATATGTATTTTTTAAAATGTATACTAGGGGGCAGCTGGGTGGTGCAGCAGATAAAGCACCAGCCCTGGATTCAGGAGGACCTGAGTTCAAATCCGACCTCAGACACTTGACACTTACTAGCTGTGTGACCCTGGGCAAGTCACTTAACCTTCATTGTTCCACCCCCAAATAATAATGTATACTAGACCATAAAATGGCATCTAACTCTAGACAGAAAGACTGAGAAGTGAGAAGGAAAACACCATTGCTCATGAAATAATGTGCCAAGTTATTGATAAGAACTCATGCCAGCTTTAGGCAAAATTGTATAATTAGCAAAGATTTGTTTTCAGGACCCCCCCCCCATCCTCCTCTTTTCGGTCTACTCCCTTTTCTTACCCTTCCTCTATCCATTCTCTACTTTCTGCTTTCCTCAGGGTTCCCAGTTTCTTCAGCTGTCTCTAGTCTATTGTTCCACTTGGGCCTGCCATATCCTAGGAGCATCCCTTATTGGGGATTTTCCCTGTTCTGACCCAAGGTGGGAAGGACTAGACAGTGGAACAGTCATGCATCCCCTTTCCTTTGAGGGCACCGCTGTCCTTTCAGTGTGAAATGTCCATTTTTTCCTTTAACTCACACACCACAATTATAATCACCTGCCAGGTGTTATAGAGATTCTACCACCACAGAATCTCTCACTTCTGTCCACTTCTCTTTACTCAAAGGACACCATCTGTGTTCAGGCTCTCGTTATCTCTAGCCTGTACTACTGTAATAGTTTCCTAATTGGTGTCCCTGGCTTAAGTTCCTTTTTCTCAAATTCATCTTCCATATAGCTACCAAAGTGTTGTGGTTTTTTTAAGCACAGTTCTGACCATCTTACTTCTCTTCTCAAGAAGCTCCAGTGACTCCCTATTGCTTCTAGGATCAAATAAAACTCCTACGTATGGCATTTAACACCCTTTAAAATCTGGCTGCATCTTACCTTTCCAGACTTCTTAATTATTATTCTTTTTCATGCATTCTATAGTTCAGCACAGCTAGGTCACAGAGTAGAGGGATGGGATTAAAATAGAAGAAGGCTAGAAGGGAAAGAAGGGACCAGTTGTAAAGGGCTTTAAATGCCAAACAGAGGATTTTAGATCTGATTCTGGAGGTAATAAGGGGTCACTGCCGTTAAATGAATGGGGCAGAGGTAGTGATACAGTCAGACCTATATAGAGTCAGGCATACTCTTTAGGAAAATCACTTTTAATTTTTTTAAATTTTAAATTTAAATTTAAATTTTTAAAAATTTTTTTAACTAAGTAGAGGATCGACTGGAGTGGGATGCGACGAGACAGGGAGACCACCCAAAGGGCTACCACAATAGTCCAGCTGAAAGGTAATCAGATCTCAAGGCCAGTGGCTGGGAGAACATGTAGAAGAGATATTTAAAAGGCTAAAGTGACAAGATCTGACAATTTGTTAAAGTTCACACAGAAAGTTAGTGGCAGAACTCAGTCTAGAATCTAGTTTCCCTAACTTACAACATTAAGGAATAAGTGTGATTCAGGCTACAGCATAAAAGATAAAGGAAATGGCATTGATGCATTAAATTTTTTTGGGGGGGGGGGAGGCAATTGGGGTTAAGTGACTTGCCCAGGGTCACACAGCTAGTAAGTATCAAGTGTCTGAGGCTGGATTTGAACTCAGGTCCTCCTGACTCCAGGGCCGGTGCTCTATCCACTGTGCTACCTAGCTGCCTCACAATGCATTAATATTTTATGGAAAAAAAACCCCACAAACATTTTAAATCACTTAAATTTCAAACACAAATAAGATAACATTCCTACATGATTTAGTGAAACATAGTTGCCACCTTGTGGTAACTTCATATTAGTGCAGCAGCAAATGTGAGAGCTCCAGAACTACTCCTGTGCCCATTTGTTGGCCAACAATAAATTCAATTCAATTGAACAAACATCTGTTAAACATCTGTAATGCAGTAAGCATTGTGCTGGGTACCGAGAATCCACGTTATGGCAACTGCCTGCTGGCTCCTCTCACAAACACAAAACATGCAATACTGTACAAAAAGTCCTGTGTGAATTCATGTTAGCCTGTCTACTAAAATTATGGTGTATTCTGGAGTCTGGAGACTAGCACAAGAGAATTAAGAATTCAATTAGAAATTCAGGTCATAAATAAACTTTGAGAATTTTTTTCTTACAGGCTAATGAACGGACAGGAGGAGTTTTCATAGGCCCACAGCTCTAAAGGAGGAAATGGCTTTTTAAGTTTGTTAATCAAATCCTCTCAATTTATAGATAAGGAAACTGAAGCCCAAAGAGATTAAGTGACTTGCCCAAAGTTAGAGAGGTGGTAAATGGCAGAGCCAGAGAGAAATTCAGTCAGTAATCAATCAACAAGAATTTATTAAGCAGCTGCTATGGGAGATTCAACAACAATAAAAGGGATCTTGCTTTCAAAGACCTTGCATTCTACTGAGGAATACAACATGCAGATATTAAAGTGTATGTAACACAGATAAAAACTAAATACAGGGGCAGCTAGGTGGCGCAGTGGATAGAGCACCAGCCCTGGATTCAGGAGGACCTGAGTTCAAATCCAGCCTCAGACCCTTGACACTTACTAGCTGTGTGACCCCGGGCAAGTCACTTAACCCCAACTGCCTCACTAAATAAATAAGTAAGTAAACAAACAAACAAATAAATAAATAAATACAAAGTGGGAGGAACTAGCAACGGGGGCCAGAGGAACAAGAAAGGTCTCCTGGTACAATGCAGCATATTTAGCTGAACTTTGAAGGAACCTTAGGATTCTAAGAGAAGAAGGAAGGAGGGAATGGAGGTAATGTATCAGAGCAATGGAGTTGCCTGTGCAAAGGGCTTGTACAGGGTGGGCCAAAAGTCACGAAGTGGTTTCAATATTAACAACTCCTTTATTTTTAAAAATTTATAATACCATAGCTTCATATATAACAAGGCTTCTCAAACTTTTTCTGCTCATGACCCCTTTTTGCCCAAGAAATTTTTATGGGACCCTGGATATACAGGTATATAAAACAGATATACATAACCTTTTACTGTTGTCAAATTTTCATGACCCCCACATTCAGTTACTGACCCATATGGAGATAGAGGATCTAAAATTGTGTATCTCAGAGCACAGATCATAGAAAATACCTTACTTCTTTCCTAGTATTCGCTTCCTTTAGACTCTTACAAAATAAGGGAGCATGTCAAAATAGGACTTTTACTGTACACCCCCACAAAAAAAAGAAAGAAAAAGAAAAATCTGGGAAGTTATTTTTGTGGAGGACCTAATCACACCCCCACCCCTGAATTGTGCTGTATCAAGATTTGTAGTAACTCCGGCCCCAGCTGTCTTGTGGCCTCAGCTGGCTGTAAAGAACATCTTTCAATAAATCTCTTTTTATTACATAAGTTTTGTCCATGTGTCCTTTTCCTTTTTTTCTTTATAATAAGACGGTCTACTATAGAATCATTCTTTTGGAGAGGCATTTGCTGTCAAACTCAGGAACTGAAACATGTAGGACAACTTGATAAATTCTTTTCATTTAAAAAAAATCCACACAACTCAAAGAAATAATCTTAATTAAAATTACTGAAGATTTAGTGATGACTAACTATGAAAAACAACCTAATCCATACTGTGGAGGGGGTGGGGCCCGGTGAATAGAGCACTGGCCCTCAAGTTGGGAGGAGGACCTGAATTCAAATCTCACCTCAGACACTTACTTACTAGCTGTGTGAACCTGGGCAAGTCACTTAACCCCAATCGACAAACATCCAGAGCCATCTCCAGTTGTCCTGATGTTTATCTTGCCACTGGACCATGACATTATGATGATGTCATGATTTGCAGTGAATTGGATTTAAGTGAGGAATGACTATGCAAGGTCACCTACTCTCCTCCAGAGCCACATGGGTCCAGTACTATACAAAATAGCTTAACTGCTTAGAGCAGTTGGTTTGAGTACTCTTCTCAGAACCCCTATACCAAATAAATTTCTTTTCTGTTTTGTTTTTTGTCTTTTGTTTTTGGGCAGGGCAATGAGGGTTAAGTGACTTGCCCAGGGTCACACAGCTAGTAAATGTCAAGTGTCTGAGGCAGGATTTGAACTCAGGTCGTCCTGAATCCAGGGCTGGTGCTTTATCCACTGTGCCACCTAGCTGCCCCAATAAATTTATTTTCAAAATTATTTCAGATTTTGGGTTTCATACTTATGACTGTCAGATGCTTACTAGAATGACAGTGATGGTTGAGTTTTCTTGCCTTTAAGCAGTTTGGTACATCACAGAGATAGTTTGATGCATCACAGAGAAAGAATTGTTGTTAATTAAAAAGTAGGCCATCAGTGGGTCTATAAAGATTTTGACATTTGTATATCAAGTTTAATTGCATTTTTAAAACGCTTAAAATGTTCTTTGATAGTATTATAAAAAGAGGTATGGATACAAATTTTTATAAGTGAAATAAGACACTGATGCCTAAAAATTGTAAATAATTCATCTAAAAGTAAATATATTAACTGTAGCTCTTGGGGGGATGAGAAGGAAATACAGGAAGAATGAAGCAGGTAAATAAACTTAAAAGAACTCTGAATATGTATGTAATGACCAGCAAAATCATCCAGGATCCTTGGCCCTCAATTAGGTCTTAAAACATCCTCACACTAATTTCTATAATGTCCTAATCTTTACATTCTAAGACAAGTGGAACTTCGAAGTTCAGATTTTGTATTATAATTATTAATGGTATCAAAACAACAATAAGTTGTGACCATATGCATGAGGCCTAGAAATAATTCATTGGAGAAAGTGGTCATAGAAAGGAGAGGAAATGACGGTGGGGCTGCAGTCAAAGACTCATAGACAACCAAAAATGGAAAGAAACTTAAGAGATCATATAATATAACCTCCTTTTTCAGATGAAGAAACTGAAGGTGAGGTGACTTGCCCCTAGTCACAGAACTACTGAATGAACAAGGAAGAGGAAAGCAATATTTACTAATATAATATCTATACATATATTTATGTGTGTATATACACATTTATATATTATATACATACATACACGTTTGGTTTTTTTTCTTTTCTACTTCAAAAGCTTACAGAATTCCTTGCTTTCCCTAGCCTACAGTTCACTCTCAGCTCCCCCTCCTTTACCTGAGGACCTTGGGCATAAGGCTTGGGAGTCCTCCTCCCACAGGTTCCTCCCCTGCTAATCCCATATCCGAACGGCTCATTTTTCTTACTTTTTCAGCAATATAGACCCTCTTCCCCTGGCCCTTTCTTTCCAGTACTGGTCGCTTCAACTTTGAGAATTTCTGCCTTTTTCTCCTCACTGCAAGAGCCCAAAGCTTTCTCTAGGGCCTCAGCTGCCGCGTCCTCTGTATCCATGGAGACCACGTAACTCCGACGCACCAGTTGTTTCCAGATTTCCTATTGGCTGGCAAGGGTCCTCCGCACCCCACCTACAACTATAGACCAATGAGCTCGAGGTACAGGACACAACCAGTCAGCTGCGTACTAACACGCTTCCTCTCATTTCCACCCCGTTGTGTTCAGGCATGAGCTTTATGGGACTTGTAGTTTTTTGAGTGCCTAGAACCACACACCCTATATACATTTCAGAACTACCCATCCCGTCTGCCCACGAGGTCACTGTGGGGTTGAGAAGGGTGAAAAGACGCGGTGGGGTTGAAGTCTGAGGAATTCCGACCTGGGGGTTTTAGTTACCTCTGGGGGCCCGGTTGGGCTGGGCAGGCCGGTTGCGGTGCGGTTGTGGACTCGATTTATGGGGCTCGGGGCTGCATTCCCATCCCCGCTGACCCGTCGTGCCTTCCTTACGCCGTTAGCCTCGCCGGGTCCGCGGTGGCTGGCTCGGCAGCGGCCAGGGAACCCCTGCGCGGGGCTGTGGTGACCTCGGGCCGGGCTTGAGCCGGGGTCATGTTTGTCCCTGGCCCCGGCTGGTGGCGAGGCTGCCCCCGGCTCGGCCCCTTAGGGGTCTGGGCCGGGCTCCGTGCTGCCTCGGCCCTGGCCCCGGCGCGCCATGCCCACCCAGGCAGACCCTACAGTCTGTTGGAGAGGAACCCCTTGAGCGATCCGGCGAGCGCTCGCAAAACCCCGCTCAAGGAGTGGACGCTGATTGTCAATCCCTTCGGGCGGCTGCAGGCGCGGCTCCCGTGCGACATTGCCGTGAGACCCCTGGACCCTTACCACTACCCGGACGCCGACCGGGTGCTGGTCACGGTGAGCGGCGTGGAGGGTGCCGGCCTGGACCTGGACAGCATCCAGGTGAGGTACGACGAGGCCCTGAAGCAGATGGCCATCATCTCGGACAGTATCGACCACCAGGCCTCGGTGGAGGTGAAGGTCCCCATGAAGTTCGGTAAGCCGAGTGGGGTTAAAGGTGGGGGATCGTATTTTAGATCACCACAGGTAGTCGGATGGCGAAAGTGAAGCCAATCGAGGTCTACTGATTTGTTCGAGGTTACACAGGTGATTCGAATCTAGGTCCTTTGATTCCGAATTCAACGCTCTTTTTGTCTGCACCATACATTCTCCCTAGTCCAGTTATAAAATAATCATAATAATAGTAGCTAGCAATTACATAGCTCTTTGAGGTTTGCAAAGCGCTTTTTGTTTGCAATCACATCAGGTCCTAAACATAATGGCACCTGGGCACTTCTTTGACCTCCTAATTCAGGAAGGGACACGTGCACTTTATATTTCGTTTGGTCCTAAAAGTAACACGATCTGGGCAGTTATTGACTGCTAAAGGAAAGGGCCGTGGGCGCTCCACTTATTATCCCATTCCATTCTAAAAGTAACTGCAGCGCTCAGTCTTTTATGGAACACCTCCGATTTACATTTATGTCCTTTAATTCTATGAATGGCACCCAAGCAGTTAGTTAATTGACTGCTTAAGGGAAAGGGGTGCTTGTTGTAATCGATCACTTTGATTCCAGATTGCTGTTTTATTACTGTGGACTCCAGGTGTTACCATTTAGAATTACATTCGGCTAAGTTTAACCTTATTTTAAAGGGAGTGAGTATGTGCTTAGATGAGAGTATTTAAAATTGAAATGGAGATATGGTTTCATAAAGAGAAAAGGATTGTCATCCTCTCTGGCATACTTCAAATACCATTGGCACCTTCAGTTGAAAAAATGTATTTTAAAGCCATCAGAAGCAGCATGGTGGCAAATAACTTTTTGAGCAAATAATTAGTAGAAGGCTTGTATCCTCTGCAGAGTTCAGATCTCTGAACAGTTTCACTTCTTGCACACTTCATATCCTAGATATGCCACTAATAATGACACTCTTCAGATGCTGTTTTTATGGTTGTTCTAATGGACTGATGTCATTGTAAACATTTATTAATTAATTCATTTAGGTCTCCTTTACTTCACACTACACAGGGTAACATCTTAGCTCTGCAACTTAAAAGATTTTTTATCTTAATTACTCTGAACTTTATTTCTAATGGTGTTGGAAAGACTACTGGATTTGGACCCAGAGGACATGAGTTCCAATCCTGAAACTGCCAGGAAATATTTTTGTGACTTTGAGCAAGTCTCTTCATCTCTTTGAGACTCAGTTCCTTTTTCTGTAAAATGAGGGGGTTGGACTAAGTAACCTCTAAGGTCACTTCCAGCTCTAACTCTCTGACCCCATCACTGATATTTAAAGATACTACTTCCCTCACAGGGTTTTTATAAGCCTCAGAGGAGGTAATGAGTGTAAAAAACCATTACTATTTGGAAGATAAAAGTATAGGGTTTTGTTTGTTTGTTTTGTTTTGTTTTGTTTTTGCAGGGCAGTGAGGGTTAAGTGACTTGCCCAGGGTCACACAACTAGTAAGTGTCAAGTGTCTGTATTTGAACTCCCGTCCTCCTAAATTCAGGGCCAGTGCTTTATCCACTGCGCCACCTAGCTGCCCCAAAAGTAGAGGTTTTTAATAGGATTGGTAGTGGCAGTGATATTACTAATTGTTTCTAAACATTTGGGAACTACAAATGTTGTAGGTTTTGCAGAGCAGCCTCTAGATTTTAATACAATATCGTCTACTAACTGAGGCGGATTGTTTTAACCTCTTCCAGCTTTGCTAAACAGTCTAAAAACTAATTTAAATTATGTATAACTACGAATTTTAAGCCAATGTTAAATAGAAAGCATGTCTACATTAATGGGAAATGATTTGATATATTAACTACCCAGATTTTCAGAGTTTATGTTTTAGCAGTGACATTTTCAGTTCCCAACAAGTATGACAACTCATCATGTCAAGGTAATGTAAATCATATATTTGACCGAAAAATACCCAATTTGCAGGCCTTAGCAAGTTAGAAAAGAAGGTTCTCAACACAGTATTGTGAGTCTGTTGTCCCAGAACCAGCCTAAGTGAGAGTTGGCCATTAGGTCATATTAAACAAGTACTAAACATGAACTTGGGCTAGAAGGCTGTCCATTTTGATTATGTTGCTTTAAAATCTCCTAGACTTTGCTGATAGATTGTTATTAAAGACCCTACTCTCTCTTAGTAGTTTTAGATAGTGGTTTTATAAATTTCAACAAGTAGGAGCTACCCTTCCAAGGGGGTTGTAAATTCCTTTTGAACCCTCTGAAGAAAGAATGTGACATGTAAGCCTAAATTCATGTGTCTCAAACTATAGTTTCTTGATTTCAATGTAGTTAAGAAGTATACTGTTCAGTTTCCCATTGGTGCCAAGCTCAGGGGGGCATCTAGTTAGCAGTATAGGACTTAATCTTAGTTTTATTTTCTCATGCTTATGGGTTATAACCGTGAGTTACTTAATGGCCACCTCTGGTGCTTTATTGTGATAGTAGTGGGGTAACACTAAATTCTGGAAGTTTATGCTATTGGAATGAAAATTCTGGATGGTTCTACAAGATGGAAAGGCTTCAGGTCTGGACCAGTAGGTGAAATGTCTGTCTGTTGTTTCAGGAGCAACCTAGTTAATTACAGAGAAGCAAGTTACCTGAGGGTTGTTTTCCAGATAATTATTGGGGGTGGAGAAGAGAACCACAGTGACTCCTCAGGACAGTCCACTGAGGCATGGAGATATCACAACCTATAACAGGAGGGTAGGGGAGAGGAAGAAGGAGAGGTCTTATGGTAATCAAACTTTGGGTCTTTGAAGTATTGAAATATAGGGTTATGGGGCAGCTAGGTGGCACAGTGGATAGAGCACCAGCCCTGGATTCAGGAGGACCCGAGTTCAAATCCGGATTCAGACCCTTGACACTTACTAGCTGTGTGACCCTGGGCAAGCCACTTAACCCCCATTGCCTCACCAAAAAAAAAAAAAAAAGAAAGAAATATAGGGTTATAGCGAAGATTTGCCTTTGAGATCTCCCTGAATCTCAGAAAATGTATTTGTTTTCTTTGATTATCTAGGATTATGCTATTAGTAAATATGGCTGGAAAGCCATTTCTTCACTCCTTAGTAATTGGGAGAAATATACAGCAATAACAGGACTGCCTTTCCTCTGCACTGGTATCCATGGAATCTGACCATGGAATGATCTTTCCTTTATCCAACAGAAAAAAAATCATAATTTTTTTCTTACACACTTCATTCTTTTAGCAAGCATATTTCATTAATATAGTACTTTTCATTATTATCATTCCACATATGCTTATGAATAGACAGATATGGTGACTTCACAGCCCCTTGTCCCTGTGGAGATAGGACTCATAGTAATAATATAGTAATGGTATAGTAATAAACGGCACATGTATCATTAATCAGACAACCTGTCTCAAACAAGTATTCCCTTGAAGAGTAGAGGAAAAGTAGGTTCCTCCCCTCCCTGCCTAACCATTGCAGAGGGTTCAATAGCGGAGGTATCTTTCTGACAGCCACTGAAGGTTGTTCATTTTGCTTGTACTGCTTTACAGTAGTAGCTCTGTCTTTTGTGACAGACCCAGTAGTGACTGTCCTGCTCTCTGAGGGTGTGGCCTTCTAGGGATGTTGAAATCCCCTTCCTGCCAATTAGCCATTGTACTAACTTGTCTTCCTTTCTTCCTTTCTAGATTTGAATATCAGGACATCAGGAACTGGCTGTGTAAAAGTTCAGGAAGCTGAATGCGATGATTGTAGAATAGAAACTGAACAAGGGATCAGCATCGTGCAGTCAATCAAGGTGTATACATCAAATTTTCCTAAACTCGTTTACTATTTAAACGAACTCGAAACCTTATAATACTTGGTATGGTAGTACGTTGAAGACTTACTCATGATACTAATCTTTAACATGCATATTCATTCACTTTTCAGAAATTCTTCAGCTATAGTTTTAAGCAAGCTCTGCTAGTAAACCAATCCGTTGAAGTATAATGGGGATAGACTATTTTGAGGCTTTCTCTTTAATTTTCTTAAACACCTAAAGTGAGTAATGCTCTCTGGCTATTTTGAGATGAATTCTTTAAATTGTAGAAATTTTTTTTCCCAAAGGAATGTTTTCTGAAGTGTTTTTCTGGAGTTCTCAGAGACAGCATGGGCTAGTGGATCAACAGCCAGCCTCAAAGTCCGGAGAGGCTTGGATTCAGGCCCTTGTCTGACTAACCCATAGTGGCCCTGTGACCCTGGGCAAGACACTTTCCCTCTCAGTACCCTAGGCAGCTCTCTGTCTAGAATTTGAAAAATAGTTACCTTCTTCATTGGTAGAGGGAGCTCTTCACTGGTGTCTTCCCATTCTAATGGAATCAGGTCTAGTTAAGAAAAAAGTGAATGAAAACTATAGAGGTAGTTTACTTTATGTAATAGATATATACCTGAACAGTTATATGCAAATGGATTTATGGTTTCTATGCATTAGGAAAGTCATTATTTAAAGTAACAATATGATGAATATTTAACAAACATTTGGCTGCTAATTTACGTATTTAACCCAATAGGATAATTTTGTTAAAAATCAGATGTGTATTACTCTTGGTGACAGTTTATTATAATAATATATAGGAAAATGCTGTCATGTGAAAGCTAAGTAAACTTTTGAAACTAATTTTTTTTGGGGGGGTGGCAGGGCAATGAGGGTTAAGTGACTTGCCCAGGGTGACACAGCTAGTAAGTGTCAAGTATCTGAGGCTGGATTTGAAGTCAGGCCCTCCTGAATCCAGGGTCAGTGCTTTATCTACTGTGCCACCTCGCTACCCCTGAAACAATTTTTAAACATAAGAGAAAATATTGACAGTTCAGTGGCAGCCTGAATTTTTTTAGGCAAGGGCAATCAGTTTAACACTGTCCTGGTCACTAAGACAATTTTAAGGAAGGCCTCAGGTAAGTTAAGAATCTCCCCCACCACCCATTCAAAATCCATAGGTATATCAGAAAGATAAACTGGATACAGTGGGAGAGAGCAAGGATGCTCTTCCTTTAATACTTGAAAAGACTCTATCAAGTAATTTAAGGTTTTCTATAGTCTTATTATTAAAAGCATGCTTCCCACCATTTATCAGTTTGGGAGCACTAATTATTTTGGCAGCCTTTACTTGTTTTAAAGATTTCCCATTTTTAAATTTATCTGTATTTTTATAAACACAGCTTCTCTGTCTGAATATTTTAGGGACATTCTTCCTTTTTTGATCCAAGTTGGGTCTTTTTTCAGAGTAGAAAAATACATTTTAACAAAGTAGCTCAAGCAATATCCATGTATGGAACATCCCTTACGAAAGTAATAATTCGTTTTTACTTTAAAGTTTGTTTTAATCAAGAAAAATATATTTCAAATCAGTTTCGTTTATCCCAGCACAAAGAAGCTCTTTACTTGAAATTGGTTCTTACTTCAGATGACATATCAGAAAATGGGAAAAGAGTAGGAATTCTGGAATCTAGTGTAGCTCAATGTAATTATGGTGAGTTAATCCCTTTTTGCTAGTTGAAATTGTTTCAAAAATCTGTTTCAGGCCACTAGGTGGTAATGAGGACTTTGAAGGCAGCATCTGGCAAGAATCATTATGTGTGATTAAGAGGATTACTACATAGGTCTTTGCAGTTATTCAGAAATGTGCCTATATAGATAATGATCTGTTTTGGTTTTCAAATAAAATCGCAAAAGATGATTTTTTTTGATGCTTGAAATTATTTTGATATTCCTGATAGTAAACAGTTGGTTCTTGATATGAGTCATTTCCAGATCTGTGGAAATTGGAGCAAGAAATCAAAGGCAATACCAAGTTACAAGACAGAATAAAAACAAACGAATAGAGCAGTTCCCTCATAACCTCTTTTAATGAGCCATTGAAAAAGGGGACATGGAATCAAAGAACATTGATACTATCACTGTTTCTTAAAGAAGCTAAACTGTTAAAAATCAGTCATTGCATCAGGGAGAAGAAAAGGCTTAGAAATTAACTCAGCCAGCAAACATTTGAACTCCTTGCCAAGCATAGAGATGTACCAGCCAAGGGCAACACAAAGTTTAAAACAGTCTTCTTGTTAAAATCTTAAAGAACTTGATGGTAGAAGATTATGAAATGTATTGCTTCATAAAAGTGGAAACGTTGAAAGGAAAAGCTAGTTTATTGAAAGTTGGCAAGAGACCCATTTAACTCAGATCAGCTCAAGGATATTTAAAGGTGAAACTGGCAGGAAAACAAGTAGATGAAAAAATGGAAAGGCTATGGTGAGATTACTCTAGCAACCTTTTTCTTTATCAATGACTGGAGTCCCACCACATCTGAATTTTAATATCACGGTGCCTGATGTTCGTCTATATGGAGTAGAAATGGCACTAAAGGAAACAAAAATGAGAAGAGAAGCTGGACTAGACCAATATACACAGAGGAGGCAACATAATTTTTTTAAACCAGACATTTTATTAAGGTAGAAAGGAATTCCAAACTGTATCATTGATGATCATAAATATTTTGTTTGGTTTTTTATGCAAGTGTGTAATAGGTTGCCTTTTTATTATTTTTCCCAATTACACGTAAAAACAGTTTTGACATTTTTTCATCTTTTGATTCCAAATTCCCTCCCTTCCTCCCCCCACATTGAGAAGGCAAGCAATTTAATATAGATTATACATGTGTAGTCGTGCAAAAAATATTTCCCCGTAAGTCAGAGGCAATATAATTTTGAAGACTTTGGGGGATACCAAATCCTTGGGAAAAAATCACATAATTACTAAGGAGGCAACTTTGTATGCCTACTTTCCTATCTCTATACAAAATTTTTATATGAATAATCTATACATGTACCAAGGATATCTTTGATAAAGGTATGAGAAGGGAATAGGCAGGCTGTTGCTGGTTATATTCTAGAGTTGACCACATTTTTTGCAGGCACGAAGTTGGCTAAAAGATGAAAAGAATACAAGATCCCACAGAGCCTGTTTTTCTGCCTCTTAAAAAGACTGATTAGATAGACATTACTGTACTCTTTTCTATTAGGATGTTTCCATGAACGTAAAAATACCAAAAGATTCCCTGAATGATATAATAATAGAAATAACTTTGATGAGGGGTTTGATTATTTATATCAAGTGAGGCATGCAGTGACAATGTAGGTTGTTAGAGTTCAGAAGATTGATGAACTAGGAACTCAGCTTGTTTTAGGGAACATCAGTATACGTACTCAAGGCCCCGAGTGGGATTTAAGGGATTGGGGTAGAGAAGAGGGCTATGAACTAAGGGCAGTACTTCTTGAGAAAGGAGAGAAAATGACCTGGAAGCTGACTAGATGACTGCAACAAAGATTTAGACAGAAGACAGGATGGACAAATTAAATGAACTGCAAAAGAAAGGAGATTATTGTTAAGTTATGCTAGCAGAGAGAGAGTCTGAAAGTTGCAATGAAGAACGAGAAGTATGCCTATTTCTCCCTATGTCATTGGGCACAAGAGGAGTATCCAGTACTGGAAGAGGGTGCAGTGTTTTTATGGAGTGAGTTAGGTTTCTGTGAGTGAAAGAAGATGGAAAGAATACGACAGGAAGAGGCCTAAGACAAAGGAAAGTTTGTTGATAGAGAAGGGGTTATAGAGGGCACAAATGGAAGTGGGGAGGAGGGTTGGATTGAGATGGTTGAGAAATAATAGGGTAATTGGGATTTCTTCTAGGGACCTGATGACTGAATTTCAGGAATTAGAAGAGGAAATTAGGTAGGCGTTTGTTAGTTACAGGATGAGGAAGTATCGTGTGGCTCAGGTGTTCATCCTTAACGGTTCTGTGATGATAGGACACATGGTAGCTTTGTTATGACCCAAACACAGTGGAAGAAAAATCTGGTTAAGCATCCCAGGCAGTACATGTTTGGGGACCAGTTCCCTAGGGCTTTACTGAACTTAGGTTCAGCACCAATTCCTTTGCTATATTCCAAGATGACGTTGGATGATACACAGTCAGAAAATACCAGGCAGGTAGAATGTGCACTAAATTCTTGGCCCGGTATCTGAAAACTCTTTCCAAGACTAAGTCTTGGCAGCAAAAAGCCTGGTGCTTGAGAGTGTGGTCATGGGGGTAGAGTGAAGGTGCAGGTGGTGAAAGTCCTGTTGACCGGAAGCACATCAGTTATAGAGGGAGGAGGAATTTTTGCTTTTCTCATATGCTGAGGTGAAGTAGGTAGTACCTCCTCACATGGCAGTAGGTTCTTGTATTCCAATCCAGTCCTTAGGAGCTGTAGTAAGGAGAGATTAGAGCAGGCAAAGTAGTAGGAGATGCTAGTACAGGGAGGTTCCTGTGGGAAAAGAGGCAAGTCCTTGAATGGGAACCTTTTTGTTAACTCATAACCATGGACTTCAGTCTTTTCAGTAATGTCTAGTAAAGCCCCCAGGGATGCTTTAACTTGCTTAACTGGCTTACCTTGTTTAATGTGCAATACTTTCAGGCCAGTGTTAAATGGTTCAACATGAGAAACTGCTATGATTTTATTAGTGGAAATGACATTACAGCAAAGACTGCTTTACTGCTACATCCTAAGGATCATGGGACTTTTCAGTATGATGTGAAATTACAACCTTCCCTATGTGCTCATCAGAATGTGTGCTCCTGGAGTGCAGAGACACACTTACTTTGGGTTTATATCCTCAGTGCTTACTACATAGTGCTTATTCAATGCTTCATTCTTTTTTTTTTTTGGTGGGGCAGTGAGGGTTAAGTGACTTGCCCAGAGTCACACAGCTAGTAAGTGTCAAGTGTCTGAGGCCGGATTTGAACTCACGTCCTCCTGAATCCAGGGCTGGTGCTTTATCCACTGTGCTACCTAGTTGCCCCTTCATTCATTTTTTAACCATGTTCTGTGAAACTTAGTGATTTGCCTTTTTTTTTTTTTTTGGTGCTGCGCTGTTTTAATTATTTTTGTTGTCTCTTCAGTAATAATGCCTTCTGGGGACATTTGCTACTGTTTGCCATCCATTATGAAAATTTTTCTTCTTTTCACTGAAGTTTTAATTTTTCTTTTAATACACGTTACATACATGTACATGCATACAGGCACATATACCACTTTTCTTGCCTCTCTACCGTACATAATACCTACAGCTTCTGTCATGATGACTCATTGTGTCTTTAAGTAGAGCATAAAGTTGCCAAATATTTTTTGTAAAATTAAATCAGATATCCTGTGTGCTTGAGCATGAAGAAGGTGATTTTGCCCCTGTCATAAAATAAAGTGCATGGTCTTGCTAGCTGTTTTCATTGAGCTTTTAAAATTAGTTTCAGCTTACTTGTGGGTGTTAGCTATTCATTATGATCAAAATTGATGGAATTCTGATTGCAGATGACATGTGTATAAATTTAACTCTTGCAATTGTATGCTTTGGTAAGACAAAAAGAAATCTTAATTTGTGAATTTTGCTTGTTAGAATAATAATTCCCCAATGCAAATAAAACTTTTACAAATTGTCTTTCAGAGTAAAAAATTACATATTCAAACAAAAGGAGGCAAAGTGATCTGTCTGGGAACTATTCTTGGAAATACAGATATTCATGCATCAGAAAAAAGTGTAAGCAAAACTGAGACTTTTCTTTTTTGGAAGTTGTTTTAATTCGATGTGAAGTTGGCCATCACAAAATAAGTGTTTCAGAATTCACTGCATAATTCCCTTTAAAAACAAGCTTGCTAATTAGATTTGAAGTTTTATTAAGTTTCATACAATGAATACTTGAATTGAGCGCGTTTGAATGTCAGAGCAGTGGCAGGGTCGGAGGAAAGTGTGCTGCATTTACAGCCAAGGAAGACAGACCTGAGTTCAGATTCTGTCTGTGACACTTCTTGGGTGACCATAGGTTAACATTGAGCTGCAGTTTCTTCATCTGTAAAATGGGGCTAACATTATATATAGTATCTGCCTTACAGGGTTGTTGTGAGTAATATCAAACAAGATAATTTATACCTAAAACACTTTGTAAGTCTTAAAACACTCTGTAAGGTCTAGTTGCTATTACTATTTTAATACATTATGTGAGTTCTGGTCTGGTAAAGCCCTGCTCTGGTGCCTCTCGGTAGCATGGAGCCTCTGAGGTGATGCTGATGTCTGCACACACTGTAGAAATCCTTCTGAGCTGTGAAAGTTTTCAGTATTGCCCCGGGGATGGACTGTGTGGTCTGAGCCAGCTTCACTGGCTTCACAGAGGGTGTTTCCCAGAAAGTCATGCACCCCTTATCCATTTTTGTTGACTGCAGCCATTCATTAAACCATATACTAAGATGTAAAGAGGCTGTAATCTGCATCAGTAAAAGGATTGACCCCAGAGATGTACTAAATTTTCATTAAAACCTTAATGTATTTGACTCCAAATCTGGTGGGTTTGGGTTTTTTGGCTGCTCACGAATTAACACCAATAACAATAGCTGACATACAAAGAATTAAGCATTTAAACCAAAAATTCTGATGTCTCCAAACCCCTTTATCCCTCCAGCACCCCCAAAAAAGCAATTATGTACCAAATACAGAACAGCTGAATTCATTGAACAGAGAAGAAAGAACCCCCCAGTATAAAATGTTTATGAATGAACACCAGAGGACTTTAATCCTTAAAGCACTCAGTATTCAATATCCCTCCCCTATCAGCTTCTCTGCTTCCTTAGCTCAAGGCAGGGACACAAGCTGCCTTGTAACCGTGTGTCCATGCTTCACCCCCCTCCCCCCAAAAGGGGGCGGCTAGGTGGTACAGTGGATAAAGCACCAGCCCTGGATTGAGTAGGACCTGATCCTTATTAGCTACACCAGCCTGGGCAAGTCACTTAACCCTCATTGCCCCCGCCCCCCCAAAACAAACAAACATATGTCCTAGTGTCCTTGGGAATCCTCTCCTCTTCCTATTGCAGAATCTCTGTAGGAAAGTGAGCATTCCTACCTCTTGCCAAGCCCATATATAGCTGAGAGGAAGGGGTAAAGGGTTGAAAAAATGCTGCCTTTTGACTGGGGCCCAGTCCTAGGCTAGGGGCCCACAAGGCTGCAGAGAATTTGCCCAGAATCACTCCCTTCATTCTCTTTCCATTCTGAAAAAAGCAGTAGACACTTTTATCTGCTGGTAAAGTAAAGGAGATCCAGGGGAAGAATTGGGGTTGGGAGTTGGGGCCTGAAAGAAAGGGCACTGAAACCCTGCCAAGGCCAGTCTATTCCCCTTGAAAGGTGATCAAGGCAGGGACAGTCCTACAAACCCTAGATCCCCCAAAGCAAGTAGGCTGAGGTAGCCCATTCCCATCCTATACCTACTGGCAAAGGAGAAGGGGCCAGAAAGTGAGAGTTGGGGGAAATGCAAGAAATCTGAAATATATTTATTTCAAGAGAAAAAAAAAACCTCAAAAACACCAAGCACAAACAGATAAATCAAGAATGAGGATCCTAAAACCAACAAGAGAATATATTGTTCTCTTAACAAATAGTATAGAACAAAGGAAAATGAACCAGTGCCTGATGAAATACAGAATTCTGTGGATTCTTGAGAAGGCATAGAATAACAAGAAACCCATATATATATATATATATATATATTTTAATTAAATTAAATTAAATTTTTTTTTTTGCGGGGCAATGAGGATTAAGTGACTTGTCCAGGCTCATGCAGCTAGTAAGGGTCAAATGGCTGGATTTGAACTCAGGTCCTCTTGAATCTAGGGCTGGTGCTTTATCCACTGCGCCACCTAGCTGCCCCCACCCCATAATATTTCAAAAGAGAAATGAAATCCACAAAAGAAAAAATTAGGAATGAATATAAACCAGAATTTATAATTTTCTGTGCAAAAATTTAAAACTCAGCAGAATAGAAAAAAAAGATTGAATCCCTAATGCAGAATCTATAATAAAAGGAGAGATTAATACATTTGGAACACAACTACTGAAGCAATAGCTGAATCTGGCAAAAGAGAGGCAAAAGTCAACCTTAAAAGAACTCATGAGTTATATGTAAACCAAAGGAATTGATCTGGAAAACAAGATGAACAGAGACAGCTTTAGGCTCAGTTTTCCCAGAAGAACATGACAAATCAAAAAAACCTGATGTTATAATGCACTTAATAATGTGAGAAAATGAACTCTGTAAGGTAAATATCATTGGTATCATTTTCATTTTACAGATGAGGGAAGTGAGGTTCTGAGAAGTAAATTCAGAATTGTCACTGAATTTTTTCTGATCCCATGGTCACACAACTGGTACTTGTCAGAAATAGGATTGAAATTCAGGTCTTTCTGACTCTATCTTCAGTATCACTGTATAATTTACTTTAAAATTAATATAAGATGAAAATATGGTTTACTTTGGACAGAACATTAAATGTGTTGAATATTTTTCAAGACTTGAATATGCTAATCAGTGTATTAAGTAAAAAGTAATTGTTGAATGATTAGTGAATAAATTTTGCATTTGAGGCAAATTTGAAGAAATTATAAATTTGTTACTTCAGTATTTTCCACAAGATGGCACTAAATGATAGTATTTCTAGAAAGTTGTTTCCTTTATTAAGTATCATGATCAATAATTTCTAATTGTTGCTCTATAAATGACATTGATATTGAATAAATTGACAGCAGGATATAATTTTAGAGGTAGAAATCTGGAATACAAATTGTTTAATATATCTTTAAATGGGTTTGTGTCTGTAGATTTTGATCATATTATACCATTTTTGGTTTCAAATATTGTCCAAAATATTTTGCTACAAATTTGAGAAATGACATAGTTAACTGCAGATGATTACTGTCAAATTTTATCTTGAAATTTTTTGTTGGAATAATTAAAGTATTGTTATCCCTGTTACATTATGTTATATATATATATACACTATATAATTACATATATTGTATATGAAATTATATATATATATATAATGTAACTTCTGTTATGTTATTAATTTTTATTTTATTTAGTGAGGCAATTGGGGTTAAGTGACTTGCCCAGGATCACACAGCTAGTAAGTGTTAAGTGTCTGAGGCCAGATTTGAACTCAGGTACTCCTGACTCCAGGGCCGGTACTCTATCCACTGCGCCACCTAACTGCCCCATTAATTTTTAAGAATCTGTGAAAACACAACTTTAAATTGGGATCTTAATTTGTTTTTTAAAATGTTTTGTTAACTGTCTTTTAATATAATTGATTTCCTTTGTAATGTATTTTATTTTATGCATTTAAAACATGATTTTGAGATGGTATGCCTAGATTCTAGCAACTTGCTAAAGGGGTCCTTGACACACACAAAAGGTTAATAATACCTGCTTTAGGGTGATAGATGTAGAACTGATCTTAATAAACTCCAGTAGCTTAGAAGTCATGTCATCCACCCCTTTAATTTTACTGAAGAGGACACTGAAGCCCAGAGAGGTTGTCTTTGAACTCTACTCTAAGGGGTGTGAAAATGCATCACAAAACACATTTAGTATCCCATAGCAGCTTTCGTTAAGCTTGTACATAAATATTGCCTCCTAGATTAATGTACTCTACAAGGGTGAAATGAAAACTTCTGAGCTATTAGTCAAACATTTATTAAGTGCCTACTGTGTTCTAGGCATTGCGCTAAGGAGTGAGAGCAGGCTCTGCTTTCAAAGTGCTCACGGTCTAATGGGGGCGATATCCTGTAAACAGCTAAGCACAGACAAACTGTACACAGGATGAATCGGACATCATCAACAGAAAAAGTCACTAGAACTAAGATGGGTTGGAAAGGCTTCCTGTAGAATATGAGATTTTAGCTGGGACTTGGAGGAAGTCAGGAAGCAGAGATGAAGCAGAACATTCCAGGTATGGTGGACAGCAGTGAGAAAGCCCAGAGTGGGGATTTGGAGGGTCTGGTTTGAGGAACAACAGCAAGGCCAGTGCCACTGTTTCTCCAAATAGCTGGTGGAGAGCAAGGGTGGAGGAAGATTGGAAAGGGGAGGATGGGGCAGGTTATGGCTGGCTTTAGAGCTCAAATTGGATTTTATATTTGATTGACAGGTGGTGACAGGGAGCTTCTGGGATTGATTAGGGGGTGGGGATTACATAGTCAGACCTGCATTTTAGGAAGATCACTTTGAAATCCATATGGAGAATAGGCTGCTTGCTGTAGGGAGAGACTTGAGGCAAGGAGACCCACGGGAGGTGATTAAAGCTGTCAGATGAGAGAAGGCGGCCACATAGGGGAGATACCATAAAGGTAAAATCAGCTGGACTTGGCCGAAGATGCCTATGATGGGGCGAGAGTGAGGAGGTGAGAGTGACGAGATTGTGAGCCTGGGGGACTGGGAAGATGATGGACCCCTAAACCATAGGAGGAAAGTTAGACAAGAGGGGAGGGTTTTTAGGAAAAGATAATGTTCAGTTTTAGATATATCGAGTTTAAGATGTCTACAGGACATCCATTTTGAGATGTTGAATAGGCAGTTGGAGATGTGAGACTGGAAGTCAGAAGAGAGGTTGATTTGAGAATCATCAGCTGAGAGATAATTGAATCTATGGGACCTGGTGCGATCATGAAGTGAAATAGTAGAGAGGGAAAAGAGAAGTCTCTAGCAAAGGAGACTGAGTTGGAGCAGTTGGATAGGTAGAAGGAGAACCAGGAGAATAGCGTGGACTGGACATCTAGAAGAAACTATCAAGGAGAAGATGGTGGTCAGTAATGCCAAGGGCCACATAGAAGTCAAGAAGTATGACAACTGAGAAAAGACCATTCGATTGGCAAATAAAAGATTCTTGGTAACTTTGGAGAAAGCAGTTTTGGTTGAATAATCAGGTTAGAAGAGAAAAGGTCATTAGATTTTGCAATTAAGAGATTGTTAGTAACTTTAAGATGGAATTGGGACATGTTTGCTCCTCCTTTTGAATCATTTTTTCATATTATTTTATACTATTTTCAGAATGTCAAACATAACCAAATATAAGAACCAAAGTTCAGGCAAAAACCCAGCCTTTATTATGCTTGGATTGTTATTTTGGGTTAACTGGATTACTGATTGTATCCAAATGGTTAAGCTAGTCAACTATATTCATCTATTGTTTCCTTGGCCTGCTTTCTATATCCCCCCCTTTTTTTTCATAGTAGTTTTGTCTCATTCTAGAATAATTTTCTGTGTATATACGTGATAGGACTCTCAGAATTTTTTATTTAAGTGAAATCATATACAGCATGTATAACATTTTAAAATGTATGTTCAAATTTGTGTTCATATGCAAATGTATGTTCAAATTTGTGTTCAAACACAAAATGAATGTGTAAAATAAAATAAAAATAAAGTCTGTGCATCATAGTGCCCAGTGCTTAGCAAAGATTCTTGCAGATAGTAATTTATAAATGTTTGTTGACTGTATATATTTACTTTCATAAGTTTTTGTGAGCAAAAAATGCTCTAAATACCTTTTCTGAGATACTACATACGTTCTCAGTTTCACAAAGTGATTTTTTAAAAATTATATAGAATTTCATTTCCCTATAAAGTACATGAGGGTAAAATTATATCATTCCTGTTCCATAGATAGAGAAATTGAGAAATAAACATGGTTTCTCAGATTTTACAGTGTATCAAAAACATAGCTACCAAGTATTTTTGAAACTGATTTCTTTTTTAGGTGTTCTAAAAAAAATTTCAATTCAACAATTCAGTTAAACACTGTGTGCTTCCTTCCAACAGATCACAAATATAGTTTCTATTACAGTTGATGTATATTAAAAATATTAAATACTTTTCAGTTTCTGTTCTTATACTTTAAAAGAATATGTTATTTCCAAGCTTCTTTCAGTAGTAGAAAGTTCTTGATTTTTTTTTTTGTAACCTGCCCATTCTTAAACAGATATTTCTGTTAGCAATCAGCTTGTACTATATTTCATTTAATTGGAAAGGGCAGTTAAAAGCTTTGCTGTACTGTAAGCTATGATTATTTTTAGTTTTATATATTAAAGTTCCTAGGAGAGGGTCTCCTCTTGACACAGTGTATACTGTATTTCTTATATGACAATTTATTGAAGGAAATTGTTAAGATTATATATTTGGAAAAAATGTAGTTTATTGTTTTATTTTCTGTTGGACTTTTCCCCCTAGTTTTCTAGAGAACAAAATACTCAGTGTTTTATAAAGAAGGTCAATCCTTCATAATTTTTTCGAAATAGTAATCAGAAAGTATTTTGACAGCATTGGTTAGTAATTGAACAGAATGCTGAGCTGGAAATTAGTATGAATGCTCCTATCTTAGTATGTGCCTTATAGCAGAAGTTCTTAACCTGCAGTGTGTGAATTTTAAAAAATATTTTGATAACTATATCAGTATAATTGCATTTGTAATTAAACCATAGAATAATGCATTAAGCTAAATAGGATTTACTTAAACTTCATGATAAGTAAAATTCTACAGTTATACAAAAATGTTCTTCATTGTGATCAAATGAAACTTGTTATTGTGACCATTGACAAACTTTAAATGTAATGAGGTTTGCAGAACTAATTTTCACATTTTTAATTTATCAACAACAATTAGGAAGTTCTTCATTATGAATTGGTGTTGAAAACTAACAGAGTTAGATTAAATTTTTTTCCCCTTAAAAAGAGAAACAGGTCAAAAATGTTACTCATTCTCTAAATGAGCAAATAAACATGTTAGGAAGTACACTGATTTTTTTTTTTTAGTGCAGTCTTTTACCCAGGGATTATAGCAAAATCTGTGGTATTGTACATTTTTAAAAGAATAGTACCTACTGACTCAAAATGAGAACCCTTGAGGCACTATAAAATTATAAAGTGCTTTCCAAATCATCAAAGAAAATGTCTTTGGAATTATCTTAGTACTAGTTATATTGTATTCTAATTTTATGCAAATTGGTAAACCGTCTTTGATAGTTCTTTACTCACCAACTATTTACTTTGGCAATATAGAACATTCATCTACAATGCTGAATAGTATAGATTTTACCTCCCTAGGAATAACTTCTGCTTGATAACCTCTTTGTTTTATAGTTCATGGCTTTTTTAGTTATTTGCAGAATCATAATATCATAGATTTAGGACTAGAATTGACCTCAATAGAGATCATTTAGCCCCAAATGCTCATTTTAATGAGGAATGGTTGGAAGTAGCAGATTTGGAATTCAGACCCAAGGTCTCTCATGTCAAATTCACAAAGAATTTGTTCTCAGCAACACTAATAGAATCATCTCTGAATTTTGAAGTTTGACTTAAATTATTTCTAAGTGAATGTTAGGTAACTGTGACCTTAGCTTCAAAAGAATAAATACCAGAAAAAGTAACTGAGGACCCAGAGAATATAAGTGACTATTTCAAAGTTACCTAGAACTGGATTTTATTATTTTCCAAGTCACTACCAATGTCTGTTACTTTTATCATCTAAGTTTGCAAAAAGTGCTTCATGCTTCCCCTTCAGGGTATCAGTTAGTTCCTCTTATCGGTACCTTTGCTGCTTATAACCTGTGGGCCCTACTTTATTATCGAGGAAGTAATTTATTATACTGTAACAATAGTAGTTCACATTTGTGTAGTACTTTATACAGTTTGCAAAGAACTTTGTTCATGAAACAGTCCTGCAAACTAGAGAAGACGGTACAGTTATCCCTTCCAGATTGCACCTTTCCCCAGCAGGGCTTCAATATATTGCCGATCAGCATAAGAAATTAAATGGGAGTTGTGGGCAAGTTCTGTGGAAGCCGCAGATGATACATGAAGGCCAGCAAATGGTACAGAAAAAGTTTAGAAACTCAGAAATGCATAAAATATATGTGTATTATATGTATGTATGTATATACTGTATTGAGTAATATCAACCCAAATTTTACAGTAAGATACTGTAAAGAAAAAAAAATCCAGACTCCCTGTCTGGTATGGAGGAAGGACCAAAAAATTTTACCTGGATTTTCTAGATCTTGGGGAGTAGGGGAGGGGTTCCCTAATGGCCATGATGTGGCAGAGATAACTGTGGTCATTGGCCCAAGGACTTGGCCAGTTTGTTTCTGAACTGACTTGAGCTAAAGCAGTCTGAATCTAAATCTGTTGTTTGTTTCACCTTATCATCCTGACAATCATAGAAAAAACACTGAGTTAGGGAAAAATAGGAAGGTGCCATCCCAAAATAACTGAGTATATTAGTGTTTTAAAATTTGTTTTATAATTTAGAGGTAGTGTACAGCAAAGGAGATGGAAAGGGGCTTTGGAGTCAGTATAACAGACCTAGATTTAAATCCCAGCTCTCCTATGCGATGGCTGTGCTACTCTAGACAAGTCTCTCAACTTCTAACCAAGCAGGCACCTAAGCTATACATTTTGGAGTAATGGCTTATCTGTTTTGATTGGAGGGATCTCTTCACTGGGAGTTCGATGTACCAATGAAATTATAGTCCTGGCTCCCCCCCCCCCAAAAAAAAAATCCCAAACAAACCACATTCCACCCTCCTTAGAGATAAGATTTTTTAGTCATTAGAGTTTGTTATGGGTAGCAGGTTTTTAATGAAATTCCTGGTCAATTCAGGAGGTGCTATCATGGCTTTTTTTTTTTTTAATCAATCTTTGGTTTGATAATCCAACTGATTTAAGTAATTTCTTTTACTAGACTGTGACTATAGATAAACTGCAGGGAAGTGCTGTTAACATATCTACAGAAGATGGTTTGCTGAAAGCCAAGTATCTGTATACAGAGTCCTCATCTCTTTCATCTGCTGCTGGTGATATTGCATTGGGAAATATTCATGGTAAGATGAAAGTGTCAAGGCACCATTGCGATCTTCTTAGCATCCATGACTTGTTTTACCCCAAACTCAGTCACAAGAAACTATAACCTCTGATCAAGCAAAAAAAAAAACCAGACGGTGGCAGGAAACTGCCACAACCAGAGCGATTGCGTATTGGCAAAGAAGCTGATATTGTTAGATATGAAACTTGGGATGTTTCTCTTTGCTGAAAATATGAGATTTTTACCCATTTCTTTCAATATTATCAAGAATTGCAAACTTCAAGGAAAACTTGAAGCACGTGGAGAAAAAAATTGAGAGGGACAGGAGAGAGAGAGGGATACCTTTTGAAATAAAGGAGAGACAGGATATCTTTTGAAATAAATATGGGTTTTAGACAGCTGCTTATGTTTTTATAGAAAATCCAATGGTTAAGTTATTCAATAAGACTTTTGGATGGAATCCGGTTGATGACTTTCAGAGATACTATATTTGTTCAACATGTTTTTTCTTTATTTTTACTGGCATCATATATTTAAAGGACCTTGCCAATTTCTGCTTTCACTGGGTGGGTGGCATTTGGTTTCATCCCAAAACATTTTTTTCTAAAAAAAAAACCCAAAAAACCCCAGGAATATGATTAACTTGGGCATCTTTTATGTTATTGGAAGGGAAAGGAAGAGGGAAGCATGTGATATTCAATGTCTCTGGTCATACCTTGATCCCTTTTATAGTGTTTTAACAGGTGAGTCAAAGCCTAGTGAAATATTATAGACTTTCCACTAATAGATATTAATGAAAATTATTTTTTTTGAAGAACCCTGGTACATATGTTAGTTGTCTCTTGCCAGGGCTTTTCTCCTTGAAAAAGACACTGTCTTGTTTTTTCCAAAGGCATAATCACCCATTCCCCTTTTAAAGTAAACTGAACATTTGTACCTTTATATATAGCAGAAACCCAGACTTGAAAATTGAACAGTAATTAATAGTTAAATTAAGAAAGTAAAACCAAGATTTACTAGTCATCATATGCATCAGAGAATAGTAATTATTAGCTTAAGAAAACATAAACAGTATTCACTAGTCTCTTTATGCATTAGAGAACAGGCTAATCATCATTAATAGAAAGCATTTCCTTATCTAGAGGTGCCCTATATCCCTAGCATATCCTGTGAATCAGACCAGAGTACAAACTTCTATGGGGAAGAAAATACACAGGAAAAAAAAATCTAGATATGGGGGACAATTAATAATTCCTCTTAAACACCAAATAGTGATTTACTAACTTAAGAGAGTTAAGATATTTTATTTTTTATTTTAATTTAATTTAATTTTATCTTATTTAGTGAGGCAATTGGGGTTAAGTGACTTGCCCAGGGTCACACAGCTAGTAAGTGTTAAGTGTCTGCGGCCGGATTTGAACTCAGGTCCTCCTGACTCCAGGGCCAATGCTCTATCCACTGCACCATCTAGCTGCCTGAGTTAAGATATTTTAGTCATTTCTCTAGCCAAGATTATATCTTCTGTTAGAGTGTGAATACAAACAGTATTTCTTTTAAATAAATAGTTTAGCTATTTCATCATGGTTTTTAAAAATTAAATTGTGCATGAAATAATTCTAGAATTTTTAGCATTGCATGTTTTTACAATGACTTCTTTTATAAAAAAGATTTTTGTTGCATTTGGAATGCATTTAGTTATGACTTGTAGTAGACAATTTCCGATAAGCAAATTGGAGGTTCCAGTAATCAGATATTGCTTAAAATAGGACAAGAAAAGTGTTAAATATTGGAAATTTAGTTTAAGGGTTTCTCTTCTTTTATGTCCAGATGTATGTAAGACCTTTTTCTCTTGTCTATTTTTCTCTACTAAATTCTAATAAGTTTTAGCTGTGAACAAGATTTTGTAGAATTTTTGTTACTGTCTATACCTTTCCTTTCTTCAAGACTGAAAGGGATGCAATATAGTATTGAATTTATAATGAATAGCCATCATTGCCCTGATGGAAAGGAACTTTTGACAGAATATGTTGCAAAGTTTTGTCTTCTAATTATTTAACTGAAGTAGAAACAAATCACCAAAGATGAAAACTTTTACTAGCATTTTCAAATCATTTCTTTTGCTTTACTGGTTTTTAATATAAAGCTTATTTTGCATGGTACAGTGGAAAGAAAGATGGACTATAAATCCGGATATTTTTTAAGGAAGTGGTTAGACTAGACGACATTCAAGGACTTTTTACTTTCATAAACTCATAGTTCTCATAAACTCAAGATGCCAAACCTTTAATTGATATATTTAATGAGTATATTGTTTCCCAGTCTACTTTTTAAATTTAAAAATACTGCTTTATGTCATTGTAATAGTATTTACATATTTACCAAGGTATCTTCCCCTTAATGTTACTTTTTATGTTAGGAACTTACTGAACAAGGAAAAGTCAGAATAATTTAAAGACACAAGTACAAGTGTACCCCCCCTCCCAAAAGGAAGCGTACCCAAGAACTTCATTAGAATCTCCAAACCACTACTGAACCTTTTAAGAGGGGTTTTGACCACTGTTGGAATCATGAATTTACTTTGAGTTCATAATTGTAGACAGGGAAACAAATATAAGATGGTCCATTAAAAAAAAAAAGTTGCTATCACCTTTAGTGGATCATCTCTCTTGGGCCACCCTCTCATTAAGTTGATGATGAGGGAACTTTAATTGTATCTCCACTACATGCCCTTAAATAGACTTTATGATTTCAGTTTGGTTTCCATCTGTAATCCATAAAATGTGGGATCTTGGTACTTATTAATTTTCTCAG
The DNA here is from genome assembly GCF_019393635.1 of Dromiciops gliroides. NCBI lineage: Eukaryota > Metazoa > Chordata > Mammalia > Microbiotheria > Microbiotheriidae > Dromiciops > Dromiciops gliroides. The sequence continues at coordinate 149,278,433 of NC_057865.1, read as the reverse complement.
CATGAAATACTATAGAAAAGTAGAATAGTCTCCATTATACTAATAATCCCCAGCTTGCTCTGGAACCAAGCACTTTAGAACTTTCAGGTCCAACACAAAAGATGGATTTTCTATCTCTCCAGCAATATCCCAATGTTTGTGCTCAGCCTGCCTAGGAACATTATTCTTTTAGTTCTTTCAGATTTAATTCTGCTGCACTTGTCTTGTCAGCTGTACTGCCAGTCAAGTAGAGAGGATATGTAGACTCTGTGCAAAGACGATAAAGCAGAAAGAGTCCACTACCCAGAGAAGTCTGAAAACACTGAACCTTTAAGGCCTTTTGATTGTTTTGCTTCCATTGCTAGTGTATTTGTGTTATTTGACCATAATGACATTTCTTATGGTGAAGTACAAATAAACCAATATTTCTCTTTCAACTGATGGCTTACTTCTCTGGCCATGTTAGGATGAAAGCCTGCTCTGTGTTTGCCTAAACTCTAGAATTTGTGGAGAGATTGTATAACTACACAGTTATTACAAATCACAATGGTTAGACTATAGAATAGCATATGATGTAATGGGTTGAATGGTTAACTGAAATTTACTTTTTTTTAAAGTCAAATATTTAATGGTCTTCTTAGTGAACTACATTAGATCTTTTGAGTATTTGGGATGAAAAGTAGACCTGATTTATTCTTTGTAAAAGCTGTACTATTGATAAAATAAAGATTCCTAAAATATTCTTGCATTTTCTTATAGCTCCCTTAAAAATCTACATCATAACTTGGATCTGGCCCTAGTTCCCAGCAGACTGTCCCAGCTGAGCACAAAGCCCTACTAAGCAGAACCCAAACTAGGGGAGAGCAATTAAAGGTTCTAGAATTCAGAGAGACAGAAAAATTTACCCAGATTTTCTAGATCGTGTGTAGGGAGGGGGGAGGGGTGTGGTCATAACCCCGATGATGTGGAGAGGATAACCATCGGCCCAAGGACATGACCAGTTCATTTCAGAACAGAGACTTGAGCTAAAGCAGTCTGAATCAAAATCTGTTGTTTGTTTTACCCTACTACACTGACAACCACAGAAAAAACACTGAGGGGGGAAGTATAAGGACTCAACATTAAAAGAGTGATTCAAAAGGCATTCTTAATTTATTCTTCAAATATTCCTTTTTTGTTGTTGTTCCACTAAATATTTATTCCTGATATCCTGTTTTGGGTTGAAGGTAACTCTAGTGTCTAGCAGGATATGCTAGAAGAGACCTACTAGGCAGAGACCAACTAGGGCAGAGCAACTAGAGATGTGGCCTTCATCCATCTTATCCTTGCCTCCTTACTCCATGCCATTATTACCTTCAGCATTCTAACTGTTCCCATCCCGCATACTGCCACCAGATTAATCTCTCTAAAATATCCTCTCATTCCTTTAATCAAAGACTTTTCAATGAGTCACTATTATATATTGTTTGTCCTTTGTTTTCAAAGAGGATCAGTGACATGAGGTTGGTGTCTTGACTTACAGGTGAATTGGATTTAGGTGAGGCAGAGTTGCACAAAGTCATCAGCCTCACTCTTTTCCAGAGTCATTGAAGGCCAGTGGCTAGAAAAAAATAAAAATGACTGGCATTGGATGACCTTGGCTTCTCTGATGTCTGACCACAGTCCACACTCTCCATAGGGCTTGCTTCGGCCGCCTTCGTGGCTGTTGGAACAAATTGTTCTCATCCACCCATCTTGCTGGGGGAAGTCTTCACATGCTTGGAGTAGACATTCCTCTAACTCACGGATGGGTATAATAACCATTGGTTACCCTCAAGCTGGTTTAGCTTCTCTGCTGAAAAAGTATACCAGGGTGTGGCCACTGTGCATGCTACAGCTTCCTGGAGCCACAGGTGAGAGTTGGATGGCTGGTAGGCACCACAGGTGGGTGAGCAGCCCCGAAAAGGGCTTGGCAAGCTTTCATATCAGAAGATCTGGTCTTCCTTGAACATCCTATAACTAGGTGGCACAGTGGATAGAGCACCAGGACTGCATTCAGGAAGACCTGAGTTCAAGGGCGACCTCATACATTTACTAGTTGTGTAACCCTGGGCAAATCACTTAACATCTATTTTCCTCAATTTCCTCGTCTGTGGGGGGAAAATGGGAACAATAATAACACTTACCTCCCGTGGTTGTTATGAGGATCAAATGAAATAAGAATTCTAAAGTGCTTAGCACAATGCCTGGTACATCCTAGGTGCTATATACATGTTAGAATGATTACTATTCTACTGTCCTTGTCTAAATCCTGCTTGATTTATGGCTTAGATTACATCCTACCTTCTCCATGACTACTGCAACGCACAAAGCTAAGTGTCCCTCCTCTAAACTCTTATACAATTGGTCTTTTTACTATTCACTTGGATAAAATGAAATAATATGTATGAAGTGATTTGTGACTTTAAAACACCATATAAGCACAAGATATTAATATTATTGATGATTATACTATATTTGACTCTGCATGGCATTGTTTTAAGTTTTTAATGTGTGTAAATCTTGGGGGCAGCTAGGTAGCACAGTGGATAAAGCACTGGCCTTGGATTCAGGAGAACCTGAGTTCAAATCCGGCCTTAGACACTTGACACTTACTAGCTGTGTGACCCTGGGCAAGTCACTTCACCCTCATTGCCCTTGCAAAACAAACAAACAAACAAATAAAATAATGTGTGTAAATCTTGTCTTTGAGAGGCAGCATAGTGAAGTAGTCTTGAACTTAGTGACTCTATGACTCTAGCAACTTGTTTAATCTCTTTGAGCCTCAGTTTTTTTATCTGTAAAATGAGGAGAATGGTATTTACTTCACAAAATTTCTGAGAAGAAAGGACTTTGGGAGTCTTAAAATGTTATAAACAACTCTGAAGCTGTTGGTGGTGGTGGTGATGTTCTTCTCTTCGATTGGTTGTGATTTCCTGAGGCATAGACCATATTATACCTAGTAAACACTCAATATATATTTAAATTGACTTGAGTTCTTTGCATTGCACATTTGATCAATTTTTTTAGTGACTGGAAATGTCATGCCTCCTGTTTTAGTTTTAACCAGACCCATGATTTCAATAGTATAGGGAACACTTGTGAGGAAATTCTCTTTTCTAGTTAAGCTCAGTACCTGCTCTGTAACATAGTCTTAGAGAGGATGAGGATTGCTTGAGGGCACCAAGAGGTTGGAGGATTTGCTTAACATCACAGAACCAGTATGTGTCAGGGGTGAGACTTGAACCCAAGTCTTCCTTGCTCTGAAACCTGCTCCATCCACTATATTACAAAGCCCAGGATTATGAAAACTCGGGAAGTTATGGGGTGATTTTCTGTGTGGCAAAAGTCAAACTTCTCAAAGCCTCACTTCATCCACAGACAGGGATCATAGCACCCCAGGGCAGGGATGTGTTGAAGCTTAAGAGAGGTCACATCTGTAAAGCACTTTGTTTACTTTAAAGTACTATTTAAATGTCAGTGATGATCATTTTTTGTTCCTTCATAGAGGAGGATATATGAAACACTTGCTTTGGACTAGGTATTGGCTTTGGCTGTTCTTTGCAAGTGGGTGGGACAGCTACACATTTTAATAGGTCTGAACATTTGGAGAAAATGTACAGCACAAACTGGTAAAAATAATGTTTACAGAATAACTGCTCTATACTACACCTAACACTTCCAGGATTTCTTACTTTTTTTTTTTAAGCCGATCTTCCAGTAAGTACAAACCAAGCTTTATTCCTACACAAACTCACTCCTTGTTCATATACTTATTGCTGTGAAGTATATTTGAATGTGGGAAATGTAGAAAAATTGGAACAATAGCCTGCCTTAAAATCTGACTCAGGAATCATTTGCGTACATGTTGATGTGTTGTTTAGAAGGACGTTTGGAACAGTTTACATGCATTCCCATCACAATGGATTCATTCTGGAACCAAGATTATTTCTTTATGTTTTCAGGGTGTTTTGCTGGGATTCAGGGAAAAAGTAATGTTGTTTAACTGTGTATAGAGGGAATGCTGAAGAATGTGGTGATGTATAATAGTTCCAAGACTGACTATTCCTATATACATGCTGAACAAAAAAGCTCTTCTGAGGAGGAAAAAAAGTGGTTTCAATCTCCCACATTCATCCTGGGAAATAGGTTCTCATTAAAGTATGGAATGCTTTGGGGGTTTTTCTTAGTCATATTTTAGTATGTGCATTATACTCCACAACCAGAAACCACTTTAATCACTGCAGATGAAGGCAACTGTACGATAGGAAGAATACTTGTTTTAAAACTAAAATGTTGTTTTACAAGAAATGTTTCAGCTTTTGGCTCAGAATTGACTTTCTGTATAGATTGGTAAATATTGACGTATAGATCAAAAAATGTGCAGTGAGTGCATTTGGCAGAATTTTTAGCTCTGTAGGATTTTTTATTTCAATTTTTATTCTGAATGTAATAAACACTAAATAGAATGGACACTTGCATATTTATAATAGAACAGAAAAAAATTTGACATGAAACAACAGATCTCTTTTGTATTCTTTTTTTCAGGGTAGTGAGGGTTAAGTGACTTGCCCAGGGTCACACAGCTAGTGTCAAGTGTCTGAGGCCGGATTTGAACTCAAGTCCTCCTGAATCCAAGGCCGGTGCTTTATCCACTACGCCAACTAGCTTCCCCCTCTTACATACTTTGTTTTGTTTTTTTGGTGAGGCATTTGGGGTTAAGAGACTTGCCCAGGGTCACACAGCTAGTAAGTGTTAAGTGTCTAAGGCCGCATTTGAACTCAGGTCCTCCTGAATCCAGGGCGGTTGCTCTATCCAACTGCACCACCTAGCTGCCCCTCTTATGTACTTTCAAAATATATAGTAAAAATCTTTAGCTTTCAAAATTGTCATTTCTGGATTTCCTTCTGTTCTTTTCCCTCCATTAAAAAATATGCCTGAATATGACCCTCTTTATCTATCTGTTAATTTTGCTTCCACATCCCTAAACTTCCTTGCCTCTCAACCCCACCCTGCTTGGACAAAAAGAAAAAGAAAATGTTTGTAATCAGTAGACATGGTCAGGCAAAATGGATTTCCACATTGTGTCTGAAGATGGATGTCTCATTCTTCATCTTGAGTTAATTACATCTCTCTTAAGAATTGGGTAACAAACTTCACCATGGAATCATGGCTGGTTATTGCATTGATCAAATGATCAAATCTTTCAAAGTTGTTTTTCTTTATAGTTTTATTATATAAATTTTTCTGTCTCTTTTAATACCTTGCATTTTTTCCTTTAAAATCTGCCTATTCCTATCCTCGGTCCACTTATTTAGTAAGTAATGTATCTTATTCTTGTTAAAATTTGAATCAGTGCCATATGAATCCTGGAGATGAGACCTTTATCAGAGAAACTTGATAAAAAACTCTGTGGTTTACATGAGATCATCCTCCACTCCCCACCGTTTGTCAGGGAGTATATGTCCTGTTCAGACTGAATAGATTGTTTATTTTGGTAGAAAAGTTGTTTTTCTTAAATCTGAACAAAATCTATAGCTATGCGTTACTTAGAATTGTACAGCCTGAGTAGGTTTGATATAATAGTAAGTCAACATATAATTTCCAATTATAGCTTATAGAACTAGTTCTGTTTTGGGTACTGTACAACATATACATCTTTTTTTTTCAGTCGAATATAAACATTCTGTCTGTCTCTGGGGTGATTTAATAGTATTCTCTCTCTTTTCTTTCTTGTAGGTGATTTAACAGTACACAGCGAAATGGGTAACATCACAATAGGTATGTGCTGGCTTCTTTAAATTGGCTTTAAGACTTACCTGTGCTTTTTATTCTGTAGAACAATATTATAATGCCATTTTTGATCATACTTTGCCTAATCGAAATGTAATTGCTGCATACCTTGGTGTACCATGTAGTTAGAGATAATCCTTAACTTAGGAAATGGTGGTTCTAAAAGCATGTTTGTAAAGGTTTTGGGGGGAACTTATTTTCCCATAGAAATTATGCTTTTTGTAATAGATAGGTACTCATAGAAGTACCTAAAAACCTATTTAATCTATGACATAACTGAAGTATCTAATATTGTACTAGTAACCTAATCAACATGTATGATAATGTTTTTAGAAAAGAATGTTTTCAGAATGCCAGCTTGGCCTGCCAGAAACATGTCTTCCCTTCTAGTACACACTTATCCCATTGCTGTGCCAAGGAGTGGAAATGGAGGTGCCTAACTCCAAACCCTTGGTACTAGTTTCCATTTGGGACATATGTCTGGGACCGGATAAACAGAAAGAGTAAAGGGAGGAAAGAAGGAACAGCCATTAAATGGGGTTAAGCTTATCTTTTTTTTCCCTTCCTATTGCTGGGTCCTGTACTAATATTGGGACAAAGTGAAAAAATAAACAGCACCCTGGCCTGTACTGGTATTGTGACACAGTAAAGAAATGGGACTAGATTTGGGGGAGAGGAGAAGCCAGGATGGAAAGAAGTCCCAGGCGTCAGAGGAGAAGGGAGGGCAGTCTGAAGCAATGGCAGCAGAGAGGGAGGGTTCCCATGACATCAGGCAACTGTTTATGGGTAGTGTATGAGATAAACAAGTCAATTGGATATTGTCTGTTTAGAATTTTCTTTTTCGAAGGCTTTTTTTCTTTGGTTCAGTAGTAACACAAAGAGAAACTTTTAACTCTTTCATACGGGAAAAAATAAAATTTGGCCATCAAAATGGGAAGATGATAGTACATAATAACTGAAATAATAGTCTGAAAATCAGTGAAATGAATTGCTTCTTGAAAATTAGTTTTAAAATAGTTCTGAATTACGATTCAAAACACCTTTCCTCTTATGAACTAATTTTTTTCTCAAGCCATTGATGCTGAATTAAGGAGATAGTATCTAAGGCAACACTCTCCTTTTCTTAGATGAATTTGTATCCGCTCAAAGAAGAATAATACATTCTCCATTATTCACTGAGCACACTATTAAATATTAAGACACTTGGGGCAGCTAGGTGGCACAGTGGATAGAGCACTGGCCCCGGAGTCAGGAGTACCTGAGTTCAAATCTGGCCTCAGACACTTGAGACTTACTGGCTGTGTGACCCTGGGCAAGTCACTTAACCCCAATTGCCTCACCCGCCAAAAAAAATATTAAGACACTTGACATGTAGAACAATTGTGTTTAGTTAGTTTTTAATCATACCATAAAACCTTGGTATTGGAAGGAACTTCAGAAGTCTAGTAGTCTATCCCCAAATCCGATTCTGTTCCCTTCTATAATATTCCTGATGACCTGATGGGTCTTTGCTTGAACTCTTCAGTGATGGGAATTCTCTATTTCATGTAGCATCCCTTTCTAGTTTTGGATAGCTCTAATCATCTGCCACTTTGGATGAAACTAAATTTGCTGGAACTTATTAGCATAAATAGGAAATAAAGCTGTGAAGTACTATTCTAAAAACATACAAATATAAAAGAATAGGTTGTGGTTTGCTTTTACATTATAGAAAATACCTATTTGGAAACTCAGAAATTGAAGAATTTTAGTGTTTTATGAAGATATAGCAAAATAAGAGAGACAAATTATATATTCACTTAAAGTCACTAGCTTCTATTATGGTCTCTTAAAATTAAGCTCAAACCATAGAGTAGATGGTATTTTTGCTGTCAGTATAGTTCCTCATAATGTTTTTAAGTGAATAAGAAATGCATTTTTAAATGTTTGAGGGGAACCAAACATATACACTTATTAAGGATTCTCTGGATAAATTTTTTTTTATAAATCACTGTAGTGAAAGTCATGATTTCAGTCACGGTTGAAGATGTTATTAGAATCTTCTAAACCCATACCCTCTAATAAAAGTGCTATATTTTTATTTATTTTTAAAAATACATTTTATTCATGCCTTCTGGTGTCTATATCACAATAATTTCTGGGAAAATACCTTATCTGTGCCCCCTTTGAACTTTTTTTTTTTGTAACAAAGATAAACAGTTATGTAAAATATCTGATGCACAGACTGCATCAGATAGTGAGTACAACCTGCTGCTCTAATAATTCTTCATCTTTCTGATATGCAAAGGAAAATATTTCATTATCTGTTTTCTCTATCACTAGTTTTTCAGTTAGTCTAGATCTGATTCCTTTTATGATATTTTTCATTCTGTCATTGCAGTCATTGTATGTGAGAAAAGCCATATAGTTTGGTGAATAGTCAGTCCAGGAGATAAAACCAGTGCCTTATTCCCTAGAGTATATACTTAAAATTTGAATCACTTTCACAGTCTGTGTAGCTTATTCTTTTTAAAAAAATTTTTAAATTTAATTTGTTTATACTTAACTTAAAGTTTGTCCATTTTCCTCCATATTCTGTTTCATTTTCCCATTATAATTGACCCAGATTCGTTAAACTGTATGTGTAGTTAATTTTAAAAAGCATGGTCCCACACAGACTGAGACTATGGGATCTTTTTCTGAGCTCTCACAAATGTGGAACTGTTGGTTACAAGAGCAACAGATAAATTACAACTAACAGTGAGCCAGTAGTGTTCATGTATGAAAGAAAGAGATTAGTGGAAGAATGGGCAGTGTGGCAGAGACAACAGGAAGTGCTGGTGGCAAGGGCCTTTCATAATTGTTTTAAGCCTCTTAATAGGCCCACACCCTCATTTGAAGAATACTAATGTGTAATAATAATAATAACTTTTAATATAGTGTTTAAGTTTTACCAAATGCATTCCCAGTTTATCTTAATTCTCATGACGACTCTGTGACGTAGGTGTTATTTCTCTCCTCATTAAGAATTATGGAAATATTGTCCTTATGCAAATATTATCCATTCTCCAAATATCTTTATTTGATCTCTCATGGTGGTGCTTCTGGAATAACAGGTTGTCTTTATATAGTGAAATGGTGAGCAATGCAAAAGCCCAACAATCTTAATGAAATTCTAACTACTTTGGTTAATCATCAGAGATTGATTTTATTTTGGGCCAAAAAACCTTTTGTCTCAGATTTTTACATTGATTATGTTATTTCAAAATCAAAATGATAGCATTTCGATAATTTAAAATATTATTATATATCAGTTCTATCAGACCAGTACCTCTTTGTTCTAACGTTACTTCTTCTTGTTTCCCTAGTTATTAGCATGACCTAGATATTTTCTTTTGGACATAATAGATCTTTATGATCTTGAACTTTACCCATATCGATATTCATCAAGAGAAAATTAGTTTGTTTTTCATGTGGAGATTGATTTTCAAGGTACCTCTTAGTAACATGGAGGTAATAGTAATGTCCAAAAAGAGAATGGTTTGGGCATTTCTTTTTCTTTTTTTTGTACAAAGTATTTAGTGATTTTTCAATTGGAATATTGTCCTTTAATAAAGTCAGATAAACCATTTTATTAGCAAATTAATTTTATCATTGTATTCATTTTTGCAATTTAGGACCCCATTAAAATTTTTTGTTTTAAAATAAAAACCTGAAAATCTGTGATGTAAGATTGTGTGTACTTTTCCTTGTGTTGAAAACATAACTCGTGGTCTCTGTTACTGTTAGGAATGTTCTAATCTGAGGCTATACTGAGGGTCTCAGCATACCCAGGAAACAGATGCTTCCTGTAATAGACCTTAGGGAATCCTGCCCTTGACCTAAAGATTTCTCTTTGCTACAATCTAAACCCCTGTTTATCTTCATTTCCTGGCTTAGCATCTCTAAACTTTCTTGGTGACTCTGACTCAGGTTAAAGGATCTGCCCCATCTAGTCCCTGATTACATGCCACTACTTTGTGACTGTCCTTGTACCTAAACTCCGGCATTCACACCTCTTTTCCCTCTATCTACCAATATACTATCAAAGCTCCACGTCTGTTTTTTACATGTTTTCTCCCCACGAAAGAGAATTTATATGATCGCGAAAACTTACTCAAAGGAATTTTATGCATTAAACTATCCAGCCTGGTCAGTTTAAAGTCCCTGTGCTGATTCCTTGATTTACCACTATTTCCTAGGACCTTTTTAAAAAATACTTTTATGATATCCTCTCTGTCTCTGTCTCTGTCTCTCTGTCTCTGTGTCTCTCTCTCTCTCTCTCTCTCTCTCTCTCTCTCTCTCTCTCTTAGTATTTTATTTTTTCCAATTCCATGTAAAGATAGTTTTCAACATTTATTTTTGTGAGATTTTGAGTTCAGAATTTTCCTCCCCCACCTTTTCCTCCTCCACTCCTGAAACCAGCAAAGCAATCTGTTGTAGGTTATCCATTACATTCATGTTAAACATGTCTCCACATCAGTCATGTTGTAAGAGAAGAATCAGAACAAAAGGAAAAAAAACACAAGAAAGAAGAAACAACAACAACTAAAAAACCAACAACATAAGTGAAAATAGCATGCTTCAATCTGCATTCAGACTCCACAGTTCTTTTTCTGGATGTGGAGAGCATTATGAGTCTTTTGGCCTTGTCTTGGATCATTGCATTGCTGAGAAGAGCCAAGTCTATCACAGCTGACCATCACACAATGTTGTTGATACTGTGTACAATATTCTCTTGGTTCTGCTCATTCCACTCAGCATCAATTCATGTAAGTCTTTCCAGGCTTTCCTGAAATCTGCCTGCTGATCATTTCTTACAGCACAATCATATTCCTTCACAATCATATACCACAAGTTGTTCAGCCATTCCCCAACTGATGAGCATCCCCTCAATTTCCAATTCTTTGCTACCACAAAAAGAGAAGCTATAAATATTTTTGTACATGTGGGTCATAGGACCTTTTATCATTGCATTGAACAATAATAATAATATTTATATAGTGATTACTTTGTGCAGACACTGTATTCTAAGCACTTTACAATCATTGTTTCATTTGATTCTCACAACCTTGAGAAGTATTATCCTCGTTTTACATATAAGGAGACTGAGGCACACAAAGGTTAAGTGATTTATCCAAAGACACACAACTAGTAAGTAGGCTTTATTTGAACTTTGATCTTCCTGACTCCAGACTGTGTGCTCTGTGCACTATGGCGCCACCTATTTCTCCCTATACTTTATTACCCCTAAGCCTGTTCTTCATTTTGGCTGTGACATTCAGTCACTCTTCACTCTCCAGTGCCGTTTTAGGTCCCTCACCCCTGCCCTACTGATGCTCTGCTGCTTTCTTTGGGTAAATCAGCCTTTTGCCTGCCTTGGCAGGCCTGAAGCTTAGATGATCGTTCCTCTCTTTCATTCCCCAAGTGAACATGTCTAGAAAGAAGGGCTCAGGGACTAGGATAGAACCTTGGGGTGTGCTTGAGCAAGTTATTTAACCACTCTGGGCCTTAGTTTTCTTTCCTGTTAAGGCTGAAGTCCTTCCGTCTCAAAAATCTGTGTTCTTATAACTGTTGCATAAAATTGGTTCTTTTGGAATTAACTTAGTAATTCAGTAGCTGAGGAAGAATGGAAATGTCCTTCTAATGAGAATTTTAACCCAAAATTTGAGCATGTTTAGATTCTTTTATTGAATTGAATTCTCATCTAAATCCATTTTAAGCCACTACCAGCTGGTGACATAAGCAGACAATGTCAGAAAATTCTAAATAAGAAAATATTTGTTTGCATTTGGACTCATAAAGCCAGTAACAATTTCTGGAAGATCTCCTGGATTTTAAGCCCCTTTTTTTATGCTCTTATTTTTAAATTGCCTATTTTCATGATCAAATATCAATTTCTTTCTTGGCTGAAGGGCATGAGTTATAAAAATTGTATACTTTGTGACAACATATCTTCTTGTAGCAGAGAGATCTATAGAAATATTCAGAATTATATTTTTCATTAAACCAAAAATATAGTCCTGCTAAATTTTGTAAGGTGTGTTTTATTTGTTTTGATCTAATTTCTCTATTTATTAGCTTTATCTTCCATAACCTTAATAAATAATGGATTTTAATTTGAGCCTTACAGTTAGACTGTGAGTATCTTTTTATGCCCCAGGCGAAGCATAGGGCCTGGCACATAGTAGGTGCTTAATAAATTCTTGTTGACGACTGATTGAGGGAAGAAAAGAGTTTTTAAACTGGATGCTGGCAGCTCGAGGACAGATATTCATCCCAAAGTGCAGGGACCAACCAAGAAAATGAACATATGGCACAGAGGGTAGCAAGGAATAGAATAAAACCCTGCAGCAAAAGCCAGTCAAAGAAGGGGGATATAACAGAAGAGATGCTAACCAGGGAAGATGGGGAAGTTGGAGACACTCAAGTTAGAGAGGAGCCTAAATTTGGTCAATTAATCCAGCACAAGGACCCTGGTCACTATGTTGAAATCTAGGCAATAACATTTGAGTGGAACTGAGAAACCAGGAGTGAGTTCAGAGAAAAGCAATCCATGTCCTGATTGAAATTTTCAGCTTAGCAGTTTGCAAAAGGGAACAGATACTTGGCACATCTTTTTTCATTTCAACAGCTTCTGTGATTTGTACTTTTTGTCACTATAAGTAAATGAAACTTGTATCAAAGGGGAAGTAGCAGAGACTTTTTTTTTTCAAATGTGAAGCCAACACTTATGCTTGAGCAACCATTGTAATTCAATGGGAAATCTGATTTAATAATAATTGAGATCATAGGTTAACTTGGTGAATTTAACATGTGACCTTGAAGTTTGCCAGGGAAGGAAAACTGGAAATTAGGAAATCAGTGTACCAATCTTGAAGCCGGCATGTCTCTTGTAGCTTTCATATCAGAGAAGGGAATATTGATGGAATTCGAATGGTTAAATAAGCTCACCAGTGTAATATGGAGAGAAGGGTCCTGGATTTAGAATGAGAGGACCTAGGTTCAGATCCCAGCCCAACCTTGAATATAAAAGGTCACACCATTTAAAAAAAATGTTTAAGAGAACTAAATCCTAGCCTTTCATGGCTAGGAGTAGAGTTCTTTGTTAAACTATGGACAGAAAAATAAAATCGGAAATTAATAAAAATAGATAAAACAAATGATGACAGGAAATTTTGGTATATGATATTGAAAAAATTCTGCATGAACAAAAATCAGTGCATCTGGGATAGCAGAGAAGCCTTTCAACAGTTTGAGTCCTTCGAAGTTCTAAATCTGTCATCTTAGGGGCAGCTAGGTGGCACAGTGGATAATGCACCAGCCCTGGATTCAGGAGGACCTGAGTTCAAATCCGGCCTCAGACACTTGACACTTACTAGCAAGTCATGTAACCCTCATTGCCCTGTCAAAAAAAAAGTAAATCTGTCATCTTTGGATCTTGCTTACTTATAATCTTCTTCTTACCCCATCTTGACTCTAATCAAGAACAAGTGATCTTACATAAATTTAACCTCCCTCCTTTTACTAAAATTAGTACACTGTTACGGCAAGGATTTAGGGATTTAGAGAAGGGGATCTCCACGGTTAAGGTACACAACTACAACCTAATTAAAGACTAATTGCTGAGTGACCATGGAAATAGAAGTATTAGACCCTTTTCAAAGAAATGTAAATTCTGAAACTTCTTATATGTCAAGTGAAAGTTGGAAATAATTATAATAAGTATGTTCTGGAGTGTTATTTAATTAATAACTTAAGTTAGTTTTACTTAGTAGACACAATAAATTGGCATTAAGCAATTAAGGACTATAAAAAGCCTGTTGAATTTTTTTGGCCTATTTGTCTTTTCTGTCCCCTAGAGGTTTTCATTGATGTTCCATTTTTCTTCTTCCTTAGGTTCTCCCTCTCCTCCCTACTTTCTCCTCCCCACTTTACCAAGCTTAGAAAACACCTTTCCCAGTAATGAGCAAATTGAATTCTTCTGGATTTTTTTCTTCCCAGGAATACTTCAAATCAAAGGTCTTTCTTTTTAATGAAAATTTATCTTATTTCATTGATGATTATGTTTAGATTTGCAGATTATTATTTTGGTTTGTTGCCCGAACTCTTTTGCTTTTTCAAATGTCCTATTACTGAGGGATACAAGTTAAATGACTTGTAGAAGGTCACACAACTAGAAAGTATCTTAAACTGGATTAGAACTCAGGTCTTCATCTAGCTGCCAGTGAGTATTATAAGTGTCATCAGTATTACTTCATTAAAAATAGGCTGGGGGGGCACAGTGGATAGAGCACCGGCTCTGGAGTCAGGAGTACCTGAGTTCAAATCCGGCCTCAGATACTTAACACTTACTAGCTGTGTGACCCTGGGCAAGTCACTTAACCCTGATTGCCTCACTGAAAAAAAAAATTGGCTGGGGCAGCTAGGTGGCGTAGTGGATAAAGCACCGACCCTGGAGTCAGGAGTACCTGAGTTCAAATCCGGCCTCAGACACTTAACACTTACTAGCTGTGTGACCCTGGGCAAGTCACTTAATCCGAATTGTCTCACTAAAAAAACAAACAAACAACCCCCCCCCCCAAATTGGCTGTGCTAGGTTAACTTCATGTATGTTTTTGATAAGTCTTCTTACACTGGTAGTTAGCTGAAGAAAATGCTATAAACAGTACACTTAGATTCCAGCCAAAACAAAGTCTTTCATATGAAAAGTATGAAGTAGATAATAATAAAATTAAGAGAATTTGGGCCAGGTTACATGACCAGATCTAAGAAGAATATTTGATGAGTCTCTGTCATCTTGGGGAGAGGTAGAAAATGGATTTCTGTCTGACATGATTTTAATTATAGATGACCCAGATCAGAGCTTCTCAAACTTTTTGGTCTCAGGGTCCCTTACACCCTTGTTCTCTCACCCTCACACACTTTAAAATTATTAAGAATTCCAAAGATCTTTTGTTTATGTAGGTGATATTTATCCACATTTGCTATATTAGAAATTAAAACTGACAAAATTTTAAAATGTTTTGTTTTTGTTTAATCATTTTCCAGTTAGATCCAATGGTCTCTGACTACATTTGGAGTTTTCTTGGCAAAAGTAGTGGAGTGGTTTAAAAATATTCATGTAAAGATAACAATAACAAACCCATTACACGTTAACATAAATAACATTTTTTTTTTATGAAAATAACTATGATTTCTAAACAAAAAAGTGAGAAGAGTGGCATTGTTTTTGATATTTTGCAAATCTCTTTAATGTCTGGCTTACTAGGAGACAGCTGGATTCTTCTATCTTGATTCTGCTTTCATTCTGTTGTGATAATGTTGTTTTGGTTGAAGCATATGTTGAAAATCCGACCTCACACAGATACGTAGTTGGAAAAAGAAGTATCTTAATAGATAACCTCCTAGTATTATTATAAAAATATTTTTAGCCTCATGGACTCCCTCAAAGGTCTTGAGAAAATTCCGGGGTCCAAGGAACCACATTTTTGAGAACTGCTGACTAAGGTGAAGGCATAGATGATATGATAGTCAAATTTGTAGGTGATAGAATACAGAAAAGATCTTTGCAGACTGGAAGAAAATGAAATAGAACAAGGATAAATATAAAACACTAGACTCAATTTTTGAAAAGAATTTTACAAGTATAGGATATGGGAGAGAGGGCTTGAAAACACTTTGGGTGAAAAAGAACTGGCAAGCTAGTAGAATTCAAATTCAAAATGAGTTGGTAAATCCCTCAAGCAGCTATTAAGTGCCTACTTAATATCAGTGTTAGGCACTGGTGATAAAAAAAAGAAAAGACACAGAAAATGAAGTGTTATGATGAAGAACAGAAGACCAATTTGTTTGGACTATAGAAGGCGGTCAAGTCCACAAGCATTTATGAGCAAACCCACTTATGTTTTAGGCACTCTGTTAAGTACTGGAAGGGAAAAATTATATACAAACTGATTGGAAAGGTAGTTTAGGACCAGATTATGAAGAACTTTAAAAGCTAAACAGAGAAGCTTATGTTTGATCCTAGAGGCAATAGGGAGCCATTGGAGTTGATTTTGTAAGGTCAGTTCCAGCCTTTAAACAAATCACTTTGGGCAGTTAGGTGGTGCAGTGGATAAAGCACTGGCCCTGGATTCAGGAGGACCTGAGTTCAAATCTGGCCTCAGACACTTGACACTTACTAGCTGTGTGACCCTGGGCAAGTCACTTAACCCTCATTACCCTGCAAAAAAAAAAAATGAAGAAAATCACTTTGGCAGCTGTGTGGATTGGAGAAAGAAGAGATAAGCAAGGAAGTCCAATTAAGAGGCTGTTGCAAAAAAAAAAAAAAGAAAGAAAGAAAGAAAAAAGGGGGGAAGCTAGGTAGCATGGTGGATAGAGCACCAGCCCTGGATTCAGGAGGACCCAAGTTCAAATCTGGCCTCAGACACTTGACACTTACTAGCTGTGTGACCTTGGGCAAGTCACTTTACCCCATTTGCCTCACCAAAAAAAAGAAAAAAAGAAAGAGGCGGTTGCAATAGTCTAGACATGAGGTGAGAGAAACTGAATTAAAGGAGTGACTGTGAATAGAGGAGGAGTAGAACCTATGAAATATTGTGCAGTTGGAAACAAGACTTGGAAACTGATTAGATATGTGAAGTGAGGAGTCAAAGAGAGCACTTATGTCTTCCTGGAAGCCACAAAAGCTAAAGAATGGCACGTTTCCAAGTGAGCTCTTGACCTCAGGACACGATTGCTTCAAAAAAACCATCGAAATAATGCCATAGGATAATGCCTGGAGCACCAAAACCCACAGAAGAATGTGCTGAAATAATTTTCTTTTTTTTTTTTTTTTTTGTGGGGCAGTGAGGATTAAGTGACTTACCCAGGGTCACACAGCTAGTAAGTGTCAAGTGTCTGAGGCTGAAATCATCTTCTAACCAAGAACGGCTTGGAAGGTCGGAAGGAGGGAGCTACTGTGCTGAGACAGGAGTGGAGCCCAACCCCACAGTCACCCTGACACAGATCCAGTCCCAGAAAGGCCTCACAAGAGAAGGAGACCCCCAGAACCTCTGAATCAGCTGAAGCACCAATGTTGTCTGGAACTAAGCTCACAGTCTGGTGAGAGGGCTGAGCCTTTGGCAGGGGGAAGACTATAGGGGTCTATGCTGGTGCTGAGGCAGAACTTGGGTTTTTCACCAATGCTGGGAACCGGGAGGTAGGCTTGAGTAGCAGTGGCCCAGGTTGGGGAGGGGCACAGGCTTGTCTGAGCTAATGACCACAACACACAAAGCCGGTTGATTAGCAAGTTGGTCTGGGGTCATCTGTGGACCAGGGAACAGACCAGGCGAGTGAAGAACCTGATCCTCCTTAAATCATACCACTTGGGACTTCTGAAGTTCGGGATACTGCAGCCTGGAAACAGTGCCCCACTGTAAGGAGCTAAAAGTCAAGTAAAAGAAAGGCAAGATAAGCAGACAGAGAAAGGTGAGGACCATAGAAAGTTTCTTTAGTGACAAGGAAGATCGAGGCACACCCTCAGAGGACGATGTCAATGTCAGGGCCCCTATATCTAAAGCTTCCAAGAAAAATATGAATTGGTCTCAGGCCATAGAGGTACTCAAAAAGGACTTTGAAGATAAAGTTAGAGAGGTAGAGGGGAAAAAATGGAAAGAGAAATGAGAGTGATGCAGGAAAGACATGAGAAAAAAGTCAACAGCTTGAAAAGTCAAATTGGCCAAATGGAAAAGGAGGTACAAAAGCTCTCTGACAAAAATAATTGCCTAAGAATTAGAATTGAACAAATGGAAGCTAATGATTTTATGAGAAACTAAGACACAATAAAGCAAATCCAAATGAATAAAAAAATAGAGGGCAATGTGAAATATCTTCTTGGAAAAACTGCTGACCTGGAAAATAGGTCCAGGAGAGATAATTTGAAAATTATTGGTTTACCTGAAAACCGTGATCAAAGAAAGAGCTTAGACATCTTCCAAGAAATTGTCTGGGAAAATTGCCCTGATATTCTAGAAGCAGGAGGTAAAATAGAAATTGAAAGAATCCATTGATCACCTTCAGAAAGAGATCCCAAAAGGAAAATCCTGGTAATATTATAGCTAAATTCCAGAGCTCTCAGGTCAAGGAGAAAATATTGCAAGCTGCCAGAAGGAAAGAATTCAAGTACTGTGGAGCCCCAGTCAGGATAGCACAAGATCAAGCAGCTTCTACATTTAAAGGACTGGAGGGCATGGAATATGATATTCCAGAGGGCAAAGGAATTGGTATTACAACCAAGAATCACCTACCCAGCAAAACTGAGCTTACTCTTTTCAGAGGAAAAAAATGGGACTTTAATGAAAAAGAGGACTTTCAGGTATTTGTGATGAAAAGACCTGAACTGAATGGAAAATTTGACTTTCAAATACAAGACACAAGAGAACCATAAAAAATTGGAGTTGGGGGACATACCTGGGGTCGTGCAGTGGGTGACTGTCTTGTTTCTGAGGCTGGGTTATGGCTGACATCCCCCTGGGTCCAGGGTGGATGTTTTGTCCACTGTGTCACCTAGCTGCCCCATGATGACATCTTTAGGGTTAAATTGAGGGGTGACTGGAACACACTGGGGGAGGGGGAACGGCAGAGGTAGCATGGGGTAAAATCCCATATGAAAGAAACAGGAAAGGGCTTAAGGAGTGGGTGAAGAGATCTGGGAGGAGCTGGGCAGTAAATGAATTTTACACTCTTCAGAAAAGGCTAAAAGACCTTTAACTCATCAGAGTTGCCTCAAGGAGGGATTAACACACCCACCCAATTGGGTGGAGTAATCTATTTAACCTGGGCAGTAAATGATCCTAACACTCATCAGAATTGGCTCAAAGACCTCAATCTCATTAGAATTGGCACAAGGAGGGAATAATGTGGACACTCAATTGGGTGGAGTAATCTCTATAACCCTGCAGGAAAATAGATGGGGAAGGGGATAAAGAGAGAAGGGCAAAAGAAGGAAGGGCAGAGTGGGGGAGAGGACAGACAGAAGCAAATCCCTTTTGAAGAGTGATAGGATGAAAGAAGTTGGATAATGGAATAAATATCATGGGGAAAGGAATAGGATGGAAGGGAAACAGTTAACAGTAGTAATCATGAAAAAGAGAAAAGGGGGGAAATTGTACAAAAAATATTTATAGCAACTCTTGGTGGAGGCTAAGAATTGATAATCAAGGGAATGTCCATCAATTGAGGAATGATGGAAGAAGCTGTGATATATGATTGTGGTGGAACGGTCTTGTGCTACAGGAAATGACAGGATGATCCCAGAAAAACCTGGAAAGAACATCGATGTATAGTGAAGTGAGCAGAGCTGGGAGGACATTGTGTGTAGTGACAGCAGTATTGTTCAATGAGCAATTGTGAATGACTTAACTACTCTCAGCAATGCAATAAACCACGACAATCCCAAGGAACTAATGAGGAAGCTTACTGTCTACCCCCATAGAAAGAACTGATAAAAAGAACACTTGTGGATTGTACATATATAACCTGGTTGCAATCTTGTGGAGGGGGGAGGAAAGGGAGGGAGAAAAATTTGGAACTCTAAATCTTGTGAAAATGAATGTTGAAAACTACCCTTACATGTAACTGGAAAAAATAAAATAAATGTTTGTTGCAAACAAACAAAAAAGAATGGCACACTCCCATCTATGGTGTCTGGAATATGAGGGGTCATAGGATCAAGGATTATAGCATCAAGAACTGGAAGGGACCTTGGAGGCCATCCTGATTACTGAACCAAGTCCAGGCTGTGATGTCCTCAGTACGTGACGTTCTCATATTAAGAAGGATACTGACGAGATGAAGGGCTTCCAGATGAGGGTAACTGCAATGGTGAAGGACCACAAAAACTTGCTGAGGAATGGTTGGAAGTAATGTGTTTAGCCTGAAGAAGAGATGGGGGAGGGGATGGTTGCGATAGTGGTATTCAGGAAAGCTTAGAAGAGGGAGTAGATATATTCCATTTACCCTCAGAGGGCAGAATTGGGAACAATGGGTGGAATTCGCAAAAAGAAATATTTTTGGCACTTTATGAGAAACAACAACGACACAACTACCTAACAAACTGAACTGTGGATCCTCTCACTGGAGATTTTCAAGGAGATTACTAGATGAACACTTGGTCCCTTGTTGTTTTAGACAGGATGCTCTCTGAGGTACAAGTCAATTTAGAGGATGTCAGTATCTTCTCATTCTTGAGATTTTATATGAGTGTATATTTATCTACCTTGGGAAAGGAAAACTGCTATTTAAAGGTAAACTTTATCTTTTCTTAAATTGATTCAGATTAAACTTTCTGTTTAAGGAAAACAATCTGCTATCTTTTTGACTGAGTCTATAATATTTTTGTTAACAATCTGGAGGGATTTCAGTCACTTTCAGAACTTTTATCTGGATAATGTAGTATAAGGAAAAGCAGTCCTCAGCAGGAAGTCATAGGGGCAGCAAAGTGAGTCAAGTTTGAGTTTCTTTGATTGGCTGATTGCTGTTCTCTATTAAATGAAGGATTTGTTGGAGATGAAGCTTGGGACACATCTCAATTTCAGGTTAGATATGGTTACTGAATGCATGAATGAATGAAGCATTGATTAAGGCCTTACTCTGTGCAAAGTACTCAGTTTAGCGTTATGGATACAAAAGAACAATAAGTCCTTGGTGTCAGGGGCTCACCTTCTAACGAGAGAGACAACAGAATGGGTACAGGAGATTTCGGCTGCAAATTATATCAAAAGATCTCACAGCAGTAAAGCAGATGGCCATGCCTCTCTTACAATGCTAGTTCCACTGATAAATTATTATCATTTTTGAGGCTGAACCACTTGAATGTATCAAGGATTTTGGTGACGAGAACTTTCTTGTCTGAGTCTTCAGTGGCTGTCACTGTAGGCATACAGGAGCCACTGCCAGCCTGGATCTCAATAGGGCTCGCTTCCCAAGATCATATCTGATGGCAATGGGCTGGAGACATTGCTATTCTAAAAGCTCTTGTGTACAGGGTCCTGAGATGTCTCCATCAGCGGCTGAGGGGAGAGGGTGGTCAAGGGACTGGTGATAGTTTGACTTGCCTACCACATGCTGCCCCCTCTCTCCCTCAGGTGGTCTCACTGATTTAGCTGGGTTGGCTCACCTGCCCTTTGAGTGACAGTTGATTTGCAATGAGTGAGGATGGCTGACTCCTTCACAGAATTTGCTTCCTTGGATGGTAGTTGTTATTGGTGAATCATAATCTTGATGTTGTGCTTCAAGCCCATGGAGGTTGAGGTTTCCAAGAATCATAATTAATGTTAATTTAGGAGCAAGATTACAAAGAAACAAGCAAGGTTTATAGGAACCTAAGAGAAATAACCAAATAAGAAGTACTTCCTGACAATGTGGTTATAAAACTTTGGATTGAGCTCCCAAGGAAGGTTACAGGGCAATTTCCTCTGGAGAGCTCTCAAAATAACATGAGATGATTTGGGTGTGGTCCTTTGTGGTATCAGGGGATAGTTTAAATATCCTTGCTACATTCTCTTCAACTCTGTAATAACCATGAATGAATGAATAGCATTAGGTTATATCTTCCTAATCCATATAGAATCAGTTTCACATCTGTAGTCACTACTCTTTCATGTAATTGCAGCTGGTTCTAACATCTGTATACAATCTCCCCTCACCTCCTACCCTAATTTCTCTTTGATCTCTATAATGTGCTCTCCAGTACAGCTATCTTCTCAGCCTTTGAAATAGCCATTTTTGGATCAGATTGAATTTAACACTTATTTAATGAATATCTTCTCCATGTAAGGCACTATGCCTTTACTCTGCTGTATTGAGAGTGGATGTAGAGGTGAATAAGACCGAGTTTTCCTCTTGTAAAAAATTTATAATCTAGTAAATTAGTTGTAAAGTTAGTCAATAGGCAACAAGCATTCAGGTGTTTCTTATGTGCCAGGCACTGTGCTAGTCCAGGGACATATGAAGGAAGACAGAACTCTCAATCTAATGGAAGAGACAAGATACAAATGTTGGGGTATGTACACAAAGTGGATGAGAAGTAATCTTTTAGGGGAAGGCACTTGCACCAGGGCAGGAGGCAGGATTGGATCTGATTTTTGAAGGGAGCCAAGGACACCCAGAGGTGGAGGTAAGCAGGGAGAGCATTCCTGGCATGGGGGGCAGGAAGTGCAGAGGCTGAAAGATGGAAGATTGTATGTGAGCAGACCAGTGTAATTGGTGCGTCATGAATGCTTGTTGACTTGACTTTAGAGCTTTAAATGCCAAACATAGAAAGGTACACGTGTTTGCTCCCAGAGATAAGAGGGAGCTACTGGAGTTTATTGAGTAGGGGAATGAAGGGGGCAAACCTATGCTTTAGGAAAACCACTTTAGCAGCTGAGTGAAGTATCTGGTGGAGTGGGGGAGGGCTTGATGCAGGGAGACCAATTAGAAGGCTATTGTAGTCCAGGCCAGAGGTAATGAGGGCCAGTAGTGGTTGTATGAATGGAAGGAGGGGAACATATACAAGAGATGGTGTAAATGCAGAAATGATAACATTTCCTAATGGATCTGATGTATGGGGTGAATGAGAATAAAGAGTTTTGGATGGCACCAAGCCTAGATAGCTTGGAAAATAGTAGTGCCCTAGACAGTAATGCAGAAGTTTGAAGGGGGGAATAAAGAGTTCTGGGCATTTTGAGATTAAAGTGCCTACAGGACAACCTGTCAAGATGCACAGAAGTCAGTTGGTGATGAGAACTACTAGACAATCTAGATCCAGGAACCACTGAATTATGCATTTGAGAGCCAGAAAGGGCCCTAAACTATATTCTTGACAAGTGATTGTCCATCTTTGGCCTGAAGATCTCCAAAGAGGGAGAATGGATCACGTCTCTAGGAAGCCCATTTCTACTTTGGGATGGCTCTAATTGTTAGGAAGGTGTTTGTTTTTTCTGATGTCATTTGCCTCTGTATCTTCTGCCCATTTCTCCCAGGTCTGTTGTTTGGGGTCAAACAAAACAAGTCTTATACCAATGGCACATGATAGGTCATTTGAATGCTTGAAGACAGCTATCGTGTCTCACTTTGAGTCTTCCTTATGAGAGAAGAGTGTTGAAAATCCAGAAGAAGGAATGTTTAGGAGGAGAGAATAATTGACTATTTTAAATGTTACAGAGTTAAACATTACATGAGAATTGAAAAAAGTAGACTAGATTGGGCAATTAAGAGATTATTTGTCATTTTGAAGAGAACAGTTGAATGAGATTGGAGTTCCAATCACCAAAGGTTTAGAATCAAAGGAAAGGAAGTAGAGATACCTTGTCTTAGATATCTTACACAAAGAGTTTGCATTTCCCTGGAATACCATTTTTTAATAGTAGGTTAAATCCAGAATGTCAGAACATATATTCTGTCTTTAAATAGGAGTTGGCACAAAAACAGTTCAATTACAGAATTTTATTTAGGGTTGCCTCACCTTGCTTAGTTCCCGTGGAAAAGAGGATAAGCAGACAGTTTTGACAGCTATTCATCACTGATGTGTTTATCCTGCAGTTGCTGCCTGGCAAATAGTGAAAAGCAAGCTCTCAGCAGAGAACTGGTGTTGTCATTCATCCTTAATTTCTGAAGAGGACCAATGACATCGTGGGTGATGTCTTAACTTGTGCGTGAATTGGATTTAAGTGAGGCAGTCACACAGAGTCATAGGGGCAGCAGTTAGAATGTTATTTCTACCATACTATACTCTTGTATAGTAACTTGCACATGATAGGCATTTAATAAGTGTTCATTCAATTCCATTGAATTGAATTGACTTTGTAGCCTATTCCTCCCCTGGATCATAGTCTTATCCTTTATTTTTTTCTTCTACTATTAACCAAGTTTATATTCCCAGTGTTAGCTCATTGTTAGATTTCTAAATCATCCTTGATACATTTGAGCCAAATTCATTTCTTTGGTTTCAGGTGGTTTTAGCTGGATACTGATTGATTTAACTATCAGACATATACAGTTCTTGCCAGTATTGTAATGACAAAAAGCTCTCTGTGGGATCCTGCTTGTTACAATCACTGTCTGGACAAAGGATTCCTGTTCACTTTGTGTTAATCACCTTCTAATGCATATTTCCTCCCTATGCTGCTCTTGAGACCCATGGAATTTTTCTGTATTTTGTGAGCCAGTATTTATGGTCAAACAATTTTTAGAACAGAACCAATTCTGCCTTCTTAGTTACTTCAATGCAACATCAGAAAATGATATTTTTACTTTGATTCTTGAAAAACTGTTTGTAGTTGGAACCAGCTTCATGAAAGAAAACACATGAAAACTAAAGAATAGCCCTTGCCGGATATCCTTGATTGTGTATTTCTTTTTTTTCTGCAGAAGTAAATTGTTCTCCTGACAGTCTCTGAGGGGCCATTATTATAGTGCAGCTTTTCAGATGTTAAAATCTGGTGTTTATTACTTACTTAAGGAAAAAAAGAACTGAAAAGAGTTACCTGTGAAAGAGACATCTTGTTTTTCCTTTTCCTTCCTCAGAATAAATAAGAAATCACAATTCTTTAAGCTTGTTGACTAAAATAATAAGCCCATTCGACTTTTCAATTTTACATTTTAAGTGGCATGTCCTCCTCAGTGATATTAAAGAAGTTTTAAAAAATTAGTTGGTACCTTATGAAGTGTAGCATCATCTCCTATCTGCAAAAGCTTAACTTCTCAACTTAAGCTTTGACTCATGGTATGTACATAAGCAGTAAATAAGTTGATTCAAATAAAAGGCATATTTCCAGTCTCTATCAGTCGTGAGAGAGTACAAATTATCCTGGTGACAAAATATGCACATTTTCCCTTTTTTTGGGGGGAGGGGCAATGAGGGTTAAGTGACATGCCCAGGGTCACACAGCTAGTAAGTGTAAAGTATCTGAGGCCAGATTTGAACTCAGGTCCTCCTGAATCCAGGGCCGGTGTTTTATCCACTGCGCTGCCTAGCTGCCCCCATCAGTGTTCTTTAGAATGAACCTTAGAACCTCATTTCTTATCCTGTTCCTAAAGTTCCCTTCAGTTCAGATTTAAAATTCTTCTTCTACTAACAAAAATGATGTATCACTACTAAACCACTTTCTCCTTGTAATCTTTTTTCCAGATTCATTAAATGGATGCCTAAAAGCTTCAACACATCAGGGTGCTGTAGATGTTTATGTCAGCCAAATGGGGAATGTGGACTTGAAATCCCATAAAGGTTAGTAGATTGAAATGTATTCTTGTGACATAAAGTGTACAGAAAGCTATATATAATACTCAAGAAACAAATGGTCTGTTTATACTGAAACATTTATATATTTTATATAATTTAACATGGGCAGATCTATATACGACATTCTAGGTACCCTCAGGCATTTAGATTTCATCCCAGAAAATGTTCATGAAGACCGTTTACCATCCTCTCCACTCTCCAGTTCCAGTTTGCCACCACAAATAAAAAATGTTTCAGATCTCTTGCCTCAGTAGATAATCATTATTGTGGATTTTAACATTTTTTCATTTTTGTACTTTTCTAGTGTATAGCAAAGAGTACTTTGAAAGATTAAAAAAAAAACCACCAACTTGTTTTTTAGAATTTACATTAGGTACCAAATATTTTGGAAAATGCATTGCTCTAGCTTATGATTCACAAAGTATATATTGTCATGGGACCTTTTTGGTGATGTTCCGGTTGGGCTCTTGAAATAGCATTTATAGAACATTTCCAAAATTTAATTTATGGCAAAAATAATTCAACATAAATAGCCCATACTCAAATCTCATTAAAAGTGTCATTGTTTACATAAATTCAGTTGAGTTCTGTTCTTTTTTTTCATGATGGTATGTGGCATGATTTTTTTCTGTAGGGGTCCATTAGTTTGCTGAAGTAGCCATTATACTCATTATCTAGATGAAAACAAGGCTTTAAGCCTTGGTATTACTAGGTATAGTAATAGTAGAATATAGTAGAAAGTAGTGTGGACTCAGAGCTAGAATACCATTTCTCCTTGCTTAACTTCAGAATAAAAATAGCAGTAATGGCTTGTGTTTATATAGTACATTGTGATTTGCAAAGCACATTCCTAAAAGTAGCTCTAAGTATGACATTAGCATCTCTGTTTTATAAATGAGGGAACTAAGACTTAAAGTAAGGAAGAGACATCTCCATGGTCACATGTCAGAGAGGGATAAGAATTCAAACTCAGATTTGCTACCTCTAACTACAAAGTTCTTTCACTGTCACCTTTAATTTTTAGTAGAAAGAGAAGTAAAAATGACTAGTGCTCCACACATCAGAATGGTTTTCCTGTTTTGTTAGAATGGAAGAGAAAAAATCATTGTTGATCCCCATGCACTGGATCAGACTTTTGCCTAAGACTTTGATTTGATCATTACTTGGTTTTGTTCCAGTAACCTCCCTGATGACATAACATAGTAGGATTGCAATCCTGCCTTTTCTCCTACTGGGATTATGTTATTGGCAGAAGCACAAAGATAAATGAGATCAAAATTTTCAGTCTTCATTTCTGTTAACTAATTCCACATGGAAATCTTATGTCTGATGGGGATAGCAGAAAGCAATATAGAACTTTGTGGTGGAATGATGACTCAAGACGTCTGGAATCCATTCGAATTCTACCACTATCTTATCCAGGGTACGGCACCAGTCACTTTAACCTCTTGTGCATATGTGGAAAAAGAGGTAAAGGATATTTGTTCCCTCTTACCTTATAAAAAGTAACAAGATGACAGTTTGAATTCCCTTTTTGAATTGTTCAAGACAGAAGAATTGGTATTAATAACTATGAGTGATTACCAGGTCAGAGAAAATTGTAATGTGTTGAGGATATGCCAAAAATAGGCATTCCAAGCTTTAGGTTCTTGCTAGAAGAGAATGGTTATTAACTAACACTGGACCACTCAAGATTCTGGCCTATTTAGAGATGGAAGTCCTGTGTATTTTGTTTTGCTTGCTGATTTTTATTTTGGGGGGAAAAGATCCAGGGAAAAAAGTGTTTCATGGGTTTTTTTTCTCTTTTAAACCTAGGCTTACATCTCCCTAAATGGGAAGAATCTTGCTCTGTTCAGTATTCACACTTGAGATTTGACTATTTTATCACTTATAACTTTTTTCAAATGGTGTGGGTTATATGCTATTGTTTTTGCCTGGCTGCAAAAGAGTGGGTGTAATCATCTTTCCCAAGCTTGAAATGACTCCAGCAGCATTACCTTCAAACCACAAAGGGTTCTGAAAAAAATAAGAATGAGCATAACTCCCTAAGTATATTTTCTGCTCAGTTATTTTCAGTTGCCAGTCATTTGCAGACCTCTTTAGTTTTCTCCTTACCAGATGTGGAATTACTTAAATATAACTAAGGCTGATACTAAATAGACTATATGGAAAATGAGCAATTAGGACCTTTAAAAATGCATTCAAAATTTAATCTTCATAATGTACTCTGTATCTCATCCTGGGCATCTTGGTTCATGAAGATGGGATCAGCAATCTTTTAAGAGTATCTTAAAAGTGTGTTGATTGCTGCACACTATCTAGATAAGAAAGCCGCTAAAACAGAAAGGAACTGATGAGTTTATGGTCTAGCCAGTGTTAAAAGTATTTTGAAAAGTTTCCTATAGGGGCAGCTAGGTGGCACAGTGGATAGAGCACTGGCCCTGGATTCAGGAAGACCTAAGTTCAAATCAGACACTTGACATTTACTAGCTGTGTGACCCTGGGCAAGTCACTTAATTCCAATTGCTTCACCCAAGGGAAAAAAAAAACTTAGCACAGTGCCTGGCACACATAATAAGTGCTACATTTAAAAAAAAAAAAGAAAGAAAGAAAAGAAAAGTTTCCTATAAGCAACCAGAGAATCGTTCTGATTTCTTTCAGCAAGACCTTGAAAATCAGGGTTGTACAAAAAAATAAGGTTTCATCCTTTGCTCTAGGTACTTTAAAAAATTGAATGAAGTCTGACCAAAAGAATAATAGTCCCTTACTATTAAAACAAGAAACCTTTTACATACAACTTTTCTAAGGTACCTTATTACATCATCACATTTTTTTTATGAGATTCCTTTAGAGTTAAAAAAAATTCTTATACAACAGGAAAATTTTTTTCTTAAGATATCTTGGAAACCAAGTGGTAAAGTATGGTGCACACTGGTTCTGGAGCCACACGACCCAAGTTCAAATCCCACCTATGATACTTATCTACCTCTGTGACTGTGGAAAAGTCACTTCACCTGTCTGGGCCTCTATTTCCTCATCTGTTAAATGAGAGGCTTGGACTAGGTGGCCTCTAAGGTCCCTTCTATCTCCAGGTCTAGCATCCTGTGACCGAAAAGTCCTCAGTCCCCAGAATTCCAAACGTGTATATACAATGAATATGGTGGTCCAACTTTATTTAAGCCACATTTGGAATAACTCCATTAAAGCTTTGAGTGTGATCACGAATGGGTTCATGAATCCAGCCTCGGGCTTTTGCAGGCTATGTAGCATTTTCTCCAACAGATGATTCATAAAACACAATTGACATCAATGAGGAAATAATAGCAATCCTTGACTGCAAGCTGCAGATGAAGTAAATTGCTGACTATGCATCTTCTCCTGGGACTGTGAGCTGGCTGGTGCTGTTTACAGAAGAAATGGTAGCTTATAATGACCTCATGACTCATTGGCCTGAAGCGAATGTGGATACCATGTGCTCTCAGAATTGCCTTGATCGTTCTCTATATAGCTGGGGACAAGGAAAAGAGATTACAATGGAAATGTGTAAGGGAAAGGTATAGAGGGAAAATATACTGAGGAATAGAAACACTCACTTGTTAAATTAAATGGGTAGAGAAAAGGCTGGGGTCTGAACATTCCATTTTTTAATTGTTTGCATGGATAACCTAGTCTTTTAATTCATTCCAGGGTCTATTACAGTCAAAGTCCCTTCCTCTCTCAAAGCTCATTTGCAATTGTCTGGGAGCAAAGTTGATGTGAATCCAGAAATCACTTTACAGGAAGTGACAGAAGTTCCAAAAGACAATGGTGTAACAATCAATGGTAAGAAAGTTACATTTTTTTCCTCCTAATGAATTGTCATTGTCCTTGCTACAATATGAATATCATACATTCATCTATGGTTTTATGGCTTTTAATTTCTTCCTGTGTGACATCCTAGTTTCCACTACTTCTTTCTTCTATTGCTCTACATAATCTGATCCAGATATTTTATTTTGGGTATTATTATTAAACTACCCATAGATAGCTTATTATGTGACCAAGATTTTCCTTTGATTACATTGACAAAATCAGTTTCTGGCACAGAAATGATTTGAAAAAAGGAGTTAAGTATATATGCTAAAACTCAAGACTCAAAAGTGGTCTATAGGATCACAAAGATTTGTTGGTTGTACCATTGTTTCACTGCTGGTGTATGGTCTATCCAGAAGACTCAGTTGCACAGAAGTAAAGAGTTCATACTCTACTTGTCTTGCTTCCTTTAGTTGGGAGTATTTTCTTTTAACCCTTATCGGGACATCACTAGCATAGACAATGAAATAAAGTATATAGGCACAGAAATGCTTCTTACCCAGAAGATATTAAATAGAAATATGGAAATATTTTCTAAAGAGGACCAAGTTTAGGTTTTAACTATTCTTATTACATGTCAAAAGACATGGAAAAATATTATGTATGTGTATTTTGGGGGAGCAAGAAAGTTTGGATTTGTGCTTTTTTCCAATGTTGAAACTCCCTCCACTCATGTACATTGCAATTTATCTGTTACATATATTCTTAGAAAGGTACCACTCATGATCACATCACCAGTACATATCATAGGCAACATTTGAACCCAAGCCTTGCTGATTCAAAGTCAGGTCCTCTATCTAGTACCACATTGCTTCTGTATGGTAATATAGTTCTAACTAAAAATATAATAGTTAAAATAAGTTCTATATCATCAATTCAGGTTCAACTAAAGTCTCAGTAGTCAGACTCTTGGTTTGGTTGGAAATTCAGGGACACTGAATCCAACAGGAAATACCTGATATCTTAGGTTTGAAAAAGAGATCATAAAGCTGATAGATTTACCTCTTGTAACAAATATGCGTGGTCTGGCATGTCTAAAAAATAAGTCTCAATCTGAACCCTGAATTCATCCCTCCATGAGGAAGGAGGTGTGTAGCGTGTTTCCTCATGAGTCTTCTGAAATTGTAGTTCATGTCATTGATCAGAGTTCTCAAGTCTTTCAAAGTGCTTTGCTTTTACAAATGTTATCATTGTATAAACTGTTCTCCTGGTTCTACTTACCTTAGTAGATCACTTCATACAAATCTTTTCAGGTTTCTTTGAAATAGTCATTTCTTACCAGCACAATGATATTCCATTTCATTCATATGACACAATTTGTTCAGTCATTCCCCAGTTGATTCAGTGCCACAAAAAGAACTGCTATACATATTTTTGTACATTTGGTCCTTTTCCTTTTTCTTTGATCTCTTGTATAAGTCTAATACTGATACTGGCTCTTGATTTTAAATGGATATTAATTATCACTTTAAGAGAAGATCTGTTTATTCCTTATGTTTTCTAGTGAGGTTCCCCCCCCCGCCCCAAAATGGGTGTTATGTCTTGTCAAAAGCTTTTTCTGCATTTGTTCATGTAATCATGTGATTTTTGTTTTTCTTATTAATATGACCCATTATGTTGATAATTTTCCTAATGATGAATCAGCATTGAATTATGGGTATAAATCCAACTTGGTCTTAGGGGATAATCTTTATGATATATTGTCGCAGTCTCCTTGCTAATATTTTATTTAAAGTTTTAGCATCAATATTCATTAAGGATCTTGGCCTCTAGTTTTCTTTCTCTCTTGACTCCTGGTTTAGGTATCAAGACTATATTTGTATTATAGAAGGAATTTGGTATGACTTGTCTTTTTCTATCTTTTCTGACATTGCTCTTTAAATGTTTAATAGAATTTGCTTGTAAATCCATCTGTCCTGGGGCTTTTTTCTTTGTGACCTCATTTACGGAATGTTCAGTTGCTTTTTCTGAGATTGGGTTAAGTCCTCTATTTCTTGTTCTGTTAGTATGAACATTTTATATTTTTGTCAGTATTAAACCATTTCATCTAAATTGTCATACATATGGCATATAATCAAGCAAAATAGTTTTTAGTAATTACTTTATTTCTTCCATTTTTTTCAAATATATATTTTTTTATTTTTCATACTGGTCATTTGGTTTTCTTCCTATTTTAAAAAAATCAAATTAATGGGTTTTCTATTTTATTTTTTTTAAAGGTCTTAGTTTTATTTATTAATTAAGTCAATGATTTAAAAAAAAACTGTCTCCCTTTTTTGAGTTGCAGGATTTCTATTGCAATTTTGTAATTTATTAACTTTCTAGATATTTTTAGTTGCACTCCCAGTTTGTTGATCTCTTCTTTCTCTTTTTTATTAATGAAATTATGAAAGTGTTTAGACCTGCTAATCAAAAATTATATTATACCTGTGAGAAGTTCCTGCACATCTCGTCTGGGTGAAATGGGGAGACGTGTGTGTTTGTTCTTCTCAAGCGGTTTTGAGATGTAAAATTCCCCTTGACAACTACTTTGCTACTACTAGGTCTGTACCCCAAAGAGATCAAAGAAAAAGGAAATGGACCTATATGTACAAAAATATTTATAGCAGCTCTTTTTGTAGTGGCAAAGAATTGGAAATTGAGGAGATGCTCATAAAGTGGGGAATGACTGAATAAGATGTGGCATATGATTGTTAGAATATCATTGTGCTATAAGAAATGATGAAGGGGACAATTTCAGAAAAACATGGTAATGCCTATATGAACTGATGCAAAGTGAAGTGAGAAAACCAGGAGATCATGGTACAAAGTAATTAATAGCAATATTGTAATGATTATCAACTGTGAAAGACCTAAGTGCTCTGATCAATATAGTGATTCAAGACAGTTCCAAAGGACTCATGATGAAAAAATTCTATCCATCTCCAGAGAGAGAGCTGATGAACTCAGGGCAAAATGAAGTATAATTTTTCATTTTATTTTTTTAACGATAAGGCTAATACAGAAATATGTCTTGCATGATTTCACATGACTAATATTATATTGCCTTCTCAGAGGGTGGGGGGAAAGAGTGGGAGAGAAGAAATCAATTTGGAACCCAAAATTATTTAAAAGAAAGTAAAAAATTTATAGTTTTTATAAAAATAACAACTTTGACTATGTCATGAAATTTGTGGTGTTTCCTCTTTGTTGTCATTATCTTTAATGAATTAGTATTTCCACAATTTGTTCTTTGACCCACCCATTCTTTAGGATTAAGTCAGTTGCCAGTTAATTTTCAACTGTTTCTTTTTTTTTTACTTTATTTTTTAAAATTTATTTTCATTTAATTAGAATTTTCCCCAAGTTGCACATTAAAAAAACCAAATTTTTTCACTTTTGATTTTTTAAAACTTTGTGTTCTAAATTTTCTTCCTCCCTCCCTCCTCAACCCTCCATATGAAATCAAGCAATTCAATATATCATACATGTGCAGCTAGAGGGGGCAGCTAGGTGGTACAGTGGATAAAGCACCAGCCCTGGATTCAGGAGGACCTGAGTTCAAATCTGTCCTCAAACACTAGACACTCACTAGCTGTGTGACCCTGGGCAAGTCACTTAACCCTCATTGCCCCACCCCCCAAAAAAACCAAAACAACTTTAGAAAGATGAGCTAACAAATAAAACTATACTTCAATCTGTATTCAGATACCTTCAGTTCTTCTGTTCATGGTTTGTATTTTTCATACATCCTTCTGTGATATCCTGCTCATTATTTCTCTCACAGTTACTATTGCTAACTGTATTATCCTCTATCTTATTCCCTCCCCTTGATATTTACTCTATTTTCTATCTTCCAACACCCAATCCCTCCTTGAAAGTGTTTTGCTTTTTACTGAGCCCTCCCCCGATCTGCTCTTCCTTCCTTCACCTCTCTCCCCCTTATTTTCTTCACCTCCTACTTTCTCTCAGGGCAAAATATATTACTATACCCACTTGAGTGTGTATGTTATTCTCTCTTTGATCCAATTAAACTTCTTTTCCACAGTCCACCTCTCCCTTTCCTTTCTTTTAGTGCATTCCTCTTACCCTTTTATTTTAAAGATGTTATCATAGGTCAGCTAGGTGACACAGTGGACAAAGCACCAGCCCTGGACCCAGGAGGCCCCGAGCGTAAATCCAGCCCCAAATATAAGCCATCTCACCCAGCTTGCCCCACGAAAAACAAGGATGAACAAAAAATAAATGCTTTACAGATATCATGCCTTCATACTCAATTCACACCTGTGCCCTCTGTCTAAGTACATTCCTTTCAGCTGCCCTAATAATGAGAAAGTTCATATGAGTTAGAAGTATCATCTTCCCATGTAGGAATGTAAACAGTTTAATCTTTTAATATCCCTCATGATTTCTTTTTCCTGTTTACCTCTTTATGTTTCTCTAGGGTCTTGTACCTGAAAGTCACATTTTCTATTCAGCTCAGGTCTTTTCATCATAAATGCCTGAAAAGTCCTCTTTTTTATTGAAGTCCCATTTTCCTCCTGAAAGATTATACTCAGTTTTGCTGGGTAGGTGATTTTTGGCTGTAGTCCCAGTTCCTTTGCCCTCATTTCATATTCCATGCCCTCTGATCCTTTAATGGAGAAGCTGCTAGATCTTGTGTTATCCTTACTGTAGCTCCACAGTATTCGAATTCCTTTTTTCTAGCTGCTTGCAGTATTTTCTCTTTGACCTGTGAGGTGTGGAATTTGGCTAGAATATTCCTGGAAGTTTTCCTTTTAGGGTACTTTCAGGAGGTGTTTGGTGGATTCTTTCAATTTCTATTTTACCTTCTGCTTTTAGAATATCAATCACAGCAATTTTCCCTGATAATTTCTTGGAAGATGGTATCTAAGCTCTTTTTTTTGGTCATGGTTTTCAGGTAGTCCAATGATTTTCAAATTATCTCTCCTGGATCTGTTTTCCAGTTCAGGTGTTTTTCCAAGGAGATATTTCATATTGCCCTCTATTTTTTTTTATTCATATTGATTCGCTTTCTCATAAAATCACTAGTTTCCATTTGTTCAATCCTAATTCTTAGTCAATTATTTTCTTCAGAGAGCTTTTGTATCTGCTTTTCCATTTGGGTTTTCAAGCTGTTGACTTTTTTCTCATGACTCTTCTGCATCACTCTCATTTCTCTTTCCATTCTTTCCTCCACCTCTCTAAAGCTTCCTTCTATCTTTCCTACTTTCTCTTCAAAGTCCCTTTTGAGTGCTTCCATGGCCTGAGACCAATCCATATTTTCCT
This sequence comes from Dromiciops gliroides, assembly GCF_019393635.1. NCBI lineage: Eukaryota > Metazoa > Chordata > Mammalia > Microbiotheria > Microbiotheriidae > Dromiciops > Dromiciops gliroides. The sequence goes on along the minus strand of NC_057865.1, from coordinate 149,244,241 downwards.
TGGAAGTTTTGGATGTTGGAGCTTTGACTTTGTTTTTTGTTTGAGTTTGTTGTTTCTCTTCTTCTGAGGGAGTATTCTGGTCGACTTTTCCCCCAGAAAAGCTTTGTATAGTCCACTGCTTTCTTTGCCTACTCATCTCCACCCAGAAGCAGATGTCTGATTGAAATCTGATTCTCTTTGGTTGGAAGCTTGGCATACATGTGCCCATGGGATCAGAACCTGGGCACTTTGCCACAACTCCAGCAGAGACCACAGCCCACTTCACCCCAGCCAACCGCCTAACCCTGTCACCAGTCCATGAGCCAAACCTCAGAAGAAGCTGTTAGTACCAAAGACTCAGAGGCCCTGGAAGTGCTGTTCCAGTCTGGGTCTGAACTGTGCCCTGAGCTCCTCTCTTCATCCGTGGGCTGAGTTCAAAAGCAGCTGCTGCCACAGTTGAATCAGAGGCTCCCATGGCCTGGTTCTCTGGGGCTGGGGCTGGGGCTGTTCAGTGTGCTCCACTCTCACCCCTGTACAACAGACCTTTCCTGCCAACCCTCTAAGCTGTCTTTGGCTGGAAAATTATTTCACCCTGTCCTTTTTTGGGTTCTGCTGCTCCAACAGTTGCCCTGTGGCATTATTTGAAGGTATTTGGATGGGTTTTGGGGAGAGATCAGGGAAGTCACTGCCTTCCCTCCGCCATCTTGGCTCCACCCCTCTCAACTGTTTCTTTAGTAGCCCTTTATTGAATATAATTTTATTGCATTGCAATTCATAACAAATATTTAATGATTCTGCTTTTCTGCATCTTTTGAAGTATTTATGTGCTAATTCAGTCAGGTTTTTTAAAGGTCCCATGAACAATCAAGAAACTTGTGCATTTCTATTCCCATTCAGTAGTTACCAGAGATTTTTTTTAATATTTTGTTTTTCCCAATTACATGGAAAAACATTTTAATATTCATTTTAAAAATTTGAGTTCCAAATTCTTGCCTTCCTTCTCTCCCCTTTTACCTCTCTGAGACAGTAAATTATACATGTGCAATCATGCAAAACATATTTCCATGTTAGTCCTGTTGTGAAAGAAAAAAAGAACCCACCCCCCCCAAAAAAATATGAAAAAAGTAAAGTGAAAAATGGTATGCTTCAATCTGGATTTAAACTCCATCAGTTCTTTTTCTGGAGTTGGACAGCATTTTCCATCATGAGTTCTTTGGAAGTATGTTGGATTATTATATTTCTGAGAATAGTTAAGTCATTCACAATTGATCTTCATATAGTACTGCTTTTACTCTGTACCATGTTCTCCTGGCTCTGCTCACTTCACTTTGCATCAGTTTGTGTAAGGCTTTCCAGGTTTTTTTGAAATTATACTGCTCATCATTTCTTTTATAGCATAATAGTATTCCATTACAGTCTTATGCCACAACTTACTCAGCCATTCCCTGATTATGGGCATCCCCTCAATTTCCAAATCTTTGCCAACACAAAAAGAACTGCTATAAATATTTTTGTACATATAGGTCCTTTTCCCCCCTTTAAAAAATATCTTTGTGATATAGACCTAGTAGTAGTATTGCTGGATGAAATGCTATGCACATTTTTATAACCCTTTGGGTATAGTTTCAAATTGCTCTCCAGAATGGTTAGATCTGTTCATAGCTCCAGTTTTCCCACATCCCCTTCAACATTTGCCATTTTCCTTTTTTGTCATGTCACCCAATCTGATAGGTGTGAGATGGTACCTAAGTAATCAATAGTGATTTAGGAAATTTTTTTCATATGACTATAGACAGCTTTGATTTATTTATCTGAAAACTACCTGTTCATATCCTTTGGCTATTTATCAGTTGGGGAATGATTTGTATTCTTATAAATTTGACTCAGTGTTCCATATATTTGAGAAAAGAGACCTTTATCAGAGAAACTTGCTGTAAGTTTTTTCACCCACCTTTTTTGTTTCCTTCTAATCTTGGTTGCACTGGTTTTGTTTGTGCAAAACCTTTTATCCATTTTATATCTTATAATGCTCTTTATCTCTTGTTTTGATCCCTTCTCCATAGAAATGACAGGTAAACTATCCCTTGCTCTCCTGATTTATCACTCCTGTTGAGAAAATAATTATTAATAATCAGTTTCTTGGGGGACCCAGAGATCACTTTCTTAGTCCTTTCTCCACTCCAGAAAGTCTAGTTTTCCTTGAGAGTATTTCATCTAATCTCATCTAGGACAAATCCAAGTAAACAAAAGAAATGGAGATAGATTCTTTTGTCTAGATTGCTGGAGGATTGATGGAATCAAATCTTATGGCTCAGTTAGATTTGATTGATGTATAACGACCCGCCTCTTATGGAAAAGGGATAAAATCCCTGGACAGGTAGCCATGTTGTCTCTCTTGGCTCTTTGAAACCACATGGTATCTGTCTTGTGCTCTCTCCCTCTCTCTCTCTCTCTCTCTCTCTCTCTCTCTCTCTCTCTCTCTCTCTCTCTCTCTCTCTCTCTCTCTCTCTCATCTCCTTGAGACCATGTGGGTCTCTTGGTCACGTTTCTCCTTGCTTCTGCTCTTGTGCTCACTGGCATGCTGAATATCTCTCTCTGCCTTCTCCACCAAGTAGCCTGAGACCATGAGAAATTAGGGAGACACGTGGTCAGTCCTTTACTGGTATAATATTGATAAATTCATATATGCTTACCCAAAACTGGTGTCTATAATTATTAATTTTCCCATTTCACACCCTTTATGTCTAAAACATGTACCCATTCTGATCTGATCTTGGTAATGGTGTAAGAAATGGTCTTCCTTATTTTAGTCATATCACCTCTTATTTCTAAATAATTTATTCATTTTTTTACCCCATGTTGGCATCCTGTGTAATGATGGTCTATGGCTTAGTTCCTTCCAAACTGCTTTCCAGTTTTCCCAGGAGTTTTTGTCCAATGGTAAACTCTCACCACAAAAGCTTGGCTCTTTTGGTTTATCAAAAATTAGATTGCTATGGTCATTTACTTCTGTGTATTGTGTATCTAATGTATTCCACTGATCCACCACTCTTATTTCTTAGCCACTGCCAGACTGTTTTGAATATTACTACTTTATAATACAGTTTGAGATCTGATACAGCTAGGTCACCTTTATTAATTCTCTTGATATACTTGACCTTTTGTTTTTCCAGGTGAATTTTGTTATTATTTTAATAGCTCTACTAAAATTTTCTTTGGCAGTTTAATTGGCATGGGACTGAATAAGTAAGTTAATTTAGGTGGAATTATAATTTTTATTATATTGTCTTGGCCTATCCATGAGCAATTGACATTTTTCCAGTTGTTTAAATCTGACTTTATTTGTGTGAAAAATGTTTTGTAACTGTGTTCATATAGTTCCTGGGTTTGTCTTAGCAGGTAGCCCAAGTATTTTATATTATCTACAATTATTTTAAATGGAATTCTCTTTCTTTCTCTTGCTGCTGGAGTTTGTTGGTAATCTATAGAATTGCTGGTTTTATTTTTATTTTATTTATTTATCATTTTATATCCTACAACTTTGCTAAAGTTGCTAATTATTTCAAGTACTTTTTTAGTTGATTTTCTAGGATTCTCTATATTAGCACATCATATTTCAAGAGTGATATTGTATTGCTTTGTTGCCTTTTCTTATTCCTTATTTCTTATTCCTGCAATTTCTTCTTACTGCTATAGCTAGTAGGGTACTGAATCATTGTGATAATGGATATAATTGCTTCCCCCCCAATCTTAATGGGAAAGCTTCCAGCTTATCCCCATTACAGATAATGCTTGCTGATGGTTTTAGATACATACTTGTTATCTTTTTAAGGAAACCTCCATTTATTCCTTTGTTCTTTAGTGTTTTAAAAAGGAATGGGTGTTACTGAGGTGGTCAGTTATGCTGATCTGATGGTTTTCCTAATACTGAACCAGCCCTGCATTCCAGGTATGAATCTCACCTGGTTATAGTATATGATCCTTGTTATATATTGCTATAATCTCCTTGCTAATATTTTATTTAAGATATTTGCATTAATATTCATTGGGGAAATTGGTTTGTAGTTTTCTTTCTGTGTTCTTGGTTTAGGTATCAGCACCATATTTGTGTCATAAAAGGAATTTGATGGGGTTCCTTTTCTGTCTATTTTTCTAAATAGTTTATATAGTATTGGAATTGTTTTTTAAATGTTTGTTATAATTCACTTGTGAAACAATCCTTCTAGCCCTGGGGATTTTTTCTTAGGGAGTTCATTGATGGCTTGTTCAATTTGTTTTTCTAAGATTGGATTATTTAAGTATTCTATTTCCTCTTCTGTTAATCTGGGAACTTTTATGTTTTTGTAAATATTCTTCGATTTCACTTAGGTTGTCAGATTTACTGGCATATAATTGGGGTAGCTAGGCTATACTGCTTCCTCCTACTGTGTCCTCTTGGCTGGGCTCCCATAAGCTTTCTTTGATCATTCCAGTTAGGAATAATATCAATCTCCTATAAATTTCTGTATGCAAGTTATTTGTGCCTCCTTTATAATATCACATAATATCTTAAGTTATTTATGTTTGCATATTTTCCTTCACTACTACATTATGAACTTCTTCAAAGAAGGAACTTATTCCTACATAGAAAAATTTTTGTTGAATCAATGAAGGAATGAATAAATACATCACTTCTTACTCAAATGGAAAACCTATGGACTTTTCTACTGAACCTTATTTATCATTTTGAAGGCTAATAGCCATTAGCCTTCATAGACATAGTAGTCATTGCCTATTAACCTATTTTTGTGTTTATGGTGATATTAAACCTCCAAGGATGTTCTGTACTTCCCAAATCAGAAGTCACAGAAAGGACCCAATGTAGAAGAAAGATGATTCAGCTGACTGTGGAATGTAAATCTTGGAACTTGGACTCTTGGTTAGTGTCTGACGTTTTCTACAGATAATGAACTAGTCTTTCTACTTGCCAGACCCAAGAATATATGGCTTTGTGGATTACCCCCAGAAAAACAGATGAAGTAGTTTTGATAGTTTTAATGCAATTTGACCTGATAACACTTTTGTCACTTCATCTGTAGTAGAGCTGTGGACACAAGGCAGGAGCCAGTTGATTTTGTAGACTTGATGTTTGGGTTGAGGAGAGATTTCCTTGTTTTATTTTATATTTTTGTTCTGAAAACTGTTCACTACCTAAAAGGCCTCAGGCCTAACAGATCAAATGGATTTAATCATTTGACAGCTAAAGTAAGACAGATTGTTTTACTCTATGGAGATTTCTAGGCCAAATCTTTATTTTGGAAACAATGAGTAGCTCAAATATGGGTTGTAATTGTAACTAAGGTCAGCTGGGCCCCCTGCACAGTCTGTGATGAAAAGAGCAGAACTAACCATATCATGGAGTCTGGATTGCATCTGTAGTATGATTTGTTCTTGATAATTCCCATAAGAAATCTTGCTAGTCAGATTTGGTCTCTAAAGGGAACCAATTTTCTGAAGCTTTCCAAAGGGATTTTTATATGTCAGCCCCGTAACATTATTTTATTTCCTTCTCTATAGCTTTTCTTGGTGTTTGTTGTCCCTAGTAATCCATTCTGTAATCTATAAAAGCATAGTGTGTTGTTTTAGACTTAAAGGAAACGATGTCTGAGTTGTAACTCTCAGGCTAAGGATTCATCTTCTAGAACCTCCACTACAAAACCATATGGCAAATAGACCATAATTGTTAGCAATTAAGATTCAAGTCATAAATTTTGTGTTCTTCTCAGAGCACAAACAGAATTTTTTAATCACATGTTGAAAACTTTCTGGTAAGAAAGTCATGCCATTGAGCTATGGGTTCAAGTCCCATCTGCAAAGATATGAAACACTATTGCACTGCATGAAGCTGCACTGCAATGCCTGTGGAGTCAAGTCCATCTTCAAAGTTTCTCATTTGCTTGCTTAGAAATGGTGTTTGTTTACTTTTTTCTAGCTAGTCAGTGGGGCACAGAGTAAGAAGCCAGCACCACTGGGGTCCTTCCATTTTAGCCAAGTTAGACACATATAACAGATGAAAATAAATCTTTTTTTGGAACAAATGAAAACCACTAAGTTGGGAATTCCCAAGCCTGTTATTTTTAGGCAGGAATAGGACACAAATGGATTAGATTTGCAATTTATCACAGAAAACTCTGGCCTCATGGTTTAGAAGAGGGCCTACATGCTCTCCAGTCCCGCTGGATGGCACTTTTTCAAACCTAGTGATAGCTCTTTCTCTCCAAATGGGAAAAAATCCAATGTCTTGGTTTGACAAACTGAAAATTACTAGTCTAGAGTATGCTGAAGCTTCATTTTCTCCCTGAGCTTAATATATATGGTTTTGTCAGCCATGAAAAGATCCATTAGCCACAAAAAGGAAAGTTTAGTAACTATCAAGAAAAGGATTCTTTGGGTTAGAAACTAACTGTATATAACTATTGATTTCTTTTACGGTTTTTAAAAAAAATAAATGCAAGAACTTAAGACACCATTGCAAAGAGATTAATTGTTCATTTTATTAATAGGTTGAAGATAAGATTTTCCATTTTTCACTAGAGTCAGTGCCTTTAGGAGAGATACTATATGGCTCTAGTCATTTTCTGTTGCTTTCCATGTTTTAGACAGTTTGGTTTGTTTTCACTGAATAGACTTCTCCTTTCTCCCCAATCCTCTTAACTTCCCCCAGCACACATTTTCTTAAACTCTCTATCCCCTGTCCATTTGGTCCCATTTATTTTCTCTTTTTAAAAAGGTTTTCATCCAGATGAGTGGAATCCTCTTAGTTATCACAAAAAAATATAACCTAAACAGAGTCAGAAATTGCACGAATTCAAAGGACAATTGAGAGAGTTATGGAAACAAGGGTTGTAGAGAAGAGGAAACTCAAAGGGTCATAGTTCAGAACTGAATAGATTTAGACCTTTGAGACCACCTAGTCAAATCCCTCATTATGTAAATGAGAAACTTCAGACCAGAGACTGGAAAATGAGATTCAGAAGGTAGGTTTCAACCATGTTGTGGAAAGTCTTCAATACCCACATGTTGTAGGAAAGGCCCTATTCTGGCCAGACTACTAGAAGGTTCAATGTTAGAATTAAACAACATGCTTGTAGAACATCTTATAATTAACAAAAGGTTACTTCTCCACCCAAGAAGAAGGATATCTAACAAGGATATTCATCAAGGACACTGCATTGATTCAGCTGAGCACAGCTCCCCAGACACTGTGTTGCCCATGGTGTTTCTTCAGTCAGGTATAATTCCTTATAACTTTTAAATATACTTTCACTTTATTTTCAATTCCAAATTCTTTCCCTTCCTCCTTCCTTTCTTCTGCCCATTGAGAAAGAAAACCAAAATCTATTACAAATAGCTATAGTCAGGCAAAACAAATTCCTACGAGCCATGTCCCAAAAAGGATGCTGTAGTCTGCCCTTTGAATCCATTTCTTCTCTCTCTGGAGGTGAGTTGCATGCTTCAATATGTATCCTCTGGAACTATGGTTGGTTATATTATGTTGATCAGAATTCCTGAGTATTGTCTTTACAATACTGTTGATATTATATAACTCTTGGGTTCTGCTCACTTCACTTTGCATCAGTTCACACATTTCTTTCTAGGTTTTTCTAAAGCCATCCCATTCATTATTTCTTATAGTACTGTAGCCTTACATTATATATTTCTACCATAACTTGTTCAACAGTTCCTAAATTTATGGACATCCCTTCAGTTTCCAATTCTTTGCCACAGCAAAAAGAGTTGCTATAAATATTTTTGTCCCTATAGGGTTTTTTCCCCCTTTTACTTGATCTCTGTGGGGTATGGACCTAATAGTGGTATTGGTTGCCATATGCACAGTTCAATAGGACCAATCTAATGGATGTGAAGTGGTACCTTGAAGTCGCATTTCTCTAAATAATTATGATTAATAGTGATATAGAATATTTTGTCATATGGCTATTGATAGCTTGAATTTTTTCTTCTGAAAACTGCCTATTAATACCTTTTGACTACTTATCATTTGGAGAATGGCTTTTTCTTACAAATTTGACTCAGTTCCATATATATATTAGAAATGAGGCCTTTATCAGAGAATTTTGCTGCAAAGATTTCTTCCCAATACTCTTCTACTTTTAGCTACATTGGTTTTGTTTGTGCAAAACATTTTAATTTTATGTAATCAGAGTTGTCCTTTTTACCTCCTGTAAACCTATGTCTTGTTTGTTCATGAACTCTTCCCCCATGTCTGACATGTAATTTCTTCCATGCTCCTGTAATTTCTCTATGATGTCACCCTTTATATCTAAATTGTGTACCTATTTGGAGCTTATCTTAGTATACGATGTGAAATGTTAGTTTATGCCTAGTTTTTGCCAGACTACTTTCCAGTTTTCACAATAGTTTTTACTGAATAGTGAATTCTTGTCCCAATACCTGGCATCTTTGAGTTTGTCAAACACTAGACTGCCGTGCTTGTTTGCTTCTGTGTATTATCTACCTAATCTGTTCCACTGATCAATTTATTTTTATCCAATACCAAATTGTTTTAATGATTATGGCTCTTTAGCATAATTTAAGATCTTGTCCCATCCTTCCCACTTTTTTTTAATGAATTCCCTTGATATTTTTGACATTTTGTTCTTCCACATGATTGCATTTTTAAGCTCTCTAAAGCAATCCTTTGGTAGTTGGATTGGCATAGCATGGGATAATTTAATTTAGGTAGTATTGTCATTTTTACTATATGAGCTAGGCCTATACATTAGCAATCAGTATTTCTCCAATTGCTTAGATCTGTTTGTATTTGTGAAAATAGGGTTTTGTAATTTTTTTTTTATAGTTGCAGTGTGTGTTTTGACAAGTAGACTCCCAAGTGTTTTATACTGTCTTCAGTTATTTTAAATGAAATTTCTGTTTTTATCTCTTTTTCTTAATTTTGTTTACAATATACAAAAATGCTGATGTTTTGTGGGGGTTTGTTTTATATCCTGTAACTTTACTGAAGGTGTTAATTTTTCAATTAGTTTTTTTTTTTTAAGTTGGCCCTAAGAAAACTATGTCATTTACAAAAAAGTGATAATTTTATTTCCTCTTTGCCTAAGCTTGTTACTTCAATTTTTTTTTCTTGTCTGATTGCTATCTAGCATGTCTAGCACTGTTTTAAAAAGTAATAGTGATCATGGATATCTTAACTTTACCGCTTACCTTAGTAGAAAGGCCTCTTGGTTTTTCCCCATTACAGATAATAATGACTTATGATCTTAGATATTATTTATCCTTTGACAAAAAACTCCTTTTATTCTTATGCTTTGTAGTGTTCTCTTTTAAAAGCAGCCATAAGTTTTGTATCTTGTCAAAAGCTTTTTCTGTGTCTGTCAATATAATTATATTTTTCCTAATATCAAACCAGCTCTGCTTTCCTATTATAAATCCAAACTGTGATATGTATTATCTTTGTGATGTATAGTCTCCATGATAATATTTTATTTAAAATTTTTACATCATTATTCATTATGGATATTTAGTGGTCTATAGTTTTCTTTCTGTTTTGACCCTCCCTAGTCTAGGTATCAAGATCATATTTGTATCATAGAATTGATAGAACATTTTATCTTCCTTTTTTTTTTTTCAAACATTTGATTGTATTTGAATTCATTGCTCTTTTAAATTTTTGGAAGAATTTATTTGTAAAGCTATCTGGTCCTGGGGATTTTTTCTTTGGAAGTTCATTTATGGCTTGTTCAATTTCTTTTTCTAAGATAGGGTTATTTAAATACTCTTTTTCCTCTTCTGTTAAGGTAAGAAATCTATATTTATATAAATATTCATCCATTTTATTTAAATTGCCAGTTTTCTTGATATATAGTTTGACAAAATAGCTCCTAATGTTTTTTGTTTCTTCATTGGTGTGAATTTACCTTTTCTATTTTTTACTGATAATTTGGTTTTCTTCTTTTTAAAAAATCAAGTTAGCTAATGGCTTATTTCTTATATTGTTCGTGCTTTCCAAAAAACTAGTTCCTAGCTTTATTTATTAATTCAGTAGGGGTTTTTTCCCCTTCCAATTTTGTTAATTTATCCTTTGGAGATTTTTATGATTTTTTTCAGGATTTTGATTTTGGTGTTTTAATTTGTTAATTTTCTAGTTTTTTAATTTGCATCCCAGTTCACTGATTTGCTCTTTCTTTCTTTTATTGATTCAAGCAATTAGAGATATAAACTTCCTCCTGAATACTGTTTATGATTGTTAACAGTATATTTCTCTTCATCCTGTTCTCTTATACTTTTCCATTTTTTCCCCTACCCTTCTTTAAGAGAAATACTTTTCCTTACAGTGGTAGCTACTCAGTCATGTGGGATCCTGACTGTGCTTTCTCAGGACTTGAATTCTTTTTTTTTTTTTTTTCTGTCTTACTTAGAGTATTTTTTTCCCATGTCCATGGTGCACTGAATTTTGGCTATAATATTTCTGGGAGTTTTTATTTTGAGATTTCTTTCAGGAGGTAACTAGTGGATTTTTTTCAGTTTCTGTTTTGTCCTCTTGTTCTAGATCTTGGCAGTTTTCTTTTATGATTTCTTGAAATATTATTTGTAGGGTCTTTTTTGCTCATTGTTTTCAGGTAGTCCACTGATTTTTTTTCGTTGTTTTTTCCTGTGAGATACCTCACATTTTCTTTTCTTTTTTTCCAGTTTTTTAAAATTTTGTTTTAATATTCTTTATATCTCATGGAGTAATTTACTTCTACTTGGTCAACTTTACCTTTAAAAGAGTTATTTTTTTGGGTAAGTTGTTATACCTTTTTTTTCTAAGCTGCAAATCCTCTTTATATCTTTCTTTTATAGATCTCTGATTTTTAAAATAATTTTTTAGCTCTCGTTTTAAACTCTTGTTTTCACTCTTCCATGAATTCTGTTTGTATTGGTTTCTGAGTTGCATTTTTCTTTCAGGCTTTGCTTGGAGATGTTTTTGAGACATTCTCTGCTTTTTGGTGTGTGTCTTGAGCTTTCCTGTCACCAGAATAAATCTTTATAGTTAGATTTTTATTGTTTGCTCATGTTTCCGGTTTACTTCTTGACTTAGGACTTTGTTACTTCTAGGCTCTGCACATTTTGGGGGAGATGTCTGGCCTGAGCTGTCCTCTTATGTCCTTATACTGCTTTTAGTGCTTCGGAATGATGTATTGGAAGCAATGTCACCTCATTAACCTCCTAATCTGCTCTGTGAAAGTTCCTTACCCAGGTTTCTCATTGTTGTAATCTTCTGATTAGAAATTCTAGTAGACTGCTGAACTCAGCCACTATTAGCCCCCGGGGTGTCACTGTAATTCAGGGTGTATGAACTGCAAGCTTGCCTTTGGTCTGGATTCTTACAGGCTTCCACTCCTGGTTGTAGGCTAGAACCAGTCCCCTTTCTGCTCCTGGGACCAGAGCCACAGTTATTTGCTTCCAGTATTTGTTTCTTGCTCATAACAGAGCTAGGACACTTGTGATCATGCCTCTCCACATTGAATCTGTGACCCAGAACTGTGTAGTAGGCAACAGAGCTGCCAGATGGTCCCCATTCTCATGCCCTGTACCAGCTCAGGGATCCCCTGAAATCTTTCAGTTTTCATTGAGCCTGAGAGTGCTCTGTACTCCTGGCTAGATCCCATCCCCAGTGTCCCTAGGCCTTACTGTGACTTTCTCTTAGATTTCCTGATCAGACTTTGGTCTGGTTACATTATTAAGGTCTAATTAAATTATTTGCCTTTGTCAAAAGTACAAATCAAAGTACAAAAAGTACTTTGATTACAAGGAGCCTTTAGTCCCCTTAAGCCATTTAAATCTTGAGAACTATTGCTGTACCTTGTAAGGAAAAGAATTAGCTGTTGCACATAGCACTGGGACTCCAGTAGATATTCCTCCTGCCACACAAAGTAAAGAGTTCAGATTTTTTCCTTAGTCTAGTGTTAGTCATTGAAGAATTTTTGAGCAACTACCTCCCAGTAGTGTGTGGGATATATTAGATTAACTAGAGATTATAGACAGTTCTAACTTTACATAAGCAGACCATTCCATAGGCCTCTATGTAAAGCAATTTGCCCACAGATGGGGGGAAGGGAGGGAGGATATCAGGAAAGGGTCCGTGTATCCTTGTAAGAGGCTGGTAAACTGAAGACTCACGGGGACTGTGGGGACAGAGGAGCACGCAGGGCTGGGGCCAGCCATGTGGGTGTCTGGCCAGAATCAAGAGGAAGAACACATCAGGGAAGGATACAGATAGGAGAGGACAGGCAACAGCACATTGGAGCTGAGACCAGATGGAAGAGAGACTTGTGAGCCAGAAACAAGGTGGGAGTGGATGGAATGGGGCAAGGGTTTCCTTTGTTGGAGCCAGGGGGTTCAGCACTGAGAGCACATTCTTTTTGCTTTTGTTTGAATGGTTTTTTGGTCAGGGAGAAGGGTGGAAGGCCACAGAGTACAGTATGGTAAAGTTAACATTGGTTTCTTTCAGAATTCTTTACATAAAGTCGAATTTGCATTAAGTGAGAATGTCTGTATATTGGTTTATGCTGTCAAGACTCTCCAAAGCTACTTCCCTATAATATTTGAGAACAAAAAGTTGTCCTGTTTGAATTACAAGACAAAGAACTGGACTTCTCTTTGAAGTGAATTAATGTATTAGTTAGATCTTTTTGTAACTATGGGCCATTTCTCCCCTTTTTTTTTTTTTTTTTGGGTGGGGCAATGAGGGTTAAGTGACTTGCCCAGGGTCACACAGCTAGTAAGTGTTAAGTGTCTGAGGCCGGATTTGAACACAGGTCCTCCTGACTCCAGGGCTGGTGCTCTATCCACTGCGCCACCTAGCTGCCCCTCTCCCCTCTTTTTGAAAAACTTTTAGATCTTAGGCATCCTAATGTACTATCAGTGGAGCTGTGAATGGCCCGATCATTCCACAAAGCAATTTAGAAGTATACTGGAGGGAAAAAAGTGACTAAAATGTCCATACCCTTTGACTCAGATATCTCACTGCTAGACATATTCCACAAAGAGATTTAAGACAGAAAAGTCCCATATGCACCAAAATATTCATAGCAATATATTTTTTTGGTAGTAAAGAATTGGAAACAAAATATAAGGCCATTGAGGGAAATGGCTAAACCATGATAGTACATTAAAATATATATATTATACATATACACTAATATATATAACATAAATATATTAATATTACTGTGGTATAAGAAAGAAGAGAAGCCTAGTAATATTTCTTTAAAATGATGCATAGCAAAGTAAGCAGAACCATGCAAACTATATTTAATGAATACAATAGTGTAAATGGAAAGAATAACCACAGATCCAAAAAGGAGATATGAGATAACACTCTTTTGCAGTGGTCTATGGTTCATGTATGTTTGGATAATATAATTTTGCTTCCAATTTCTTAACATTTTTATTTATAGTTTTGAGTTCCAAATTTTATCCCTCCCTCTCCACCCCCTTCCCTGAGGCAGTAAGCAATCAGATCTGGGTTATACATGTGCAATTATGTAAAACATTACATATTAGTCATTTTATACAAGAAAACTTGAATAAAAGAAAAAAATGAAAGAGTGAAAAATAGCATGCTCTAGTCAGTATTCCTTCACTATCAGTTCTTTCTCTTGAGGTGGATAGTATATTTCATCATTAATCCTTTGGAATTGTATTGCTGAGAAAAGCTAAGTCATTCACAGTTCTTCATTGAACAACATTGCTGTTACTGTGTACAACGTTCTCCTGATAATGTTTACTTCACCATGTATCAATTCACGTAAGTCTTTCCAGCTTTTTCTGAAATCGTCCTGCTTGTCATTTCTTATAGTACAATATTATTCCATTACAATCACATACCACAGCTTGTTTAGCCATTCCCCAATTAATGGGCATCCCTTTGATTTCCAATTTTTAGCCACCACCACCACCACCAAAAAAAAAAAAAGCTGCTATAAATATTTTTGTACAAATAGGTCCTTTCCCCCTTTTTTTGGATGTCTTTGGGATTTAGATCTATTGGTGGTATTGTTGGATCAAAGGGTATGCATAGTTTCATAACTGTTTGGGCATAGTTCCAAATTGCTGTTGGATAATATCAAAAAATTTCAATGTATTGATCAATTTTCCTTACCCCCTCTTTTTAAAAATTCTTTGTTATAAGGGATGGCTCTGGGGTAGGAGTGGGGAATGTGGGGAAATTTCATCAATTAAAATCTATTTTAAAAAATGAATAGTATGAAATTATAATGACCAAACTTTGTCTAAAAGAGAAATGAGAAAGCACCTCTCTTCCTTCTTTGCAGTGATGGGAATTTATGGTTATGGAACACTACAGTTTATTTTATACTTTTTCAATGTGCTGGTCAGTTTTGCTGGAACTGCTTTTGTCCCTTCTCTATATTTGTTATAAGGGATTGCTCTTTGGCAGGAGGATGTGTTCTTCCTCTTGATTCTGGCCAGGCCCCCACATGGCTGGCCCCAGCCCTGCGTGCTCCTCTGTTCCCAGTCCCTGTGAGTCTTGAAACAGTTTACCAGCCTCTTACAAGGGTACACGGACCCTTTCCTGATATCCTCCCTCCCTTCCTCACATCTGTGGGCAAATTCACATTATGTAAAAATTGCTTTACATAGAGGCCTATGGAATGGTCCACTTATGTAAAGTTAGAACTGTCTGTAGTCTCTAATTAATCTAATATATCCCATATGCTACTGGGAGGTAGTTGCTCAAAAATTCTTCAATGACTAACACTAGACTAAGGAAAAAATCTGAACTCTTTACTTTGTGTGGTAGGAGGAATATCTACTAGAGTCCCAGTGCTATGTGCAAAAGCTAATTCTTTTCCTTACAAGGTACAACAATGTCCTCAATGGCAGGGCAGTGAGGGTTAAGTAACTTGCCCAAGGTCACACAGCTAGTAAGTATCAAGTGTTTGAGGCCAGATTTGAACTCAGGTCCTCCTGAATCCAGGGCTGGTGCTTTATCCACTGCGACAACTAGCTGCCCCGCAATTTATTTTTAATAAAATATAGTGAATGGATGGGGGTGGGGGGGGGAGTGAGAGATTAGTTTATTCCAAAAGTCAAAAGGCATCTACTTTATAATACCTGGACATGAGAAACTTTTCTGCAAATAGCAATGTGTTTGTAGCAGAACTCACCCAGAACAGAAACTGAGTCTGCATCAGCAGGGTAGAAATGGGCTGGGCAAGGCCACATATGACTCCAGTGCCTGTTGGAGGAGTCCTGGATGGATCACACACACACACACACACACACACACTCACCATTCCCAGATGTTTCTTGAGTGTTAAAACGTCTGTAACATTTACAGCCTACTCTGACAAAAATCAAGATGCATGATCTTGCATCCATTTAAAAAGATCAGTGAATGTTCTTTTCCAGGGAAGCTAGCTAACTTCTGAGAAAAATGTAGGTTCCAAATAAGCTGAACAGGGGAAAGAATCAAGAAATATCAGGAAGCCTGTGTTATTGTATGTTAGTGAGGGGCCAAACTAGAGAAGTGAAAAGTGGTGGTCAACTTCTACATTTTCCTATTTGAAGTATTACCAAATTTTACTATTCCTGTAATAGAAAGAGCAATAAGCTTGAAATTCGGAGACATCTGGGAATCTCTGAGTCTTAAAACTTCCTCATCTGTAAAATGGGGATGAGAGATAGCAGTGGCATCAATAGACAGTTTGAGCCCTAAGTTCAAGTTCAGATTTCTTTCTTTCTCTCTTTCTCTTTCTTTCTTTCTCTCTCTTTCTCTTTCTTTTTCTTTTCTCCTTCTTTCTTTCTCTCTCTTTCTTTCTTTTTCTTTTCTCTTTCTTTTTCTCTCTCTTTCTCTCTCTCTTTCTTCTTGACCATGGGAAAATCGACTTCTTAGTGCCCAAAGAAATTCTCTAAAATCATAAATTGGACAAATTGCTAATCTACATTGATGTATGGAGTTTCCACATTGGGTGTTCCTTTTAAACTACTCAAATAAACCTGTGCTTTCATTAATTCATAAGTGCCCTCCAGTAATGCAGATGGAGACCTGTCTTTGCTTCTCCATCTGATAGGATCCTCAGGCATTCCCCCCCCCCCCCCCGCAAATGCCAGAGGCCTTCCTCATCCTCTGCCAACATCAGAGGGTGCTACTGTAGCACTCTAAGCATCCATCTCTCATCCCTTGCTTTCAGCCCATTGATGTATCATTTATTCCTGTTCTTATTTTCCTTGTTGGTTAGATGTAGCAACCTGCTCATAGACTTTCCATTGCTCTCTGTGTGGTGTTCACCTCAGTTCTCTGGAGGCAGTGGTTTTCTAGTTTCAAAGTCATATAGCAATACTGGTAAAATGTTTATATTGAAAAGATAAGCCTTTGCTGTCAAAAAGAGAGGAAGCTCACTGGGTCAGTAAAAGGTTCTGCCATTTCCTAGTAGCAGCACAGTCTACTCTCCTCCTTTTCAAGTCTGGGACCATTTCCATCTGCACTGTGTTTTTTGCCCCACAGATTCATAATGTTGGACAGCTCTGGTGCAGGGATCAGCAAACTAAGGCCCATGGGTCAAACCTGGCTCACTCACTGCCTGTTTTGTAGGGCCCGTGAACTAAGAACATTTCTTCACATTTTAAAATAAAGTTTTATTAAAACACAGCCACACTCCTTCGTTGACGTATTGTCCAGGGCTGCCTTTGTGCTGCAGTGGCAGAGCTGACCTTATGTGGCACTCTCATTGCCTCACGTGGCTGCCCAGCACACCACAGATGACATATAGCGATAACTCAACAGAACTTTGAGGGCCATGATGTCAAAACAAGGAAAAGAGAGAAAAATAAAATGAAATTTTATCAACAACTTTTGGAGCTAAGAACTGAGAGGGACATTTTTTCCTGATCGAAAAGAACCACGCTCAACAACTATTAATTACCAAACACTAAAATGGCTTTGGATTTTAGCTTTTGGTACAGACTTGGTTTTTTAAATACACTCACCCTAAAAACACAAGGCAGAGCAGTGCTAATGTTGTGGAACATATACTGCAATAAAGTCAACTTAACGACAAGATTGTTTGATTCACAAGTAATGTCAAGCTGCTTTATATACTTCTGTTGCAGTCAAGCATTAGAACAAGAAAGGAAATTTCCATTCCTACACACATTTATAGGAGCTCTTTTCCAAGCTCAGTGACAGTTTCAGCAGCATTTTTGGACCTCCGTGTATTACATGCAAAAGAAATCTCCATATTTCAAAATCTACTTAACTGTGTAATTGACAGGCTTGAACTTAACCATCATTTTGAAGTAGTTGATCTGCATTGTAACATGCTCAAAGGCAAATATTAGAAGAAGAAGCTCATGGAATTCTATAAATGTCTTCCAATCAATCAATATGCTCAATTAAAATATTACACTTCTGAATTGATATCAGTATTTGTCAGCACCTATTTTTGTGAAAAGAGGTTTTCAAAGATGAACGATATCAAACTCCTTATAGGACAGTATTAATAGATGAATATTTGCAATCAGTTGATGAAAGGTAGGTGGTGTAGTGGATAAAGTGCTTGTCCTGGAGTCAGGAAGAGCTGAGTTCAAATTCAGCCTCAGATACTTATGAGCTTTGTGACACTGGGAAAGTAACTTAACCTTTGCCTCAGTTCCCCCCCCCCCATGGGTAAAATAAGGATCAGATTGGTTATGGTTTCCACCACCCCAGGACAACTAGAGTCTACAGATTTTCTACAAAGACCAGTCCTGAGAACAGAAGAGACTGTCCTTGAGCTCAGCTACCAATTAATGTTATTAAGTGTTTGAGCTTTAACCACAGGAAGCAGAGAGCCTTAATCTAGCTTCAGACCACATCATTGCCCAGAAACTTGTGCTTGGCCCTGTGCTGTTGAACATTTCTATCTGTGCACAGATTTTCAGATGGCACCAAGTTAGAAGGAATAACTTACTGCCTTAATACTTAGGATCGAAAAAGATCCCTGGTGCAGTGGATAAAGCACTGGCCCTGGATGAAGGAAGACCTGAGTTCAAATCCAGCCTCAGACCCTTGATGCTTACAAGCTGTGTGACCCTGGGCAAGTCACTTAACCCTAATTGCCCTGCAAAAATAAATTAATTAAGTGGGCAAAAGAAAGCCTTAGAGTATTTTAAAAAATCAACTTCACAAGCATAGAATAGTGGAGGAATGGTTAGATAGCAGTTTGTATAAAAAAAAACTCTGGGTTTTTAATGCATTGCCAGCTCCATGCAAGTTAGCAGTTTGCTGGAGCAGCCAGATAAGCCCATGTGGCCTGGGGCTACATACAGCAAGGCCTGACTTCAGGAGTAAGCCTCACTGTATCCTGCCCTGGTCAGGCCACAAATGAAAGAGTATTTAGTTTGGGAAGGGCATTGATAAGCTGTAAAGTATCCACAGGAAGGCAACCCAAGGGTGAAGGGTCTTTAGCATACATCATATGAGCAAGTTGAAGGGTTAGCAGATGGTAAGCCTGGAGGGGAGAAGCTTTTTGCAAGAAGTAAGGAGGAAAAAACATTGCACTTTTTAGATAAAAACTCATGAAGGTATAAGTTACTGTGCTTCAAAGGGAACTATTAAGTCTTAACCGTGCAAGAACTGGGGTAGCTCTTACATTTATTTATAGCAGACAATATGTAATGATAATTCAAATTCAAGGTAGTCAGACATGACCTATATTTGAGGTCCTCCTGGCTCTCTGATGTTCCCTGTCCAGTGCTTTACTGTAGCATTTCCCCGAAATCAAAATCAGACTCACAAGTTTGCAGTTTGCAGACCCTGCCCTCTTACCTTTTGGAAAACTGGGACATTGACCTTTTCAATTCTACAATAACTCTACCTTTTCCCACAGTCTTTGAGTTGTCACCAACAGTGATTCAGCATCATAACAAAGTTCTTTCAGTTTCTAAGAATGTAGTTCATCCAAGCCAATTGATGTAATTTTCTTCTTTAATTTTGTTGTATTCTGTGACCCTTATCTACATTTTCCCTTCAGTATGGCCCCCCCTTTTGGTATCTAGGCTAATTAATGGGTAGATGGTTTTCTCCTTTCCCCCATCACTTTTAGTTTAGAGATTGTTCGAATAAAGTTGCAAAATGCCAAACAAATGCAGTTTTCCCAGGCTTTGTTAGGTGTACTTCATTCCTGACCAGGAATCTATTATTTCTTTTTTTATCCACGGTCCAGAAATCTAAATCCCATTTTATACACAATGCATCAGTATTACCCATTGGAGAGAATCAGTAAATGGGGGTGAGGGAGAAAAGGGGATGTTAGCCATGAATGCACTTTATTTAGTCCATTCAAGGGAAAAAAAACCCCACAAACCAATATCCTGAATCGATCATTAGAAACATGATATTTTCATACTAGGTCCTGATTATACCAGGAACATTAAGCCAGGGGTGGGGATGGGGGTTGAGGGGAAGGTCCTTTTAGAAAAACTACTTTTGCTTTGAAATATGACCTGAAAAAAAAATGACTTCCCCACTTAATGAGAACCACATCAGGGATAGAATAATTATTTTCCCACTTCTTTGTCACCAGGGAATATTTTCTAGAAATAAAACATATTGTTCTTGTAGAAAAGAATTGAGAAAGTAGCCCAGTTATGATAAAGGTATTTTTTTTAGCCCCAGGCCAGTGATAATATGTAAGGATCCTTGAGCAAAGTGCTTATTGGCAGCATAGGATAGGACAGGCAAAGAAGGCTATTTCCAAACAAGTTAGATGGAATTTTATAAACTACCCCTTGATTATAATCTTCAAAGCATAATATCATGGGTGTTATTTTGCTAAGAGCAATAAGCAGTTCCTTTTCCCTGGTCTAAATAGGACAGGTAGATGGCTCTTTTCATGTTGGGGAACCACTCCCAAACAGTATTTGTAATGTAGAATATTGTCTGATTACTACTACCCCCTCCCAGTATCTATCTAGCACTTTACAGTTTGCAAAGCCCTTTATGTATTTGATCTCCTTTACCTCTCAACAACCCTATTAAATATACATACTCGTGGATGTTATCCTCATTTTACAAATTGAGAAACTGAGGCTCAGATGGGTTTACATATCTTGTCCGTGGCCTCACAGCCAGTTGATCCTTGGGGGTAAGATTTCAATCTAGTTAGTCATACTTTATGCCCCATGCTTTCTCCATGGTACTTCATTACCACAGTAGGTGGCAGATTCTTAGTGCTAGAACTCCAAGTGAGAGAGACAGCCTGAAACAGTTGATAAGACACTGGACTTTGAGGCAAGATTTCTTTTTGTGACCCAGGGGAAATCAATGAGTCTCTTTGTGCTTTGGTTACTTCATCTAAAAAATGAATGAGTTGGATCAATAGACTGTTAAGTTTCCTTTCTATCATCTCTGATCCAGTGATTTAGAAACTTTACTGATATTTTGATGGATGCCCATAGTTTTCAAATGCATAAAACAGGCTATGGGGTTTTAACCTCAAGATGTATGGCCTAAATTAGGCAGGGAAAAAACAAAACAAAACAAAACAAAGAGAATATAGGATAGACACTCTAGCAAAAAGCAAGATCCTACATCCTCCAGCTGTGGGTGTTCTCATGTGTCCTAGCATAGTCTTTCTATCTATACTCTGTCAGAGATCTCATCAGTTTCCATGGCTTCAACTTTTGTCTATGAAGATAACTTAAAGATCTATATATTTAGCCCTAATCTTTCTCCTGAGCTATAGTACTACATCACCAACTATCTGTTGGACATTTCCAATCCCATAGACACCAAAAACTCAATGTGGCCAAAACACGACTCATCTTTTTCCTCACATACTCCTTCCTTCATGACTTCCCTATTTCTATTGAGGGCATCACCATTCTTCCAGACACTTACGTCCATAATCTTTACCTTCCCTTATTCCCTACATACAGTAATTTACTAAGTCTTGTAGAACCTACCTTTACAAAATCTTTGGCCACTTGGTAGAATAACTACATACCTAAAATACTAGCTTTTAAATTAGCTCTGCAGATAGGCAGAAAAAGAAAAAAACTAATCTTTTACACTCTTCTCATCCTGCCTGTTCCAACACTACCACCAAATATAATGGCAGTAAAATAAATGATTAGAAAAAAATTTTTCAAGTCACCAGGGAAAAGTTTTGGCTTTTTTCTTGAAGATATTTGCCATAAACTTATTAGATGCTGAATAACTGTCTGCTATATACATAAAACATGTGCAGCGATTTTTTTTTAATGAGATCTGTACTTTGGCTGAATAATTATCTTCTGATTCTTATCTCTTTTATTCAGTAAATATTGAATTCCTATGTGCTATGCAAATACAATCAGTTTTGTTACACTGCAACATGCATTCCTAAAAATCACTAAGCTATACACTGTAATAAAAACCACTTGACTAGAAGAACATGGAACATATTACCTATCAGACTTATGGATAAGAGAAGAATTTATGAATAAATAAGAGAGAAGGCATTGTGAGATGTAAAATGGATAATTTTGATCACATTAAATTTAAAAGGTTTTGCACAAATTAAACAAATGTGGCCAGGATTAGAAGGAAAGCAAAAAATTGGGGGGAAATTCTTATAGACGGTTTCTCAGATTAGTGTCTCATATTTCAAATATACAGAAAACTGTCAAATTTATAAGAATATGAGTCATTCCTCAATTGATAAATGGCCAAGGGATATGAATAGGCAGTTTTTAGATACAGAAATTGTGAGATTTAGAGTGCTACCAACCTGTTGAGTAAGATATCGCAGGGAAGCTCTGCCATGAAGAGGAAGCATGTGACTTGGAAACCATGTGACTTTAGCATCCGGAAGTTACCACCTATTAGTTGTGTCAGTCAAAGCTACCAGCCAATTAGCTTGGAGCTGTGTGTGTGTGTGGCAGCCCAGTTTCCTGTTTCACAAGAGGTTCTGGGAAAAGCCACTGAGGCGAGGGCCTTTTGGTTCCTGATCTCGGCTTGTTGGGGTGGATGCTGGGGTCGCTTAGATAGTTAGATGAAGTTTGACTTTTACCTCTCTCTCTCTCCTCTCACCAACTTCTGATGTACTTTAATAAATACTTAAAAGTCTAAACTCTTGCTAAAGCTTCTAATGATAGCTTATATATATATAAAATGGTTAAAAAGTACATAAATACTAAAAGAAATACTTGCAGTGTCCATGGCCTTGTATTGCAACTTGGCCTACATCATCAGGCTGGGAAAAAAGTCTAGGGCTACTAAATTTCCTATATAGCAGAAGATAAACAATAAGCATGGCACTCTACTTAGAAAAAGATCTGAGGTTTGCTTGTGAAAATGAGTTTCTGAATGTTGCACCTAGTGGTGAAGTGGTGCAGTTTTCTGTATTCTTGGTGTTTCTCATGGATAAAACCATACAGCTACAAAACCAAAACTGCCATTATGCTCAAAATGTTCCTATAAACCAATTGTGTTAGAACAAATTTGGATTTTCAAAAAGTGTTATAGCAGAACTGACTATACAAATTTGTAAGCTTTTTGAGGGTAGTGATTAGTTATTTTTACCCCCATTTTCTTTTTTAAAATTTTTGTAGACTTGATATTGTAGATGAGAATAGATTAACTGTGAGGTTAGGTTGTAAACTGATTACCTTAAATGGAGAATTATCATCATTAGCTAAATCATTGTAGTCTAAGCTTGCGATTTCATCTGTATAGGGACCTCTTAATAAGGAAGCTTCCATTACCAGTACAGATCTGTTCTGTCACTTCTAATACTAGTTGCCTAGAGAACTGGCTTACTTGTCCAGGGCCACACTTCCAGCATGTATCTGAGGTCAGTCAGTATTCCTGACTTGGACCAACTTATGCCTCCATTGTACCATGCCATCTCTCTAGATTTATCATGCTAACTAAATATAGTAATCATAGTACCTACTTGCATAGACTGCCTAACCAAAATAAAGATAGGGAGCATATCTATGAAGGGAATAGGAAATTAGTCCTAGTGTATTCCCCATTTGTTAAATAACTGAACATTGTACATGTGGGAGTCTGTAAGAATGATGACTAGAATGTTGCTCTGTAAGAGAAAATATTTATTTCAAATGTTCTGAGTGCATGTGGTACAGGAAGTATTTATAGCCACCCACATATTCTTTTTACCATTAATGGGAGAAACATTTTTCTTATGAATGCAACATCGACTAAATCAAATGTGCTTTTTTTCCCCAGACCTACACATTTTTCTTTGCCCAATGTGGTGGGATAGTAGGACCACATTTACTTAGAATTCCAGAACTCCAAACACTCATTATCACACACCTTAGAAATGCTGGCTAGCATATTGTCTCGCCTCTCCTACTTTTGACAATTGAGTTGAGGCCTAGAGCTATTCAGGACCTTCCAAGACAGACTTATAAAATGAATTTAGGATTCCTATATCCAAAGATCATTCTATAAAGTCACATCTGCCCATCAGAATCTTAAGTCAAATTATTAGATTTATTACTGAGTAATCTAGAATTATGTTAGAAAATTTGAAGCTAAGATATACCTCCAAACATTTGTTTTCAAACTGTGTCATCCTTTCCCCTGACTGTATATATAAAATACACTGGAGACACAGAGTTTCACATCATCTTTCCAGGAAATATATAGGTGAAAAATGAAGTAAACCAAAGTAGCAGCTGACAGATTCTTCACTTGTAAGGGATTATGAAAAAATAATTATTAATAATGAGTTTCTTGGGCAGACCCAGATCAGTTTCAGCTCCCCTCTGCCCCTCACCCCAGTAAATTCAATTCTTGAGGAAGTTCTAACCTTGTTTTGGGACCAGCCTAAGGGTACAGAAAGGAATACAGATTGATTTCTTTGTCTACCTCTTTGAAGGACTGATGGGATTAAACCACACCTAGATTATGGACTTTGCTTTGGGCAATTTAGGTTTATCTTTTTGCACACTTCCCCCCCTCCCCCCCCCCCCATGTAGAGCTCATCTTAATTCAGACCACCCTCAAGTCATGTCAACCAATGGAATTGAAGGATACTAACCAATCAGCTTTGATCAATGTATAATGGCCTGCCTCTATCAAAAGAGGATAAAAGCCATCCCGAAGTGAGGGTCACCATCTTGGTGTGCTTGGACCTGCTCCCTTGGCTTGGAATGCTGTCACATGGTGTGCTCTCTCCATTTAAGTCAGTGTAGGTTTTGTAGGGCTTCTGAACTCTCCTTGAAACCATGTGCTGTCTCTGAGAGCTTTTCTTACTTGGTCAATCCTTTACTGGAATATATGATAATAATAAATGCTTACTGCCCAAACAGGTACAATAGCCATTAATATATAAGAAGTAATCATTTTTAAAAGTACTGTTTAGGGGCAGCTAGATGGCACAGTGGTTAAAGCACTGGCCCTGGATTCAGGAGTATCAGAGTTCAAATCTGGCCTCAGACACTTGACAGTTACTAGCTGTGTGACCCTGGGCAAGTCACTTAACCCCCATTGCCTTATTAAAAAAAAGTACTGTTTAGCCCCAATAATTTAAAGAACACATTATATTATTTCCACTAATTTTTGATATAGTGTTAGAAATGCTCCCTGTAGCAATAATGGAATTTAAAAAGTGGGGAATAAGCATAGACAAAGAGAAAGTAAAATTATTTGTATTTGTACATGATAGGATAGTTTATAATAATGAGAACCCAAGGAAGTTAATGAAAACATGGAGACAATGAATCTATATAAATCTAATCAATAAATAGCAGGATACAGAGTCCACAAAAGCCTTTTCTGCATTTCACTAACAAAGCCCAGGAAAGAGTCAGAAAAACAGATGCAGTGGAAATAGCACTAGATTTTGAGTCACAGGATCTGGGTTTGAATCCTGGACTGCCACTTAGTACCTCTGTAACCATGGATGATAACAGCAACAATATTAGTAGTAATCGCTAGAGTTTACATAGCACTTTAAGGTTTGCTAAACACTTTGCAAATACCTCATTTTATGCTCATAAGAACCCTGGGAAGAGGGTTCTCCAAATAGGGGAGAGAAGTGGTAATAATAGCATTTCCTCATTTATAAAATGAGAAAACTGAGGCAGACAGTAATTACATGACTTGCCCGGAGTCACACAGCTAATAAATGTCTGAGGCAAGATTTAAACTTGGATCTTCCTGATTTGGGGCAGCTAGGTGGACAATGTATAAAACATCAGGTCTGGAGGCAGGAAGACCTGATTTCAAATCCAGCCTCAGACCAGCTGTGTGACCCTGGGCAATTCACTTAACACTGTTTGCCTCAGTTTCCTCATCTGTAAAATGAGTTGGAGAAAGAAAGGGCAAGCCACTCCAGTATCTTTACCAAGAAAACCCTGAATGGGTCATGAAGAGTCAGACATG
Source organism: Dromiciops gliroides (assembly GCF_019393635.1). NCBI lineage: Eukaryota > Metazoa > Chordata > Mammalia > Microbiotheria > Microbiotheriidae > Dromiciops > Dromiciops gliroides. The sequence continues at coordinate 149,218,857 of NC_057865.1, read as the reverse complement.
AGTGAAACAACTCAACAACTACTTCCTGTTTCCAGGTCCAGTACTCTACCCCCTGTACCGCCATATATACATTTTCTTAATCTGTAAAATGAAGCTGTTTAACTAAAAAGTCGCTCCTGACTTTTCCATGTCTAAGTCTATTATTAACAAAACAATTTTTATAAAACTAAAAGAAGGCCTGAATAATTGGAGAAAGATTCAATATTTAGGACTGATTAGTACCAACATTTAAAAAAACATTCCTACCTAAATTACATATTTACTACCATATCAAATTACCACAAGGATACATTATAAAACTAGACAAAATAAAATGTATTTGTAGGAATTAAGTGTCGAGAATACCAGAAGAATATAATGGGGGAAAAAAAAGTAGAAAAAAGTAGGCTCGATACAGCCAGATTTCTAATTATACTTCAAAAAAGTAATTATTCAAACTACTACTGGATTAGACAGAAAAGTAGATGGGATGAAAAGACCAGATAGATAAGAACCAGAAACAAATATTGACAGCAGTGTGTATTGCTCAGTAAACCCAAGAGCACAAATAGTTACTGGTGAAGGGATGTCCAACAATTGCTGGGAAAACTGAAAATGAGTTTAGCAAAAAAGAGGTTTAGATCAGCATCCTTTGCCACATTACATTTCAAATGGGTAAATCGTGTGTGTGTATGTGTAATGAAAGAAAGAAAAAATAGAGAATAGAAAGTTATTTCTTCCATGGTTTCAGGTAACAGAAAAATGAATTATCAAAGAAGTGGTAGACAGTACAAAAGATATAGATAGATAGATAGATAGATAGATAGATAGATAGATATATTAGATACCTAATAAATGCTTTTTTCAGTGCTTGAATTATATGCAATTAAAAAAACTTACATAAACAAAATCAATTCAGCTCAAATTAGATTACAGCTCAAAAAATACTTTATTAAATATTTCTGAGAAAAAGCCTGACATTCAGAATGTAGAATAAAATTGACACAGATATGTAAGAACTATCTTCCAGCAGGTCAGAGGACTCATACAGTTTGTTTGGTTTGGTTTGGTTTGGTTGGACAATGAAGGTTAAGTGACTTGCCCAAGGTCACACAGCTAGTAAGTGTCAAGTGTCTGAGGCCGGATTTGAACTCAGGTCCTCCTGACTCCAGGGCCAGTGCTCTATCCATTGCGCCACCCAGCTGCCCCCATACAGTTTTTAAAATAAAAAAATATGAACTATAACACTTGAAATAATGTACAGAATCACGAATAATCTGATAAATTACATGTCCATAAAACTAGCAAAAATGCTAAATTAAATGATGGGATAACTAGGTCATTGAAGGGCCTGTGTGAAGATAGAAATGGCAAATTCACTGCTATTGAAATTGAGAATTGCCACCATAATTCTAGAAAACAATTTTGAACTATGCAACAAGTTATAAAATTATTCATATCCTTTGACCTCAAGATCTCACTCCTGTAACTAGGGTTCAAAAAGATTATTGAGAAGGGACAAACAAAACTTCATATGAACAAAAAATTTTTTTATTATAACAAAGAGCTATAAACCAAATGTCCCCAAAGACTGGGTCATAAGTTATATGGTGTTTTTTTTTTTAAATGAGGAGTCGTCTTGTTAAACCTTAAACAGATATGAAAGCTGAGAGTAAGTTATGGGCACAAAGATTATATAATTATCAAGTGACCCCAGGTTCTTGAAGTCTAAATGACTGAACAAATTAAAGTATAGGAATAGTATTTAAACAGGGCAGCTAGGTAACTAGAGCACTGGGCCTGAAGTCAGGAAGACTTCTCTTTCTAAGTTCAAATCTGGCCTCAGACAGTGACAAGCTGTGTGACCCTATACAAGTCACTTACCCAGTTTGCCTCAGTTTCCTCATCTGTAAAATGAGCTGTTGAAGGAAATGGCAAACCACTTCAGTATCCTTTGGGGGGAGGGGATGTATTCTTTACATTTTAGGGTTTTGTTTGTTGGGAAGTATCTGTTATATAAAAACCAAAATGAAGGAAAGGGAATTGATCGGGATAAAAAGGTAAATTAAATTAAAAGCTGTTCTAACCAAGTGGAAGGAGTGGGCAGTGGGACAAGTTACACCATCCGTTTGCAATTCTCCTCAGCCAAAACTGTTTATGATCTTGTGTTAGTTATTCCATACGTTTCAGAATATGTTAAGATTTTGATATTTAACTACTAGTATTGATCAACCTGTTGACAATATCCTGCCATTCTGCTTTTTAGGTCACATGAACCAAACCAGTGAATGTGAAAAATGGATCAAGGCCGATGCACCCAATGGCACTGTGCATCTCAAAAGCCAGAGCTGGTTTCAGTCCCTCAGACTGAAGGGTTCCTGATTGTTTGAACTCTTATAAATAACAATCATTGAACATCAAATCAATGAGAAGGTATTAATGCCACTAGTCATAGAAACATTAGAAATGTTAATTTGGAAATGAATGCTGACTGGGGAATGATTTTTCTATGGTCCCACATTTGTGTTTAGCTGCTGTGTGACCTTTCCAGATGAATACACCTCAGCATCAGTTCAAGCTGTGAGTAATAATATATGTGACAGAATTTGCAAAAAGTAATCACTGGCAAAATGCAAGAAACTGCAAGCAACATTCAGCTATTTTTATTGCCTGGTATATGAATATAGGAGATATTGAGTGTAATTTTATAATGGGGGTAAAGTTGTTTTATGAATTTCTTGCTTTAAAACCCTAATTCTCCACTCTTGGAACATTCAATTTATACATAAAACCAGGCAGACCTGTCCACTAGATTATATTTTTCAAAATTAAGAAAAAGCCATCCTTTACAAAGTATCATAAGAGAAACATTTTGGTTCTTAATAAAGTTTTAAAAATACTGTGACTTAAATTAATTTCCTTTTTCCTTGTTAAAATTTTTTACGTACATTTATGATTCTATACATTTTAGCTTTTAGTTTTGTAAAATAAAGAGATAGCTTAGTATGTGATTTCCCAGCCATATTTACTTTTTACTCAGTGAACACACTGTGTTCACAGACATATAATATGCTCCAGTTTAGAAGACAACTTGGCATTTTTTGAAAACCATTAAGTTGGAGGAAACAGTGAGACAATTTTCCTTAGCTGTACTCATTCTCATCCAGGCACGCACACATTCTGCCTCCCATAACTAAAAATAAAATTTATAGGGCTAGCCAACAAAAGCCAGAAGGGTCACAGACACAACAGCAATTTGTATTCTCAACACTTAGTAAGATACAGAAAGAAAATATTACCTTACTCTGCTTTCCCAAGCCCATTTTTATTTGGGCTATGGTTCCTCAATGCTTTTTGATTGAAGAAGGGAGTAAGCCCTAAATTGTCTTTTAGTACTTCTCACTGAAAATGTTTAGGATTATAACTCTCTAGTGAAAATTTGGTTCTTCTGGCCTGCACCTTACCTTCTCTTCTAGCCCTTTCTCTTACCATTTCTTCCTCAACTAAAAATCTGAGTAAGTTCCATGAGATATCCGGCTGCATTTTTTAAAGTAAACTGAATGAGTTTCTCCTTCCCCTCACTTTCATTGCTCAGGTGGTGGTAGTTTCCTATGAAAAGCAGTTCCCATTTGTACTGAAAACATATGGGATCCAGATTTTTGAAGACATTCTTTAGGCAATCCTCATGTCTCCCAGTCCAGTAAGAAACCACCCCTTCTTAACACCCTATGAATTTAAGTCGTCTGACTTTTTCAGTTCTACCAATGAGAAATTCTACTTTTGTCTCAAATCCTCTGATCCATACCCAAACTTTTTTTTAAAAGGATACATTATAAATATATCAGAGGAGGAGGGTCAAAAAAAATGGATATGTTAACAGACAGTATTACTACTAAACTTCACACATCGTTGTGGGTATTCACACATCATTGTGGGTATTCTCATCATTGGGGTAGACGGAGGTTTTTTGTTTTTAAAATTGTGACAAATATTTGAATATTTAAAATTATTTTTCTGAAAAGTGAAAAATGCAGGAAAAATACACTTATGAATCATTGTAAAAACAAATACAGACCATCTGAAAAAAAATGTTATTAACATAATATGGGAAAAATTTCAAATACATTCATCAGTATCTTCTTTTTGCCTGATACAGAGATAAAGCTGATAGACATATATGTGACAGATATACTTTGGTTTATATGTGGTTTTTCTAGAAAATAAATTAAGAACCAAGTTGAGGTTAGAGATTGTGAGCCCACTGTCTGCCTCTGTGCCTTTTTCTTCTGAGACTCTAGGGAGTGCATGAGGGTTAGTGGATCTATGGGAGGCTGTGGACAAGAGCTACTTGAGATGGAAAGGCATGTATCGATTGCAGGCTGCACCAGTGGAGGGAATGCCCTCTACTCAACCAGTGTCTTTTTTTCTATCATGGACTCCTTTGGCAGTCTGGTTGAAGCCTAATCACTCCTTTCCAGAATAGCATTTTTAAATACCTAAAATATATAAGATTAAGAAATAAACCAAATATGTTGAAAAATAGTTTTCAAAATACTCAAAAAAAAGTTCATGGGCCAGGTGAAGAAGTTCAGCCTAGGTCCTATTACTTCAGGCTGGTGAGGGTACTACTGCAGCACTTGGGCACTCCGTTTATTTTCCCTTGCTGTTGCCACATTACCCCCTCCTTTTCTCATTACACATTATTCTTAGTGCTCTCCAGTCACATCCTATGCATGTCACCACTAAAAATATGCTGTAGCCTACTTGAACCCACAATTTGTCAGCTGCCATTTGGGTTCCTCACTACTTTGATTCATTGGAGATTATGTTTATTTTTAACGTGTCTTTATAAACTTTGAGTTCCAAATTCATTCTCTCCCACATCCAGTGAGAAGGCAAGCAAAATAATATCCATTTTACATGACTTCACATATTAGCCATATTTTTTAAAAGAAAAATAAAGTGAAAAAATTCTACTTCAGTTTGCACTCAAGAGTTCATCAGTTCTCTTTCTCTTGAAGTGAAGAGCATTTTTTCATCATGAGTCCTTTGAAATTGTGTTGGATCATTGTATTGATCAGAGGAGCCAAGTCTTTCACAGTTGATTATCATTAAAACATTGCTGTTATTATGCACAATGATCTTCTCATTTCACTTTGCACTTCACTTTTCATATAGATAAAACATCCTCCTTGGCTTTCTCATAGCACAGTAGTATTTCATCACCAGCTATTCCCCAATTGATGAGCATCCCCTTTATTTCCAGTTCTTTGACAACCCACAAAAAGAGCTGCTATAAATATTTTTGTACGTGTTGGTGCTTTTTCTTTGATGTCTTTGGGGTACAGACCTAGTAGTCATGTTGCTGTGTCAAAGGGTATGCACAGTTTTACAGCTCTTTGAGGATAGTTCTAAATTGTTCTCCAGAATGGTTGGACCACTTCACAACTCCACTAGCAGTTCATTAGTGTATTTATTTTTCCCTCATTCCTCTCCAGGATTTGTCATTTTTGATAGGCATGAGGTGGTAACAGAGTTGTTTTAACCTGCCTTTCTCTAATCAGTAGTAATTTAGAACATTTTTCCAAATGACTATAAAAAATTTTGATTTCTTCTGAAAACTTCCTCTTTATATACTTTCACCATTTATAAATTTGACTCAGTTCTGTGCTCAGTTTATATTTGAGAAATAAGACTTTTATCAGAGAAACTTGTAAATTTTTTGATATTACTTCATTGTGGTATCTTTTAGCAAAATGAATTATTGTTCAGTCATTTTTCAGTAATGTCCAACTCTTTATGACCCCATTTAGGATTTTCTTGGCAAAGAAATGGGTGGTTTGCCATTTCCCCCTCCAAGCAAATAGTAGCTATGTGTCTCCTACCTCTGGATCACAGTGGGGTCTCAGTTCTAGGCTGTAACTTGGTCTGAATGCAGCAAAATAACTATAGTAGGAAACTCAAACCAAAGGGGAGCCTTCAGTTCCATCACTCTGAATAAGCAGAGCTTTCCAACTGGCTGATAATAGCTGAGTCCAGCTACAGCCTACCAGAACTCCTACAAGAGCCAAGCCCACATCTTATCAAAATAACTTGTCCATATCCAAGCCTATGTCAGGAATTTGTAGAGCTCAGACCATGAGGGCAATGTCAGACTTACCTTGGATCAAACTACTTTGGGCTCCCTGAAAACTTGCAGATCCCCAGCTCGAGCTGTCATAAAATCCTCGAGTATGGGGGCAGCTAGGTGGCGCAGTGGATAAAGCACTGGCCCTGGATGCAGGAGTAAATGAATTCAAATCCGGCCTCAGACACTCAGTACTTACTACCTGTGTGACCCTGGGCAAGTCACTTAACCCTCACTGCCCTGCAAAAACCAAACAAAGTAAATAAATAAATAGAATCCTAGAGTAAAACAACACTCAATACCCAAAAGAAAGCAGGAGAAAGACCTAAAAAGGTCAGCCCATCTATATCCAGACCTCAGCTTTAACAAAAAGTTCCAAGTCAGGAAGTAGTCAGACAACAAGCATTTACTGTGTGCACTGTGCTAAGGGTTAAAAATACAAATGCAGACAAACAAAATAGTCCCTGACCTCAATAATATTACATTCTACTTGGGTAAAAAGATAGCATATAAAAGGAAGCTGAAAAGAGGAGTGGATAAAAAGGTACCCAGCACACAGACATAATGGAGAAGACTGGAGTGCAGCCTGGTAAGAAATTAAGAGACAGCTGACCTGTATGACCTCTTTAAATTGAGGTTCTGGTAACCATTCTATCAGAGGGAAGGGCTACAGGGGTGGAGAGTACTTCCAAGATTTGATTTCAAAAATCAAATGAGCACTTCCTGGGCAGAGCCAAGATGGTGAAGGACAGGCAGTGACTCCTTGGAGCTCTTCCCCAAATCCCTCTAAATCCCTTCAAATAATGCCATAAGACAATACCTGGAGCAGCAGGACCCACAAAAGGACGGGGTAAGAATATTTTCCAGCCAAAGATGGTTTAAAAGGTTGGCAGGAGGGGCTTCCTGTGCTAGGCAAGAGTGGAACCCAACCCCAAGGTCGAGCCGACACAGATCCATCTCCAGGCAGGCTGTGCCAGAGAAAGAGATCTCGGGAGCCTCTGAATCAGCTGCAGCACCATCATCTTCTGGAACTAAGTTCACAGTCTGGTGAGAGGGCTGAGTGGTTGTCCTAGGAGAGATTACAGAGGTCTCTGCTGACTCTGAGGCAGAACTTGGTTGTTTTACCCCTGCTGGGAACCAGGAAGTAGCCCTGAGTGGCAGTGGTCCAGGTGGGAGAGGGGTGTAGGCTCACTGTAGCTATCAACCCAGCAAAACAAAAATTTTATTTTCTTGTTGACGAGCAAGTAGGCCTGGGGTTATTTTCAGACCAGAGCACAGTCCAGGTAAATGCAGAACATGCCTCTCCTTAAACTGTACCACCTGAGACCCCCTAAAGCTTGTGACAGTGCAGCCTGGAAGCAGGGCCCTACTTTAAGTTGTTAAAAGTAAAAGATGGGCAAGATAAGCAGACAGAGAAAGATGCAGACCATAGAAACTTTCTTTAGTGAAAAGGAAGATGGAGGTGCACCCTCAGAGGAGGATGGCAACGTCAAGGCTCGTATATCCAAAGCTTTCAAGAAAAGTATGAATTGGTCTCAGGCCATAGAGGCGCTCAAAAAGGACTTTGAAGATAAAGTTAGAGAGGTAGAGGAAAAAATAAAAAGAGAAATAAGAGTGATACAGGAAAATCATAGGAAAAAAAGTCAACAGTTTGAAAAGCTAAATGGAAAAGCTCTCTGAAAAAAATAATTGCCTAAGAGTTAGGATTGAACAAATGGAAACTAGTGACTTCATGAGAAACCAAGACACAATAAAGCAAATCCAAGTGAATGAAAAAATAGAGGGCAATGTGAAATATCTCCTTGGAAAAACAGCTGACCTAGAAAATAGATCCAGGGGAGATCATTTGAAAATCATTGGACTACCTGAAAACTATGACCAAAATAAGAGTTTAGACATCTTCCAAGAAACTGTCAGGGGAAATTGCCCTGATATTCTAGAAGCAGAAGGTAAAATAGAATTTGAAAAAATCCACTGATCACCTTCAGAAAGAGACCCCAAAAGGAAAACTTCAAGGAATATTATAGCCAAATTCCAGACCTCACAGGTCAAGGAGAAAATATTGCAAGCAGCTAGGAAAAAGGAATTCAAGTACTGTGGAGCAATAGTCATGATAACACAAGATCTAGCAGCTTCTCTATTAAAGGATTAGGGGGCATGGAATATGATATGAGGGCAAAGGAACTGGGATTACAACCAAGAAATCACCTACCCAGCAATACTGAGTACAGTCTTTCAGGGGGGTAAATGGGACTTCAGTGAAAAAGAGGACTTTTCAGGCATTTGTGATGAAAAGACCTGAACTGAATAGAAAATTTGATTTTCAAGTACAAGACCCTAGAGAAACCTAAAGAGGTAAACAGGAAAAAGAAATCATGAGGGATGTTAAAAGGTTAAACTGTTACATTCCTACATGGGAAGATGATACTCCTAACCCATAAGAAGTTTCTCAGTATTAGGGCAGCAGAAAGGAATATATTTAGACAGAGGGGACAGGTATGAATTGATTATGAAGGGATGCTATCTATAAATCATTTCTTTTTTGTTTATCTTTTTTTGTGGGGAAGTCAGGGTTGGGTGGCATGCCTGGGGTCGAGCAGTAGGTGAGAGTCTTGTGTCTAAGGTCTGATTTGGGCTTGGGTCCTCCTGGGTCCAGGGTAGATGCTTTTTCTACTATGCCACCTACCTGCCCCATGATGACATCTTTAGTGTAAAATTGAGGGGTGAGAGGATTGCAGTGGGGGAGGGAGAAGGGGAGAGGTAGAATGTAATATCCCACAAGAAAGAAGCAGTAAAAGTAATATCCCACAAGAAAGAAGCAGGAAAAGGCTTATGGAGTAGGAGAGAGATGGGGGAGGAGCAGGGCAGTGAATGAACCTTACATTCATCAGAATTGGCTCAAAGACCTTAATTTCATCAGAGTTGGCTCAAGGAGGTAACAACACACACACTCAGTTGGGTGGAGTAATCTAACCCTGCAGGAGAGCAGGAGGGGAAGAGGACGTGGAGGGAAGGGTGAAAGAAGGGAGGATAGATTGGGGAAGAGGGCAGTCAGAAGCAAAACACTTTTGAGGAGGGATAGGGTGAAAGAAGATAGAAAATAGAGTAAATATCATAGGGGAAGGAATAGGATGGAGGGAAACAGTTAATAGTAACTGAAAAAATTTTGAAGCAGAGACAAGTAATGTAAGATGATGATGATGACCAATTGATGATGATGAATGGATGAAGATAAGAATTGATTAAGGGGACAGCTAGGTGGCGAAGTGGATAAAGCACTGGCTCTGGATTCAGGAGGACCTGAGTTCAAATCCGGCCTCAGACACTTGACACTTATTAGCTGTGTGACCCTGGGCAAGTCACTTAACCCCCATTGCCCTGCAAAAAACAAAAACAAAACAAAACAAAAGAATTGATTAAGGAGGACTGATTGATGAGGAGGATTAATTGATGAAGATGAGGCTTTATTGATGATGATGATTGATTGATGATGATAAAATGTATGGGACATACTTTGCTGGGCTACTGTGAAGAAAATTCTTTTTCAGGTATAAGGCACTATATAAATGTTATATATTACTGTTGTTGCAAGAATCAACCTCATGGGTTTATTGTAAGGAAATCTTTCTTTTAAAGTACTATATAAATGTAGTTTACTATCTAAAAAACAAAAACAAAACAAAACAAAAAACACCATGATGAGCAGGATGCTATCAGAAAATAACCGGAAAGGCCTGCACAATCTGATGCAACGTGAAATGTACTATATACAAAATAACAGCAATATTATAAGGTGATCTGCTGTGAATAACTTGGTTATTTTCAGCAATACAATGATTCAAGACAATTCTTAAGGTCTTATGAAAAATGCACTCCATCTACAGAGAGAGAACTGATAGTGTATAAATACAGATTGAAGCATAATTTTTTTTGTTCATTTATCTGAAATTTTATTTTTGTCTTTTTGTTTTCACAACCTGGCTAATGTGTAAATGTTTTGCATGGCTGCTCATGTATAACTTGTATTGAATTGCTTGAGTTCTTAGGGAAGGGAAGGAGGGAGGAAGAGAATTTGGAACACAAAAGTTGGTTGTTTTTTTTTAATTGATGTCAAAATTTGTATTTACATGTAATTTGGGAAAAATAAAATTCTAAATCAAAAATAAATAAATTAATCAAATGAGGACTACTCTGAACACTACAATGATCCAAAACAATCCCAAAGGACTATTGGTGAAACATACTATCCACTTCCAAAGAAAGAACTTATTAATGGAACAGACTGAAGCATGCTATTTTTCACTTTCTTTCATTTTTTTCTTTTAATCAAATTTTCTTGTACAAAATGACAAATATGGTAATGTTTTACATAATCATACATGTATAACCCATATCTGGTTGAATGAATAAAAATCAAATGAGAATGATAGAGGGGAAAAATAGAAATGAAAGAATCGGGAAGAGAATAATCACCTTAAAACAGGAGGTACAAACCATTCCTGAGAAACAAGCTCCCTAAAAATTAGAATAGAACAAATAAAAGCTAATGACTCCATGAGACAACAAAAAGTATTAAAAACAAAGTCAAAAGAATAAAACAGAGATGAAAATTAAGTTATTTATAGAATTTGGAACTCAAAACTTTAAATCAAAATGTTTATTTTTTTTTTTAAAGAAAAGAAAATTAAGGTATATAGCAAAAATACCTGACTGGGAAAACAGATAAAGGAGAAAGAATTTAAGAATCATTGAATAGACATCACATTTCAAGAAATTATTGATAAAAGAATGAAAAGAAAACTGTTTCAATCTTAAAGAATCAAAGTGAAAAGAGAAAGACTGCCAGTCTTTTCCTGAAAGAAACCCCAAAATGAAAATTCCCTGGAACATTATATGCAAAATTCAGAGATTCCAGGTCAAAGAAGATGTACTACAAACAGAAGAAAATAATAAACAAGGAGTCACAGTCTAGATCACACAAGATGTAGCAGCCATCACTCCAAAGAAGCAAAGAACTTGGAATACAATTGTTTTCAATACCAGAAGACAAAGAATAAAAGCTTAAATCCAGGAATAACTTACCCTACAAAACTAAGTATAATCCTAGGGGGGAAAATGTACTGTTAATGAAATTGAGGAATTCCAAAGATTCCTTATGAAAACAAAGCTGCAGAGAAACTGAATTACAAACATAGGAGTCAAGAAAAAACATGAAAATAGAAATAGAAATGAGCAACTATAAGGTACAAAATGAGGATAAAGCATTTACATTGCATTATAGGGAAATGTTATACATATCCCCTCAGAACTTTTATCACGATCAAGGTTCTAATTAGATAGGGGGCAGAGGGGTGGTTCTGTTATGAAATGATGATCTTATAAAAAGAAAGAAAAGGCAGAAGAAAAAAGGTCTGTCTATATTGTGGGGATCAAAGTGAGTGGAAGAGGGGCAGCTAGATGGCGCAGTGGATAGAACACCGGCCTTGAAGTCAGGAGTACCTGAGTTCTAATCCGGCCTCAGACACTTAACACTTACTAGCTGTGTGACCCTGGGCAAGTCAACTTAACCCCAATTGCCTCACTAAGAAAGAAAGAAACAAAAAAAAGTGAGCGGAAGAATGGAGGTAATTATCCCATGTACTTGAGGTATACAAGTAGAAGTTTATACAGAGAGAAAGGGTAATGCAAAAAGAACCAGCAAAAATATGTTTCACTAAAAAAGAAAAATAGGGCAAAATATTTTGCTAAAAGGTACTACAAACAATGAATTCATATCAATACAAAACATGTGCACCAAATGGCATAACATCTAAATACCTGAAAGAAAGGTTATATGTTAGTAAAACTATAATTCAATTTATCCCCTCTCAGACCTTGATAAATATGACCAAAAGTGCAACATGATAGATCTGGAAACTACTGAACAGAAAATAATATATACATATTTCTCAGCTGTCCATGCAAATTTTGTAAAAATTTACCTTATATTAGGGCTTAAGATGTAGAAATAGAAAATTAACAAATGCAGAAAAGCAAAAGTATTACATGGATCTTTTACAGACCACAATGGAATCAAAATATTCAATAAAGGATCACTGGAAAAATGATTCATTAGAGATTAAAAAATTTAATTCTGGAAAATAGGTAGTCAAAGAACAAATCACAGGAATAATAATTTCATTAAAGATAATAATAACAATGAGAAAATATAACAAAATGTTTAGGATACATCCAAAGCACCCCTAAGGGTAGAATTTAAATCTATAAACACTTTCATCAATAATAGAAAGAGGACATCAATGAGTTGTGCATGCAAATAAAAATAACCTAGAAAAACAAAAAATTAAAAACTCAAACACTAAAGTAGAAATCCTGAAAAATCATCAAAGAAATTGACCATTAAAAATGGGGGGGGAGACCCAAAGAGATCATTAGGAAATGGAAGAGGACCTACATGTACAAAAATGTTTATAGCAGTTTTTTTGTGGTAGCAAAAAATTGAAAATTGAAGGGATGCCCATCAATTATGTAATGACTGACCAAGGTGTGGTATATGATTGTAATGGAATACTACTGTGCAATAAGATTTCAAAAAACCTGGAAATACATATAAACTGATGCAAATGAAATGAGCAGAACCAGGAGAACACTGTTCATGGTAACACGATTCACTGTGGTTGCAAACTTGGAATGCCTGTGCCCCTTCCCCACTGGGCCACTGCCACTCAAGTCTGCTTCCTGGGAAACACAACAGCCTCCAACTCAGCTCCAGCAGAGACTCCTGCTATCTCCCCCAGGCCAACCACTGGACCCCCTCACTGGTTTGTGAGCTGAGTTCCAGAAGTAGTGGCTGATGCTGATGATTCCAGAGCTCTGGAAGCACGGCTTGCCTGGGGCTGGATCTACAAGGCTCAGCTGTGCTTCTCTCTCAGCATAGTACAACAGACCTTCCCTGCTGCCCTTTCAAGCTGCCTTTGACTGAAAAATGATTTCACTCTGTTCTTTTGTGAGTTCTGCTGCTCCAGGAATTGTCTTATGGAATTATTTGGAGGTATGTGGCTGGATAGTATGGGGGGGCTCTGAAAGTTACAGCCTTTCATCAGCCATCTTGGCTCTGCCCCACACTGTGTGACAATTAACTATGAATGACTTAGTTCTTCTCAGCAATACAATGATTCAAGACAATTGCAAAGGACTTATTATAGAAAATGGTATCCACATCCAGAGAAAAAACTGATGGACTCTGAATGCAAAGCAAATCATACTATTTTGACTTTTTTTTTTCCCAAGGTGTTTAAACTCCTTTTGGTTTGTTTCTTAGGTGGGGTGAGGAAATCGAAAGGTTGAATAATAGAACACATCAGTGAATGCAAATGAGCACAATAACCCAGAGTTTGTTAAACATAAAGATGCCAGCTACTGGGACAAGAACTCACTATTTGACAAAAAGTGTTGGGAAAACTGGAAAATTTTTGCTTGTCAGAAATTAGACCAACATCTCACACAGTATGCCAAGATAAGCCCTCAAAGGGTGCATGACTTAGGCATAAAGGGTGACAGCATGAACAAATTAAGGAAGCAAGGAAGAAATAACCTTTCAGATTTATGGATGAAGAAGAGTTCATGACCAAACAAAAGATAAAGAGATTCATAGGAAATAAAATATTTTTTATTACATAAAATTAAAAAGCTTTTGCACAAACAAAATCAATGCAGCTAAAATTAAGCAGAAGCAGAAAACTGGGGTTTGGGGAGATTGTTTTGTAGCACATTTCTCTGGTAAGGGTCTCATTTCTATGATATATAGGGAACTGAGTCAAATTTATGAGAATAAGAACTATTCCCCAACTGATGAAAGGTCAATGGACACAATTATTTTTCAGAGGAAGAAATCCTAATTATAAGTAGCCATATGAAGAATGACAATTAGGTAGCATTGTGGATAAAGGGCTGGACCTGGAGTCAGGAAGACTCATCTTCCCAAGTTCAAATCTGGCCTTAGCTACTTGCCAGCTGTGTGACCCTGGGCAAGTCACATCGCACTGTTTGTCTCAGTTTTCTCATTTGTAAAATGAGCTAGAGAATGGAATAGCAAACCACCGCAATACCTTTTCCAAGAAGGCCCCAAATGGGGTCATAAAGAAGACACAACTGAAAAAAACTGAACAAAAAATATGAAAAATTGTCTAAATCACTAATAAATAAATACAAATTGAAACAACTCTGAAGCACCAACTCATATGCATCAGATTGGATAGGATGACCCCCCCCCCAAAAAAAAGAAAATTACAAATGCTAAAGGGGGTGTGAGAAAATAGGTAAGCTAATGCACTGTTAGTGGAAAGTAATTAATTTGATCCTTCTGGAAAGCTATTTGGAACTATGCCTTTATTAAACTGTATATCCTCTTCAATTTAATGGTACCCTAGGCCTATACCCCAAAGTTTTTTTGAGTGTTTTTTGTGTGTGGTTTTTTTTTTTTTTTTTGGTGAGGCATTCAGGGTTAAGTGACTTGCCCAGGGTCACACAGCTAGTAAGTGTCAAGTGTCTGAGGTCACATTTGAACTCAGGTCCTCCTGACTTCAGGGCTGGTGCTCTATCCATTGTGCCACCTAGCTACCCCAGATTGTTTACAAGAAATTTTCATAAAGCAATTAACATTTTTATAGTGTTTTAAGGTTTACAAAGCACTTTACACAAGCTCTCTCATTTGATCCTCACAACAACCTTGTGAGCCAAGCACCATAACAGCAACTCTTTTTGCAGTGGCAAAGAACTAGAATTTGATGTGATACTCTTCAATTTGGGAATGGTTGAACAAATTATAGAATATGAATGTGATGGAATACTTATGCACCATAAGTATTCATACAGGTATGAATTAATGAAGAGAATGATTTATGAAATAACAATAATACTGTAAAGACAAACAACTTTGAAAGAATTAGGAACTCTGATCAGTGCAATGACCAAACCATGATTTCAGAAGACTCATGAGGAAACATGCTACCTACACCTCCTGAGAGCTGATGGGATTGAGAGCACAGAATAACATATATTCAGTTAGACGTGGCCTGTGTGTGTGTGTGTGTGTGTGTGTGTGTGTGTGTGTGTGTGTGTGTTTGGGTTTTGGTTTTGGTTTTTTTGCCCAACTATACATTTTTGTAATAGGTATTTTTTTGTTTGTTCTGCTTTCTCAGTGGGTCATGGAGAGGAGGTGAGTAGGCAAACCTCATTTAGAAAAAAAAAATTAAAAATTTTTAAGAAAGAAATACTACCTTTGCCTTGGACAATTCACTTAACCTTCCCCTCAGATGAGCTTCAATTTGCTCATCTGAAAAATGAGGTTGAACTAGATGGACTCTGAGGTATAGAACTCTTGGGTACTTTGCATATTATCTCCTTATCAAATGAGATATTCGTAAAGAGCTTAGATAGTACCTGGCACATAGGTGGTTTTTTTTGTTTGTTTTTGTTTGTTTTTGTTTTTAGTGAGGCAATTGGGGTTAAGTGACTTGCCCGAGGTCACACAGCTAGTAAGTGTTAAGTGTCTGAGGCCGGATTTGAACTCAGGTACTCCTGACTCCAGGGCCGGTGCTCTATCCACTGTGCCACCTAGCTGCCCCCACATAGGTGTTTAATAAATGCTTGTCTTCCCCTTTCCCCTCCCGTTACATTACAATAGTATAGCCTGCAACCTGCAAGATTTCCTTTGGTTTACTATTCTTATTTTCCTTTTATCAAGTAAGTGTCATTTATCATCTCTATTAGGAAAAGCCAATCCAACATTGAATATTGGGGCATTAGTCTCAAAGATAGCGACTTAGGAAACACCCATTTACTTCAGGAGTCCCAGAGTCTACTTTTTCAGTGGTGCTGGAATTCTCCCCACCTATCACAGATCACAACCTCTTTTCATTACATGGTCTTCATGGGTTGTTATGGCAGAAAAGTTCATTGCCCTGAAGCCAACTGGTGATGGGCCTCCCTGAGCTGGTCCTCAGACCAATGCTGCTTACAACTGTCTTTCCAGGTAGGTAGACCTACCAGAGTTTGTGCTATACTGGCTATGTGGTAGGGACTGAACCTATGATTCCATTAGAATACAGAATTTCTGATGAGGACCCCTCTGTACTAATGCAGGTCTCAGTCTTAGAGAGGTGCTTAAGGCACTCAGATCACTGAGCCAGTATCTGTTAGAGGTACAATGTGAAGCCAGGTCTTCCATGTTATAAGAGAGCCTGCTGGCTCTCTACTATAGCATACTACACTGGCATAGCCTCTGAAAACACAGGGCTACCTCCATACCCTAAGACATCAAAATTTAGTGGAACCACAAAATTACACTTTTTTTTTTTAAAGGGTAGGACAGTGACTTTGTTTTGCTTTTTTATTATTATCATTTATTATTATAGATAAAAAGAACCAACAATACTATTAAGAAATTGTAGTTGGATTAAGAAACTGAAGCTAATTACTACTGCCTCTAGATGGAAACATTGTTAACATAAGATCCAATTAATAAAAATATTTTTCCAAGTGAACAAAAGTGATTCAAAGACAAGTTAATTTTAGGTCATTTGATGTTCATTCTTTGATTGTGGGGGAAACTTGCAATATTTAAGATTAATTCTTGGCTGTATTTTCTATACCCTCAGAACCCTCCAATGATGCTTTTCTTCTCTTTCCTTGAGAGACTTTAACTCTCACTCTGTCATGGAAGATGACACCTTTGCAATCATAGCCAAACCAAAAGGGAGGGTCCTCAATACTGTATTCACGGTATTTAACTTGAGATGAAATTCGGAAATCTGCCACCCTGCAACAGAAAGTGCCATTAGTTGACATCAACAGTTCACATTAGGGAAAAATCTTCTAATTAGATCAAATTCCAAAGTATGTATGGATGTTTACTCAGAGTTTGGTGACCAGTTATTTTGTCTTGTCTAGGGATGTAGTCAGATGGCTGAGATACTAACCTTGTATCCGTAACTCCTCCACCCTCCTTCCCCACCCCCACTGCACCCTCTAGTTCAGGCATTAATACTTTGGAAGATGAAGAAGGAATGTCTTGGATCTGTAATTAGTTTGGATCTGTAACTGGATCTATAAAAATCCATAAAGATTGGTTTTTTACAACTGAGGGAATAGGTGTACTTGTTAAAGACAGTGGGGCACTCCAGACATCCTTTGAACTATCCCCTGTGGCTATTCAGAGAAATGGAGACAAGAAGATGAATGAATGAAAACACATTTATTAAATATTTATGAATGTGCCAAGAACTGTTGACACAAACAGGAAAGATAAGAGTCCCTGTTCTCAAGGAGCTCACAGATGTAATACATAGAGTTCTACATGGTGTATTCAAAGCCCCTCAAGTCCTAAAGGTCCAAAAGGGAGGGATGTCAAGGCCCAGATATCCTTAGAGGACATTGGCAGATCACATGGCAGTGCCTGTGGGTCTGGAAAGCCAAGCATCAGGGCAGATAGTAAGGCTCAGAGGACCTAAGGATAAAGTGGCAGGGTAGATAGTTAGGTTTGGTGGTGTTCCATCACAAAAGAAGGATTATAACTGGTAACCCCTACCTTATCCAAGCAGTCAGGGGGAGAGAGCAAGGGAAGAGAGGGAGGGGAGAGAGAGGAGAGACAGTGAGGGAGAGAAGAGAAGAGAAGAGAAGAGAAGAGAAGAGAAGAGAAGAGAAGAGAAGAGAAGAGAAGAGAAGAGAAGAGAAGAGAAGAGAAGAGAAGAGAAGCAAGAAGGAAGCAGAGGAGACTCTTGATCCCTAAAACTTGAATTATTTACTAGCTACCACCCTAGCATATCAGCCAATGGACTTTTCCAGCCTACTAACCCTACATCCTGGGTAACCCCTATTGTCCAATTTTTTGCTCCAGCATCTAGGGATGCCAAGTGTTACTGGAGAAAGCCACAATATTAAGCTAAACATTTATAGTGCAAAACCAAGGTTGGAGTCTTAGAGTTGATAAGAAATCTGCTCTTACTGATTTCCTATTTTTTTCATTACAGAAACTTAGAATTGCTCTTTCCCTTCAGACCCCAAACAATTCACTGAGAGGTGACAACCTTCCAACCCACTGTTCTGGGCTAGGCCTTGTTCAAGCCAATGACCTGGTAGTTGAGGTTGAATACTAGAATGAAATGACTCTGGGGTCCTTAGATTTTTGACAAAAGATTTATTTAGCCAGACCAGGAAAAGGACATTCAAAGCAAACATTAGTCAGCTCCCACTGAGATTCACCAGGCAAGCCAGGGATCTCTTCCAGTTCTTATGGTTGCTTTGCATTCAGGTGATAAGGAAGGTTTGTATTTTTATTTAGGTGATGAGGAAGGGATATCAACAGCATTAGGCTTTAGTTGCCTGAGGTGTTGAGGAATTGAGACACTGAGGAATGTCTCAATATCTTTTGAGGAAAAACTAGCCTAACCTGCATGATTACCACACTCAGAAGACTGAAGCCATCTGAAGAGCTTCTTCAATTTCCCTGGTCCACTCAAAAACTTGTTAGGAATCACCATTCATTCTTTTGCTCTTTCCCCCTTTTCTCAGAGGAAGAAAAGGCCCTTCTACTTGCTATGGCCAATAACTGCCTTACATGTGTTCTTGATCCCCATTATCTTCAGCCTCTTTTAAGGACTTGTTCAAGCAGTGAATCTTCTGCCTACCAGATGTGTCTCTCCACTGACTTCCTGGCAATCGTCCCAAAACACACTCAGGTCTCCTAAATTCTTAAAGATGCTCTCTTCTTAATTCCCCAGAAAGGTGTTCACCCAATCTCGTCTCTTTAACTCTTCTACCTCTTTCATTTGTTACCACACTCTATCTCCTCTCCCCTTTGTAGCCAAATATTTAGACAAATTATGTAACTGATGTCTCCACCACTCTATCATATCAACCCTTAACATTTTAGCTTCCATCCCCACCACTACTAAAATTGCTCACTTGCTACATGCTGTGTGCAAAGCATGACCTTTTTTCTGAAGTCTTTATCCTACTCGTCCTGAGCAGCATTTGTTGGTTACTTTTCTGGATACTTACTCCTTCCTTGATTTCTGAGACATTACACACTTATCCTCCTACCTTTTTAACCATTCTTCTTTCCTTCACTGGCTACCATGCCCTCTTTTTGACCCCCTAAGAGAGTCATTTACCGAATCAGCTCTCCTCCGTCCTCTCTCTATAAACTCTCTTGGCAATCTTCCATGGCTTTAACAATTCCTTAGTTGATTTGAGAATGTGCTTCTACCCCTGACCTCACTCCTCAGCTCCCATCCCATCTCTAGCAGTCAGGGCATCTCTACCCAAGTCATAACAAGCATATAACATTCACTATGTCCTAAACTGAGTTTATTATCTTTGCCTGGAAAACCTGATTCTTATATCTTTCAGTTTCATCATCATTCACGTTTTCTTTCATATTCAAAATCATGGAGGTTAAATTTAACTTTTCCCTCTCCCTCACCCATCAACATCCAATCAGTTACTAACTTTTTTTTTGGGGGGGGGGGGCCGCCGGGGCAATGATGGTTAAGTGACTTGCCCAGGGTCACACAGCTAGTAAGTTTCAAGTGTCTGAAGCCAAATTTGAACTCAGGTCCTCCTGAATTCAGGGCCAGTGCTTTATCTACTGTGCCACCTGGCTGCCCCCCAGTTACTAACTCTTGTGCAGTCCACCTCCACAATAGTTTTCACATCTGTCCCCAGATACAGGTCATTGTCACCAGCATGAACTATTGAAACCTCCAAATATTTTTTTTTCTCCCTTCCATACACTCTCCAACTCACTATTCATATCCCTTCACTAGTAAGTTTCAAAACTCTTTTGCCTAACCATCCACCCCTTCTCCAACCTGATACTACCCTTCATCTCCATGCAGGTGTAGCAAAAAGAGCATGAGACAGGGTCAAAAAATCTAGATTCTAGTCCTGGCCATTTCAAAGTCTCTGCTTCCTCATCTATAAAATGAGGATAATAATAATTTGTTTTATGAGCTGTGAACCAGTATTTGTGTGAATTATCATTACTGCACACTGCTCCCCCCTTCATATTCCATATTTTCATCTCCTATCCATGCTCTCAGTAGGACTTCTTCTAAGCATTAGCCACACTGGACCACTAAGTCTTCTCATTCTTTACTGCTTCTCTGCTTCAGTGCCACTCCCTGAGCCTGGAATGCTTTACTCTTACACCCATTACACCCACCCCACTCCCCCATGTTAAATTTCTTTAAAATCCACCTCAACTCCACACCTCCTCCAGAAAGCCCTCTCTCCCATAAGAAGTGACCTTACCCCTTTCACATTTAGATATTATTTTATCTATACTTCTCTGTACTCACTCTTTTATTTCCTATTCTGGTTATTTGTGCATCTCACACCTCCCCTCCTGCCTAGCACATGTGCTCTATACAAAGTAGGTTCTTAGTAAGTCTTTTTAAAAATTGTACATAGAGGCAGTTCTTCAACAGAAGAAGTCAGCGATCCGATTTGCCCCAAGTGCTACAATGCATACTAAATGTTCCTTCACACTAGAAGAGGGATGTCAAACTCAAGTAGAAACAGATCCCTGCAAGCACATACTGCCTTAGAAAACCACAAATAAGCATTATCTATGTTGCACTGTATTTTTCTTTACTGTTTTAAACATTTCCCAATTTATCTGGTTTGATTGCAGTTAGTAGTTTTGTAGTAGAACAAGTTTGACACCTCTGGTCTAGGAAGACAGCACTAATAAAGAAATAAAAATGATGTGATCTGGAAGAGCTGGAACCTGGCAATATGTATAATTTCAGAAATTATACCATGGGGGTGTTGCCTATTTGAATGTGATACTTCCCCACAGCTAACAATGCCCTGTGTACTTTAGCCATGTTGACCATCTACCAACTGCATCACTGTTAGCAGAGTAAGGAGCCTGGTGTGGCCATGTATTGGGAGTTAAGTTTTTGGCAAATAGCCATGGGATTACAATCTATATACTGATGCTAAAAATAAATAAAAGTTACTCAAGACATACATTTGTTGATTGTACTGAACCATTTCATTGGAAAATAAAATACACATTTATCTATCTCAACAAGAAGGCAACAGAAGCACTGTTAACTCAAATCCTACTTACTTCCTTGCTTTTTGGCTCACATATTTCAGCTCATACAAAGAGTACAAAAGTTCAAGGAGTGGTGTTAGTTAAAGTCATTGTTTAACTATATGAACTTAGGGCTCTGAGCCATAAATTCCCTGTGGGCTAAGACTTGGCACACCAGAGCCTTTTCTTTGGAGAAATATTTTGTTCCAGATTTGAAAACCATAAGTTCACAGTGGGAGATATATTTTTTTCATGCTATAAAATTTAAAGTAAGTGTTTAAAATGCTTTTCTAAGCTTTTAACTATTTACATGATTGTTGAATATTCTTGAACTAAGCTCTTTAACCTTCCTGAACCAAACAGGGTTGCAATGATTGTGACTTTTGCTTTTATCTCTTATTAAGACTTATTTTCTTACCCTGACTTTTTTCACTTTCATTCCATGTGGCTGAGAATCCCATAATTTGCAAATTTCATTTTATGGGGCATCTTAACATTAGGGCCTGTGTCAACATGTCACCAGAGTATAAGGGATCTCAGGCATGATAAATACTGGAGCAAGGTTCTCCCCAATCCATTATCAATAAAAGTCAACACTCAGTAACTTTTTATTAAGCACTGACCATGTACAAGGGATACAAATAAGGACAGTCCCTGCCCTCAAGGATCTTATAATCTAATGAGGGAAGACAACATACATAGGAAACTGAAAAGGGCATATTGGTGGGGATGTGATGTTCTTTGAGTCCCAAACAAACAAAGCAACTAGTAGGAAAGGAAAAAATGGGATTTCTGATCCCTCTGTAAAGGGAAAGTTTGGGAATTGTTTTTTACTCTGCACTGTAGCCTCTAATCAGAGGAAAAAGACAACTAAGGGTAATGAGGAGTTGTTGAGTCACCAAAGCTAAACCAATCTCCATGGTAATGAGATTGCTGACCATGAGCTTATCCTGGGGAAAGCATAATGTTTGATGAGTCAAAACCAAGCAGATTTTGTGCTCTATTTTTCCTGTATTAAATCTATTTATATTTATTCTTTCTCAGTCAAACTCCTAGAAAAAGCTGTCTGTGTTACAAAAAGTTGCTTTAACTTCCTCATCTCTCATCTCCTCCTTAATCCTTTACAATCTCTCCAAAATTGCCAACAATCTCTTAATTATGAAGTCTTATCTGGCTGACCACTTCTCTTTTCTGGATCATAATTCATAACTCCTAACTGCAACATCACCCAAAGCTCTGTCTTAGGTCCTCTTCTCTCTCTACACTCAGTCTTTTGGTGAACTCACCAGATCCCATTGGTTGATCATCTGTAAGCAAATGATTCTCACAGCCATATATTTAGCATCTATATTTCCACTGAGCTTCATTCAGTTCCATATTCCCAACTGCCACTGGTCATTTCAAATAGGACATTTGAGCCATCTCAAACTCAACATTTCCAAAACAGAGTAATTTCTTCTACAGATCTTGCCCCCTTATTTCTGTCAAGGGCACTACCATTATTACATTCCTCCAGGTTTACAACCTCAGTGTTCTCTGTGACTCCTCATTGTCATTCATCATACTCAAGCAAATGCCAAATATTGTGGGTTTTACCTTTACAACATCTCTCATATCCAACCACTTTTCTCATCTGAGATGGTGCCTACCTTAACTCAGGCCTTTACTTCCTCTCATCTGGATTATTTCAATAAACTCCTAATTGATCTCTCTGACTCACATCTGTCTCCAACACATTCTAAGCCTCCACACAGTTGCTAGAGTGATTTTCCTTAAGCTGAGATCTGAACATGTTACTCCTCTATTCAAAAAATCCCAGTGGTTCGACGTTGCTTATGAGGTAAAATTTGAAAAATACAAAGTCCTTTGACCCCAACCTATCCTTCTAATTTCATTATATCCCACTTCTCTTCCTGCACATCCTCCAACCTCTCTCCCTTACAAATAGCCCTCTAAGGGGGCAGCTAGGTGGCGCAGTGGATAAAGCACTGACTCTGGATTCAGGAGGACCTGAGTTCAAATCCAGCCTCAGATACTTGACACTTACTAGCTGTGTGACCTTGGGCAAGTCACTTAACCCTCACTGCCATGCCCCCCCCAAAAACAGCCCTCTAGTTCCATTCTCCAGCCCTTTGCACTGGCTATCCATCATATCTAGAATGTATTCTCTCACCATCTCAACTTCACAGAATTTCTAGTACTAACTTCTACAAAGTATCTTTCCTGATGCTCTTAATTGCTAATGCCCTCCCTCATCAACTACTTTGTATTTGACTATCATATTTATTTTGTATTTCTTATGTATATATGTATGTGCAGTTTGTATCTACTTACCAGTGCAATATATTGTCTCTCTTGATATAATGTATAATCCTTAAGACCTGAAGTTGGTTTACTTTTCTGTTTATAACCCTGTACCTAGCACAGTACCTGAACATGGCAGGTATTTAGTACATGCTTACTGGCTGCATTCCCTAAATCTGTTTATTTCCTAACATTTTCATCCATAGTCTCTAAGCCTATGGAAGCTATGTTCTTCCAATTGATAACAGACATGACCATGTTCACAGTACCACAGAATGTCTCAGTTGAAAAAAACTACAATAGTCATTGGGCCATCCTGAACCCCAAGCATGAATTGTCTTTGTTCCATGCATGGTTTATTTCAATGAAGCTATAAATGCTGATCACTAATATACAAGAATAAAGAGAGGCCAATGACCACTTGTCATAGACCATGATCTCCATTTACTCCAGAGGACAAATTAGCTCATTGTTAACATGGAGCAGCTTTATGAGATCTAGCTTACTTCCAGGTTATCCCAAATTGAGGTCAGTTCTTTGGCCAAATTGAGGAGGTGAGTCTATTCCAAGATACCCCTTGAGCAAATCCGAATCTTGAGCACAGACCAAAGTCCCAGGAAGCAGCTCAGCTTCTTGAAAGTACTTCAGACTGGGAATGTCAACCCAGACTTTCTAGGATCACTTCAGGCTACACTTGGACTTTCTCCAAAGACTCATCTTGGTGAGGGTCTAAATTCCTAGGGGTTGGCGTATGGAATGGGACACCAAGGAGAAGAGGCCAGCAGTTAGGGAAATTTAACCTTGAATAAATGTCCCCGAGTTCTCTATGGAGGGTGACCATGTGTTTACACACCTGCTCCTTCTGAAAACACTGGGAAATGTTTTAAATATGCAGAGATTAAATGCTGTTGCCAGAAAGAGCTCTCAGTTGGTTTATTTTTCTTTATACTGGGGCCTATGTATGTATGATAGATGGGGACTAGAAATTACCTTTAAATACATTCTTAGGACTCTATAAACATGATCCTTTTGTTCCCCTGATAAACATGTGACTCTTGCCTTGCCATAGTTAGTCTGTAATCTTATATTATGTGGCACTGGAAATGACTGGAAGTCAATAAATTTAACTTAATAACCTATTAAAAGAGTCTTCTTTGAATTAACTTAAAGGCAAAAGTAATTAAAAAGTTTTGTATGACTGCACATGTATAATCTGTATCAATTTCCTTGCTTTGGGGGGGAGGGAGGGAAGGTGAGAGTTTTGAACTCAAAATTTTAAAAAAAAACACACATTTTAATTGTTAAAATGTAACTGAGAAACAAATAGCAAATGTCAAAAAGAAAAAAAAAAGAATTAAAAAAGTAATTTAAAGGCACAAAGATTCCACAAATCTAGAGCTTCCCAATTATCTGAGAAAAGAGTGATGGAAGGAGAATACTTATGAAAATGTAGACTTGGTGGCAAAATGGCTACTTAGAACAACTGACCTGGAAAACAGATCAAGCAGAGATACTTTAAAAATTGTTGGACTACTTGAAACTCATGATCAAAAAAACAAAAAGTCTAGACATCATATTATTAAGGAAATTATTAAGAAATTATTAAGGAAAACTGTTCAGCTATCCTAGATCCAAAGGGTAAAGTAGAAATTGAAAGAATCTACCGATCACCATCTGAAAGAGATCCCTATATGAAAATTCCCAGAAATATTATAGCCAAATTCCAAAGCTCCCAAGTCGAAGAGAAAAAACTTCAAAAGTATCCAGAAAGAAAACCTTTAAAAACCTGTGGAGGCACAGTCAGAATCACTTAAGATTCAGTGGCTACAATATTAAAAAAGTGGAGGGTGTGGAATGTGATATTCTAGAAGGCAAAAGAGCTTGGATCACAACCAAGAATACCCTACCCAGTAAAACTGAGTATGATCCTTCAAGAGGAAAAAATGAACATTTAATGAAAGAACTTTCAAGTGGGGAAGGGGGTAAGAGATGGGAGGCTGTGGTAAAAGAGGGCAGATAAAAAAGGGCAGTGGTCAGAAGCAAACCAGACTTAAGAGGAGAGACAGAATAAAAAGAGAGGATAAATAGAAAACAGGATGGAGGGAAATGCACAGTTAATAATCATAACTGTGAATGGGAATGAGTAGAACTCACCCATAAAATGGAAGTGGATAGCAGAATGGATTAGAAAGCAGAATCCAAAAATATTTTAATAAGGAAGATATTTGGAAAAAGAGAGAGACATTAAAATAAGGGGATGGAGCAGAATCTAATATTCTTCAGCTGAGGTTAAAAGAAAAAAAAGGAGGGGTAGTATACATGATTTCAGGCAAAGCAACAACAAAAATAGACCTAACTGAAAGAGATAAGCAGGGAAACAAAATCTAGCTAAAAGTCACAATAGACAATAATAAGAACACTAAATATATATGCACCAAATGGCAGAGCATCCAAATTCTGAAAGGAAAAGTTAAATGAATTACAGGAGGAAAGAGACACTAAAAAGATACTAATGGGGGAATCTGAATTTTCCCCTCACAAAGCTAGATAAATGTAATTATAAATAAGAGAAGTTAAGGAGACAAATAGAATCTTAGAAATGTTAGATATGATAGCTCTCTGGAGAAAAATGAATGGAAATAGAAAGGAATATTCACTTATCTCAGCTATACATGGCACCTTCACAAAAACTGACTATGTAACAGGGCATGAAAACCTCACAACTAAATGCAGAAAAGCAGAAATATTAAATGCACATTTTCAGACCATAATGCAATAAAAAATTTACATTCAGTAAAGGGCTATGGAAGCATAGATTAAAAATTAATTGGGAAGTAAATAATCTGAATGAAAGTAGGTCAAAGAAGCTATCAAAGAAACAATAAATAATTAAATTAAACAGAATGACAACAATGAGACAACATACTGAAATTTGGGGAGGGGGTGTAGTCAAAGTAGTAAAGGAGAAAATTAGTATCTTTAAATATATATATCAATAAAAAACACAAAAAAAGCAGATCTGCTTAGAAAGCATATCAATAAATTAAACGTACAACTAAAAAAAAAAAAAACTCGAAAAAGAACAAATTTTAAATCCCCAATGAAACACCAAAATTTGAAATCCTAAAAATCAAAGGAGAGATTAATAACACTAAAAGTAAAAAAACCAATGAACTAATGAAAGTAGGAATGAGTAGTATGAACAAAAACAATAAAATAGACAAAGCATTGGTTAATTTGATTTTTTTAAAAAAAGAAAACCAAATTACCAGTATTGAAAATGAAAAGGGTGAATGTACCACTAATGATGATGAAATTAAATTAATTATTAGGAATAATTCTGCTCAATTATATTCTTTTAAAACCGACAAAGTGAAACATATGAATATTTACAACAATATAAACTGCCCAAATTAATAGAAGAGGAAATAGAATACTTAAATAACCCTGTCTTAGAAAAAGAAATTGAAGTAGTCCGACCATACTGAAGAACAATTTGTATCTATGCTCAAAAAAACTATAAAACTGTATATACTCTTTGACTCAGCAATGCCACTACTAGGTCTATAATCCCAAAGAGATCAAAGAAAATGGGAAAGGACACACACATATCCAAAAATATTTATAGCACCTCTTTTTTGTGGTGGCAAAGAACTGGAAATTGAGAGGATGCTCATCAATTGGGGAAGGACTGAACAAGCTGTGGCATATGATTATGATGAATTATTATTATGCTATAAGAAATAATGAGGAGGATGGTTTCAGAAAATCCTGGGAAGCCTTATATGAGCTCATGAAAAGTTACGTGAGCAGAAGCAGAAAACTGTATATAATAACAGCAATAGTGTAAGGATAATCAACTGTGAAAAGCTTAATGACTCTGATCAAGACGATGATCCAAGATTATTTCAAAGGATTCATGATGAAAAATGCAATTCACCTACAGAGAGAGAACTGATGTGCTCTGATTGCAGATTAAAATATACTTTAAAATTTTTGTTTTTATTGTTTTTGATCTGTTTCTTTTGCAAAATGTCATATGGATATGTTTTACATGATTTCACATGTATAATTGGTATTAAATTGCTTGCCTTTTCAAGGAGGAGGAAGGAGAGACAAACGGAAATTTAAAAAAAAAAGAATATTAAAAAATTTTACATGTAGTTGGGCAATATTTTTAACAAAACAAATAAAGATATATTGGGGGAGAAAGAAAAAATTGACATATTCCGTAAAAATAGCCTGTAAACAGCCTCTGAATTCACAGAATTTTTACTCAAGTTCCATATTTTAACTTATGTTGTCCTCTATAGAGCCCCAAAAGGCTTGAGGTTAGTGTTAACTAGGGCACTTGTAATGTTGAGGCTGCACCTCTTTCTCCCAGTAGTTCTCCTGTGCTTCATTATCTTTTGCTGACCTCTTGCCATGGCCCCTCACATCTGCCTCTCAATGATCAAATAATTATCACATCCTTCTCCTGTGGACTAATAACAACCATGTCAGACATATTCTCTCCTCATCCTATTACTGAAGTCAATGACCACTGTTGAATGTCCCCCTACCCACCACCTGCTTTCTCTGCCCTCTTACCCTATAAGGAGCTGGATATTGTGGGGAAAGGGCCACCTTTTCCCTGAAAGACTGTACGTAACCAGGAATCATTAAAGTCTGATCCTAGGGCGATAAAGGGGAAGGTCTTAGACTAGCCAAGCTTGACATTGAGGTCCTTCCAAACCGTATGTGAAATTCTCTTTGCCCCTCCCCATCTTTCGCTTTACTCCATCTCATCTCCCCAAGGTGTCCCTAGCAGCAGTCTAGGGTTTTTAGGTGGTCTATGCTCTCCTACATGTGGCAGTGTACTAGGGTCTCTTCCCAAGGTCACACACCTCCAGTTTCCACACCAGGTTTGCTCCAAGTGCTAGAATTGATCATTACAGTCCTAGGTTCTGTGACTGATTAAGTAGAAGCTGCATTTCAATTGGTTCATACTTTTGAAGCCTCTTCATTAACCAAACTTTTGCTTCATCCCGGCCTTACAAATGGACATTTATGGTCACGGACTCAAAAAGAGTCCTAATTAATTTCTGATGCTCATAAAAGTCTTTTCTGTTTATGTTATCTATATGCAAGAGAAGTTCGTACAGAAATTATTTCTAGATACCAATTCAACTAAATGACCTTGTGCTTGCTCTGTGCACTGTGCTAGGTTGTGAAGATCCTAGAATGAAGAATGTGGCATAGTCCCAGAATTTAAAAGCTTTTAATCTAATTAGAGGAATAAGGCAAATACACAAATATGTATCTTACAGGGTAATAACATAAGGTGACAGTCGCACTTTAAATATTTCAAAGGGATTTACCTACATTACTCTATATTCTAGGTTCAAAGGTGAGCTCCAGACAAATTTCTATGAGGAGGGTAAAGTCATTTTCAGACTAGAAGATTCCATGGATGAGTTGGTGCCTGACTTAAAGGAAAAGATAAGTGAAACTGGAAACAGGTAAATAGGTGAAAATGGAAAATTAGTAAAATCTAGGCATGAAGGACAACCTGTATAAATGCAAGGGGGAAGGGGAAGTAGGAGAGGGGAACTAGTCCAGTTTGACAGGAAAAATGAGTGAGTTAAGAAAAAGTGGTATGAAATGAGGCTGGAAAGGTAGGCCAAACCAGACTATGGAAGGGCCTACACTAAGAGATTCGTCTTTTCTCTTTTAAACAACAAAGCACTGAAGATTATTTATCAAAAGAGTAGAGTGATTAGATTCATGCCATAGGAAAATTATTTTTGTCACTGTGTAAAGGATGATGGGAGAGAGGAGGGACAAGAGGCAAAGAGTGAAGAGGCTCTCACCATACTCCCAAGATGTAATTGAGGATCTGATTATAGTAATACTGTGATGGCAGTATTAATGGAAAGGAGGGAATGTTGTAGATATAAAGCGCTCATGCTTAAGGATGCTCATGCATAGAGATGAGGCAGCTGAGGTTCTGAGATGTGAAAAATACCCAAGGCCACACAAGTCATTTTTGGAAAGTAAGGACAGAGAAAAAAGCATTAAGATTTTCTAACTCCTAGTATAATATTCTTTCTACTAGAATATGTTTGGAGGTGATGGATCCTCTAATAAGAAAAAAGTTGTCCCTATATCAGCACAATGATCCTCTGACTTTGGAACCTGAAGGACATGATTGTTTATATGATCTTTTCTATGGCTTTTCATATGATCAATTCTAAAAGTCTTTAAGGCAACAAACATATTTACTTTTAAGATTAAAATGAATTTCTGTTTTGGGAAATTTAATATTACTGATCAAGAAACACTCTTAAACTCTGTCAAAAGCCACATTTAGGGGACAGCTAGGTAGCACAGTGGATAAAGCACCAGCCCTGGATTCAGGAGGACCTGAGTTCAAATCCGGTCTCAGACACTTGATACGTACTAGCTGTGCCCCACCAAAAAAAAAAAAAAAAAAGCCAAATTTAAATTAGATGCAGTGAAATGTCCACACTGTTTTCCATGAATCATTCTAAAGGTCCAACTCAAAGTGCTCATGACAACCGTACAAGTAAAAACGTTTTTTGTTAAAAACAACAACAACAAACAACAATAGGCATGGTAGAGTGTGCCTAGAATCTTTGCAATGCAGAGGCTTAGCAGACTGGATTGCTTGGGATCTGCTGTGCTAAGCTGATTAGGTATCTGATCTAAATCTTTCACCCCTATGTCAGCTCCTGGGATCAAAGGGCTGCCAGGCTGCTAAGGAGGGGCAAACAGGCGCAGATTGGGAAAATGGAACAGATGAGAGCTCTTATGCTGATAGGCAGTGGGATTTGGCCTGGGAGTAGCCACTGTACTTTCACAATGGGCAAGGTAGAGAGATCCAGTTCCAAACCAACTAGCAAACCAATCTATGTATGCAACAAAAGAAATTCTGAATGTTACTGTGCACAGAAAGTATTATGTTAATCTATGTCAGTATTTCTCCATGCACCAGAGGTTTTGACACAGAAAACTTTAATATCCTACCTGGAAATCCGCCTGCAGAATCTCATCTTCAAGACCCGAAGCTGTTTGCAGCCTTCCAGAAGGTATTCAATGGCTTTGTCAGTAAGGTGTACACATCCAGAGACATCCAAGATGTGAAGGTAATGGCATTTTTTGCTCAAAATCCTTATGGCCAAGTCATTCATCTGCATACAAAACCAAAATAATTTAGTAACTGTTCTAAGGAACTACAATGCAACAAAATATAGTTATTGTTGGGCTCGTTATTTAGGTACATAAACTGATAAAACTCCATTAAGATTTGTTGGATACCTAGCACAGTTTCATTTATACTGCTAGTCAAATCTCATTTCCCCAGACACAAATGTGTGGCATAAAAACCTGATGCTTAGCTTGTAACATGAGTATTAATCCTGCATCCCCCATATTATACAGATGTTCAGCCATATTGCCATTTTTTTTTCCTTTTTTTTTTGGTGAGGCAGTTGGGGTTAAGTGACTTGCCCAGGGTCACACAGCTAGTAAGTGTTAAGTGTCTGAGGCCGGATTTGAACTCAGGTCCTCCTGAATCCAGGGCCAGTGCTTTATCCACTGTGCCACCTAGCTGCCCAATAACTTGCCATTTCTAAATTAGAAATTGCCATTTCCAAAAAGCTGATCATCAGTAAACAAAAATGAATTTTCTCAGGCATACCAAGCATAGGACATGCCCATAACTTGTGAATTTTTAGCTAATCTGCTTAAAATTTGCCATCCTATTTTGGCTCCATTCTGCTCCCTACGACTTTTAACAATAGGTAGTAATTACAAATGCTTTACATGTTATTGCATTTGACCGTCACAACTACCCTGAGACAAGTGATATTATCAGACCCATTTCACTGAAGAGTAAAGTGGAGCTAAGAAAGGTTTAGTGATCTGTCTCGGATCAAATAGCTTAGTAAAAGTTTGTGGCATGATTTGAATTCCAGTCTTCCTGGATCCAAGACCCAGCACTCAATCCACTGCACCACCTCACTGCTAGTTTGCTTTTCACAATCTTCCTGTCCGAAACTTTAGAACTATTTATGAAGTACCTATAAAGTACTCTTGATACCCAAATCCCATCAACAATGACGAGTTCATAAATGAACTTTTACTTGAAAACATTGTCAAAAGTGACTTTTGATGTAGGGATTTAGTTTTAACAATCTATGTGTGATCCTTTCATTGGCTATCTTTGCATTTTACCTTGCAGACAAGTTCAGACTACTTCAGAGGGCATCTGGACATTTGCCTCAGGCTAAGGGACATGGAGGGAGAGGGGAATGAATGACTTGCATTTTTACCCTTTTGAGTACTTTTCTGGGAAGTGGAAAGAAGATAGAAACATCGAAGAAAATAGAAGTAGCTCTTCCCCCTGAAAATTCTGCCCAGGGCCCTGATACCAGAGGAATACTCCCATCCTTCTTGGTGGAGGTACTTCAAACCTACTTCTAATGCTGTGTAGCTAGCTTATTTGTTACATTCCTAGTCTCTTTGCTGGGCAATTTTTTTGGGCATAAATGTGATTTGCTGTAGGATCAAGTAGATAACTACCCCAAATAAAAATTTTTTTAAATTTAACTGAGCATAATGTCTTGTTTGAAGTGGTTGCAGGTTCTACACGTCATGTCATGGCAGTTTTACATGTCAGTCACACCATTCAGCTAGAGACTTCTTTGAATGTAATTTTTAACATAAAGTCAAGACAGTTCTAAAAAAGAAAAGAAAAGAAAAACTCAACCCCCTCTATTTCAGAACTGTGCATATTTAGGATTAGGAAAAACAGATGTCCTAATTGTCTAAGCACATCTTGGTTTCCAGAACATGCTCCAGGACAAGGATACAGCCTTTGCATCAGTTACTTCCCCACAACTGGAGCTCCCTACAGCACTCTGCACCCGAATTTATGGATGCCCTGACACCTGACAGCACTACAAAACGTGCTCCAAGATTGGCTTCTTTTTCAGGGGTCTTTCAATTGGGAAGGAGGAGGAGGATAATGAGTGGATGGAAAAAGCCCATAGCAATGTGGGAAATGAAGTGGATTTTCATGTGTGTTAAGTGAAGGGTAGGTTTCATTCTGTACTCTCTGGTCACATAATGCTGTACTGCATTATACCCCTAGTTAGTTAGGGAGAGAGGGAGGGAAGGAAGGAGGGGCGGGGGGGGGGGAGGAGAGAGAGAGAGAGATTAGAGGTTGCTTATATCATTCCTATATAATCTGTAGAACTAGATCCTGCTCTTGTTATTTTATTCTTTTAACTTTTAATTTTTTCATTTATTTAGAATTTTATTTTCCCCCAATTACATGTAAAACAATTTTAAATATCCATTTTTAAAACTTTGTACTCCAGATTCTCTTCTTACCTCCCTCCCCCCTCTTAAGAAGGCAAGCTACTCAATATGTTACACACGTGTAGTCATGCAAAACATTTCCATATTAGTCAAGTTGTGAAAGAAAATAGACAAAAAACTCAAGAAAAATAAACTAAAAAAATTATGCTTCAATCTGTATTCAGATACCATAAATTCTTTTTCTGAAGATGGATTGCATTTTCATAAGTCCTTCAGAGTTGTCTTGGATCACTGTATTGCTGAGAATAGCAAAGTCATTCACAGATGATCATTTTACAATATTGCTGTTACTTTGTATTCAGTACATTTCCCTTTGCATCAGCTCATGTAAGTCTTTCCAGGTTTCTCTAAGAGCATCCTGCTCATCATTTCTTATAGCACAGTAGTGTTCCATCATAACCACATACCAAAATTTGTTCAGTTATTCCCCAATTGATGGGCATCCCCTCAATTTCAAATTCTTTGCACCAGAAAAGAGCTACCATAAATATTTTTTGTACACATAGGTCCTTTAACTTTTTGTTTTTATCTCTTTTTGAATACCGACCTAGTAGTGGTATTACTAGGTCAAAGAGTATACATGGTTTTATAGCCCTTTGGCCATACTTCTAAATTGCTCTACAGAATGTTTGAAACAGTTTACAACTCCACCAACAGTGCATTAATGTCTCATTTTCCCCATATCCCCGACAACATTTATCATTTTCCTCTGCTTTCCTATTATCCAATCCAATAGGTATGAGGCATTACCCCAGAACTGTTTTGACTTGCATCTTTCTAATCAATAATGAGAGTATTTTTATATGACTATAGATAGCTTTGCTTATTTCATCTGAAAACTGTTCATATCTTTTGATCATTTATCAACTGGGGAATGGCTCTTATTTTAATAAATTTGACTCAGTTTTCTATAAGTTTGAGAAATGAGGCCTTTATCAGACAAACTTTCTTCAAAAATTTCAGTTATTATTGCTAATTGTATTTCCCTCCATTCTATTTCCTCTCCATGAAATTTACTCTATTCTCTATCTCCTTTCATTCTGTCCCTCCTCAAAAATGGTTTGCTTCTGACTATCCCCTCTACAATCTGCCTTCCCTTCTAATCACCCCTCCCCTCCTACTTTCCTGAAGGGTAAGATAGATTTCTATACTCAGTTGAGTGTGTATGTTATTCCCTCTTTGCTGCTCTTATAATTTTACTGGGGATATGGATAGTATTATGTACTGTAAATTGCCTTATCCACATTCTGTAAATGTTTGATGATGGGCAAATGACAAACTTCTCTAATCCTTAGTTTCCTTACTTGTAAAATGAGCATGATGGGCAGCCAGGTGGCACAATAGATAGAGTGCTGGTCCTAGAGTCAGAAAAACTCATCTTCCTAAGTTCAAATCTGGCCCCAGACACTTACTAGCAATTTGACCCTGGGCAAGTCACTTAACCCAGTTTGTCTCAGTTTTTTCCTCTATAAAATGAGCTAGAGAAGGAAATGGCAAACCACTTTAGTATCTCTGCCAACAAAACCCCAAGTGGGGTCATGAAGACTGGGACACAACTGAAACAAATCATCATCATAAAGATGATAATACTGGCATTTCCTACCTCACAAGGTTGTTGGAAGGAAAGATCTTTAGGAAACCTTGAACAATCATATATTCATTATTTTTATTGTTTTATTATATTATGTATTAGACATCCAAATTGAACTAGATGTTCCAAAGACACCTACTTTTTCTTTACAATTCTACTTAAAAGATGTTTTACAATACCAACTGGAAGAATAGTAACTAGGATGAACAGACTTTACCTTTAACTTTACCCTCAGGAAACTGACATGGAGGGAAGTAGAGTTCACTTTCTCTGTGGTCTTCTACCAGCCTATATGCTGCAGGGTAAGACCTCGCTTCCTTGCTTATCCCCATATCTGAAATACTATCATGACAGTGCTTGGGTATACCCTCCCTACTCATTTACACTATTTTGGCCCTAGGTAAAAGGATTTTTAATTCTAGTTCTGACATATAAAGCTTATAACTGCAGAATGACTTTCTACTTCAAGTTAGAGTTGTTTTTCAATTCAATTCAATGTAATAAACAATTATGATGTGCCTATTGTATATGAAACTTTTTCTTTATAAGCTGGGTGATGAAGAGTTAGACACACAAACAATAATGCAGTCACCAATAGAGAATGGCATTTCCAATCTTGAATTCCTCTAAATCTGTGGTTGTTTTGGATAAGTGAATGAATTTTTAAATGAATTTACATGTGCTAGAGGGCCAAAATCAGTGTACTAAATGTCCTATACTTGTAAATTTCTTAAGATTCAGATTTTGTTCTTTTTATTTGTTGATATAGCTAAAGCACTGTGCCAGGAATCTCTTTTCAGTATTAAAAATATCCCTTTTAGTATATGAGATTATATAGTGCTTGAGTTGCTATTTTTAACAACCTCTGAGCTCAAAGTATTTCCAAACAATTCAGCTGGCAGGACCAAAGTTTACCTTGTACAAAGTCAAGAGACTTCAAAGGTCAAATAGTACAATTTTACTCCATAATTAATAAATATCCCACCCCCTCATCTTGACACTTACCTACAAATCCTTACTATATTCTAAAGCAGAATGTGGGCTCGGGAAGGGTTGGTATCCCAACCTTTTCCTGAATAGAAACTATTTTTTAATCTCTTTAGGATCAATAGTCTTGAGGTAATGGTAAAATAGTGACTGTGTGTGGGCTCCCTGGGGTTGAGTAAGTAGCTGTGCAGTCAGTGAAAAGGGATGGTTAGTGTGGGACATTCTCTTCCCCACTGAGAAGAGGAACAGTAACAGGGTAATAGCTTTATTCTAAGCCTGGGAGATTGAGAATTATTAGGGAAGTTAGGGAGAAAGGAGGGCTTGAAGTGGGGGAAAAGTTTGGGTTGAGTTGTGGACATGCTGAGTTTAATAGATCAAGTCAGGTGGCACAATGGATAGAGTACCAGACCCGGAGTAAGGAAAATACATCTTCCTGAGCTCAAATCTGGCCTCAAACACTCACGGCTCTGTGACTCTGGGAAAGTCACTTAACCTTGTTTGTCTCAGTTTCCTCATCTGTAAAAATGAGTGGAAGCAGGAAATAGCACTCCAAGAAAACTTTGCCAAGAAAACTCCAAATAGGGTCACAAAGAGTCAGAGATGACTGTAAAGGACTGAACACTGAACATACCCAGTTCAAGAATGTCCAACAAGAAGTTGGACATGTGAAAGTAGAAGGCAGGAGGGCTGGACAAGTAGGTCTGAGAATCATTTGCACAGAGATAATTGAATCCATGGTAGCTAATAAGATCATCAGTTAAACAGTATATATAGAGAAAATAAGTGAGCATAGGAGAGAGCCTTAGGGACACGCATGGTTAGTGAGCATGACCTGTGGATCCAGCAAAGGAAACCGAGGAGTGATCAGATAGATAGGAGAAGCAGTAGAGAGCAGCATCAAAAAAAGTAAGGAGAAGAAGGAGTATATCAGTGAGAAGAAGGTAGTCAATAATGTGAACGTCTGCAGAGAGGTCAAGAGGAAGAGGATTGAGAAAAAAAAATCATTAAATTTGACAATCAAGTTATCATTGGTAACTTTGGAGAGAACAATTTCAATTCAAGGATGAGGTTAAAAACCAGATTGCAGAGACTATAAAGGAGAAAGTATGAGGAAAGGAAGTGGAAGCATTACTTGCACATGGGCTTCTTGAGGAGCTTAGGCAGGAAAAAGGAGGAGGAATAAAGGACAACAGTTTGTGGGGACAGATAGATCATGTGAGGGTTTTTTGAGCGTTTCTAGGAAGACATGGGTGTGTTTGTAGGAAGTAGGGAAGTTGGCAATGTGCAAAGAAAGATTGAAAATTAATGAGGAGAGAGTTTTCTGTTTCAGGGGGCAGAGCTAGGATGGCTGAGGAGAGGCTGTAACTTTCAGAGTGCCCCACACCATCCAGCCACATGCCTCTAAATAATGCTAGAAGACAATTCCTGGAGCAGCAGAACCCATAAAAGAACAGAGTGAGATCATTTTCCAGCCAAAGACGGCCTAAAAGGTTGACAGGGAAGGCCAGAGATCCCAGGTCAAGGAGAAAATATTGCAAGCAGCCAGAAAGAAACAATTCAAGTACTGTGCAGCCACAGTCAGGATAACACAAGATCTAGCAGCTTCTCCATTAAAGGATCAGAGGGCATAGAATATGATATTCCAGAGGGCAAAGGAACTGGAATTACAACCAAGAATCACCTACCCAGCAAAACTGATTATATTCTTTCAGGGGGAAAAATGGGACTTCAATGAAAAAGAGGACTTTCAGGCATTCATGATGAAAAGACCTGAACTGAATAGAAAATTTGACTTTCAAATACAAGACCCTTGGGGGCAGCCAGGTGGCACAGTGGATAGAATACTGGCCCTAGATTCAGGAGGACCTGAGTTCAAATCCGTCCTCAGACACTCAACACTTACTAGCTGTGTGACCCTAGGCAAGTCACCTAACCCTCACTGCCCCACCCACCCCCCAAAAAAAACCAAGACGACACTAGAGAAGCATATAAAGGTAAACAGGAAAAAGAAATCATGAGGGATGTTAAAAGGTTAAACTGTTTACATTCCTACATGGGAAGATGATAATTCTAACTCATAAGAATTCTCTCAGTATTAGGGCAGCTGAAAGGAATATATTTAGAGGGAACAGGTCTGAATTGAATATGAAGGGATGATATCTGTAAAGCATTTGTTTTTTGCTTATCCTTGTTTTTTGTGGGGCAGGCAGGGTGGGGTGGCTTATGTCTGGGGCCTCCTGGGTCCAGGGCTGGCACTTTGTCCACTGTGTCACCTAGCTGCCCCATGATGACATCTTTAAAATAAAGTTCAGGAGTAAGAGGAATGCACTGGAAGAAAGGGAAAGGGAGAGGTGGAATGGGGTAAAGTAGCTAACAAAAAAGAAACAAGAAAAAGCTTATGGAGTGGAAGGGAAGATGGGGAAGGAGTGGGGGAATGAGTGAGCCTTACTCTCATCAGAATTGGCTCAAAGAGGAAATAACATAGTAATATATTGTGCCCTGACGGAAAGTGGGAGGGAAAGGTGATAAAGGGGGAGAGGTGAAGGAAGGGAGGGCAGATTGGGGAAGGTGGCAGTAAGAAGCAAAACACTTTTGAGGAAGGATAGGGTGAAAGAAGATAGAAAATAGAGTAAATATCAAGAGGAGGGAATAGGATGGAGGGTAATACAGTAAGCAATAGTAACTATGAAAGAAATGATGAGCAGGATGCTATCAGAAGGACTTATGAAAAATGCAATTCATATACAGAGAAAGAACTGATGGTATCTGAATACAGATTGAAGTATAGGTTTATAAATGTGTTATCATAATTTACAGCTGTGAAGTAAATAAAATATTCTCCCAGACTTGATTACCCAGAGTAATGCTTTACATATCTTTTGTTTGTTCATTCATTCAAAAAACATTAATCAGTCCTTTCTTTATTCACTGTGCTAGGATCTGTATGCAAAGATATATAAACCATGTTTTCTATCTTTAAGAAACTGTCTAGTAGAAACAGATAAGGCATGAATATAATTAAACAAAATATAGGCTAGAACGTGATATTTTAGAAGAAAACTACAAAGTGGTTTATAAATAGCTGTGCCACATCCGAATCTTTGGCTTCCAGGAAATAGCAGTGTCTGTTTCACATTGTGCAAAGGGAATACCCTAATTTTAACTTTTCTCAGAATCAAACAAACTTCTTTATCCCATTCCCCATCCCCACCTTTTTTTCTTGATTGGTCATGTTTACTTTGCATCTAAATTTTAAGGCCCACTAAAAACCAACCACACTCCCAGCATGCTATGCAGTAGGACCGGTTGCCAGAGTATCCATATGATAGGACAGGGAGTGCTATAAAGAGCTATCATTGCTAGAGTAGTCTAGAAGAAAGTGAGTGATGTTGGTGCCCTATTTGTGTTCTGGAAGCCATGCCTAGAAAATTGGAACACATCTGGTTTTACCTAATTTTAAACAGGCACAGTTCTGAGACACTGGGGAAGAGTTTTACTCTGAATGTTCATAGCTTACTTTTATAAGCCAGATACCATCCTTGGTATAAAATACAACCTTTCTCTTCTTTCCTTTGGTTCTTTACTTTCTTAAAAAGGCTTGTCCCTGCTTCCTTTTGCAGTACAATGATCTGTATAGATACCAGGGAGAGACCAGCTCTATTCCAATCTTTATAAAGATGGAATTGATTAGGAACAAGGTTTTTTCAGTTGTCAATTACATTAGCCCAGAAGCAAATGGGGCTTGGTTGTGTAGGTGACCCAATACTTTGGAGAGGCAGGGCAGATAGGTGGTGGAGTGGATAGACTGACAGGCCTTTAGTCAAGAAGACTCTTCCTCATGAGTTCAAATCTGGCCTCAGATACTTACCAGCTGGGTGACCCTGGGCAAGTCACTTACCCCTCTTTTCCTCAGTTTCCTCATCTATAAAACGAACTGGAGAAGGAGATGGCAAACCATTCCAGTATCTTTGCTAACAAAACCCCAAATGGAGTCATGAAGAGTTGGACACTACTGAAACAACTGAAGAGCAATAAAAGCCATTAAGCAAGGTAGGAAACTTGTGATTTGCCCTGTCCCTGTAGTGTTGCCCCTCCAGGCCACCCCACTGCTTTCCCACTTTCTGCTTAGGAATTAAGCCTCAAAACATTACCACTGTTCTTGGAAAGAGTGTGTCAGTCCACTACCTATGGTGCCATGCAGAATCCCTGTGATTCTGACCTGGAGGATGCCATTGGTGACTCCTCACTCCCCAAAACACACCCTGGTTAGCCCCATCCCTCTTGTGCCTCTAACACTATTTACTACATACCCTTTCACTGTTCCCCCCGGAACCTCCATTCTGTTATTGAAAAACTACTTCGTTTTAGACTTATGTCCTTCACATGCCTTTCAGAAATTACCTTGTACATATTTTAAATTTGCACATGATTTTCCCTTAATAGAATGTAAGCTCCTTGAGGTCAAGGATTGTTTTATAAACAGTTTCTTTCACTAAGCACTACTGCCTTGCTCTATGACTTTTCAGAGGCCACTATGCATTCTGAGTTCACTTTCTGATTATGAGATCAGAAGTCAAATAGCAATAATAATGGTTTTTCACAGTTGTTATCATAGTGAATAAATCTCAGGGCCTGAGTTCGAATCCAGACTCAGACACTTACTAGCTGTGTGACTTTGGGCAAGTCACTTAACTTCTGTCTACCTCAGTTTCCTCAACTGTAAAATGGAGATAATAGCACCTACCTTCCAAGGTTGTTGTGAGGATAAAAATGAAGTAATAGTTGTAAGAGCATTTAGCACAGTACCTGGCACACAATAGACACTATATATACACAGTAGTTATTATATTATAATTATCATTATTCCAAATCTCTTAGAATATTTAAAGCAGTTTACATTATTTAATTCCCACATCTTCAATTATCACTGGTTATGTAATCATGATAATAGTTGATTCCAAGCCATAATAAAGTCAACTAATTGTGTTAAGAAAGCTTTGTCACATGGAAGGAGCAGTGAATCTAATTCAAAGTCCCATGTAGCCACTTAGGAACTGTGTGACCTTAACCTCTCTGCTCATCAATTTCCTTATCAGTAGCATGAGAATAATACCTGCATGGTCAACCTCACAAGGTTATTATTATTATTATTAATATTATTATTATTTTGTGGGGCAATGAGGGTTAAGTGACTTGCCCAGGGTCACATAGCTAGGATGTGTCAAGTGTCTGAGGCCAGATTTGAACTCAGGTTCTCCTGAATCCAGGGCCAGTGCTCTATCCACTGTGCCACCTAGCTGTCCCCCCATGATTATTATTTTAAGGGTCAAATGACATAATGTAACTGAAGTACTTTATGAATGTGAAATATAATATATCTACATGTAAACATATATATATATGCGATTGTTAATATTACTACTGGGGCATATCATTTCTCTGAAACTCTGTTCCTCCATCTATTAAAAAATAGGGATTGGGGTGGCTGGGTGGTGCAGTGGATAAAGCACTGGCCCTGGATTCAGGAGGACCTGAGTTCAAATCCGGCCTCAGACACTTGACACTTACTAGCTGTGTGACCCTGGACAAGTCACTTAACCACAATTGCCTCACCAAAAAAAGAAAGAAAGAAAGAAAGAAATTTTTTAAAATAGGGACAGTTGTATCTCCTCCATATCTTGTGCTATAGTGACGTTGAGAACATAAATGAGATAATGTGGTGGGGGAGGGGAGGGCTAATTCCTTTGGGAAGAAAAACACAATTGAAAGCAGCAGCATTATTCTGCTTGATATTGTGCTTTAGTATGATTATGATGGTGGCCTTATACATTGCAAACAGAACAGGCCAAGAATAAGTTAAGCTTTTTAACACAGAACTCTCTGGATTCTCTCTCAGCTTTTCTCTGCTTCCACTTTTACACCTACCTTTGGACAGCCAGCAATGTTGAGGGATGTAAGCCTAAAGCATTTACTGGACAGTGCTTTCAAAACTTCTCCAGAAAGCTTGAGGCAGTAAGAGACATCTAAATGTTCCAAAATTGGTGTCAACTGACAGAATTCCTGTAAAACATCCCAAAGTTTGCAATCAATTTCCCTTTCATTACTGAATCTTTTCCAGTACAGAACATCATTCCCTCCAACACATGCATACACATATTATTGAGATGCCCAAGACTGAAGTCAAATGTTCTCAATAATACCACTAGAACCAAAAGAGCTCTCTAGTTGTAATTACCACATCTTGTATTTGTGCAATTATATACTTTTTTTTTTTTTGCAGGCAATGGGGGTTGACTTGCCCAGGGTCACACAGCTAGTAAGTGTCAAGTGTCTGAGGCCGGATTTGAACTCAGGTACTCCTGAATCCAGGCCGGTGCTTTAACCACTGCGCCATATAGCTGCCCCCAATTATATACTTTTAAAAGCTTTTACTTTTTTTTCATTTTATTAATATTTTAGAAATTCTGAATTGCTATAAATGTTCACTGGTTTCAAGGCCAGACTTGAAGACACTGATCAGGTCTTTTCTAACCTATAGAGTAGCATCTAACAATTCAATCAATAACCATTTATTAAACTCCTACTCTGTGCCAGGCACAGTAAGCACTAAATTATGTAAATTAATTTTGTTCCTTAAAGTCAGATTTCTTTTGTGACTTACCATGTTTATGAGATACCAAACAGCAAGAATCATTATATATTCCTGGGACTTAAAGGGAACAGGGATTCTTAAATTTTTTTGTGACTCCTCTTTGGAGTCTAATGTAATCTAAGGACACTTTCTCAAAATAATTATTTTAAATGAATAACATAAAATACACAAGATCACAAAGAAAACCAAATATATTGGAAAAGTTATTAAAATATGTATATTTTAAAACTTCATCAATGCCATGTTAAGATCCTTTAATGTGGAACAAAAAAAACCAAAGTCTGGAGTTAAAACTTTTCCTTCTACAATCTGAAAGATAAGGAAAAATGGCCTTAAATGACAGTCACTAAGTACAAAAGAGGAAGAAGAGCTGAATTGCCCTCTTTACCTCCAAGAGCCTAGGTTCAAGAGCTCTTGACTTGGTAATGATTTCATAACCAAGACTGGAAGGCCCTGATGCCATTTTGGTTGGCCATATCTTTAAAAAAATATTTTATCTTTAACATACAAAAAAGAGCATTTCCATACACAGTATAGCACAAAAAAGGATTTTACATGGAATCGTTAATATCTTATTCCACCTGGATTTTTTAAAAAAGTATAATAAATTCAACATATTACTTTCCAAACTGTCCTTTCTATCTGTGCTTTTTTTCTGAACTTCCTTCTATTTTCTTCTGTGATTTAAAAAAAAGTCATAATAGTTCACTATTGCTATCCTGCCCCAATTTACCAAGAGAAATAAAAGGAGAAAAAAAAAACACCTTTTTACCAAACATACATACACACACACACACACACACACACACACACACACAAGCAAAACAAATCCATGCAGTGGCCCATGTCCAAAAATATGCACCTATGTACCTTATACACATGACCTTTCTGGAGGTGGATAACATGTTTCCTCATAGGTCCTCTGGCCACTGCTTTGATCAGAATTTTTATCTTTCAAAGTTTTTGTTTTTTTCCTTCACAATGTTTTTGTCCTTGTATAAGTTGATCTCCTGGTTCTGTTTACTTCATTTTCATCAGTTCATGCTAACCAGGATTCTCTAAAGTCCTCACTTTGGTCATTTCTTACAGTACAATAATACTCCATTAAATTTATACATAGCAATTTGTTTAGCTATTCCCTGATTGTCTAAGACGCAATCTAATGCATGCTTTTAGATTCTAGTTCTTTTCTTTTTCTTTTCCTCTCTTTTAATCTACCATTCCCCTTCTCCCCTTCCCCTACCCAACTCCTTTCAGGATCAGGAAGTTTATTTTGCTAGTAACTGTTCTTTTCCTGGTATTAACTTCCCTTGTAACCCCACTCCCAGCCCTGCTTGTTCACCCAATTAAGTTTGGTGTATTCAACTGTGTGTGCGTGTGCGTGTGTGCACATGTGTGTATGTGTGCATGGGTGTGTCTGTATGTGTTGTGTGTTCAATTCTCCTTTTTTCAGATAAAACTGAGGTTTATCTGATGGCTTTCCATATTTCTCTGTACTTCTAATATATGTTCATTCAAACTGAATCATCCTAGATGCCCCAAACACTCCAGCAGATCCTGCTTGTACGTGCCACAAGACTGTAACACCATTTGTTGAGACATTGAACTAATTGCCTATCTTTATTAGCAAAGCTACTATCATCCGTTAATGTTTTGTCTGAATTCATTCCCTAATTATTAGCATACTCCTATCCCTTTTACTCTCCCTAGCACAGTGATAATAAACCTCTGATGACCAAAAACCCACCCCAAAAACACCCAACCCACAACAGCCCTTCCTTTTCAACCCTTGCTCTCCATTCTCTCATTCCCATCCACCTCAACCATGCCTGTGTCCCAGTGTCTTACCCCATATATGCCTATCATTTTCACTGTGTTCTCCAGAATTCCCAAACTTCCCTTCATTTTGGACTGCTTTCTCTCATGTTCTTGCCATCTTTGCATTCATTGAGACTTAGAATCCACCCCACCTCCCTGTCCTTTCCAGTACCAGCTGTGCATGCTCTCATATCCTCCAACTCACCCAACAGTCCTTGTTCCTCCTTGTTACTTTCAGACTCTTTCTCTACTACTATCACTTAGCAAGCTTTCCTCCTCTGAAGTTCAGACTATCCAAATTTATTGCCTAGTCCAAAACCTGGTGGTTGTTACCATCTACTTACTCCCAGGACATTTTCCATCTTCTCTAAATGAGTTCAGCATCAGGCTCACCGTGTCTGTGTGTGTCTGTTTCTCTCCCCACCACAACTCCTGCCCTAATACTAAGGAACTTCAACACGTTTATTGATGTTTTCTCAAATATAATAGCTTCCTACTTTCCTCAATCCATGAGATAACATATATAAAGCATTCTTCAAACCTTAAAGTGCCATATAAATGCTAATTATTATCATTATCAGTAATAGTAGTATCATCTTAATACTACTCCACCTCAACAGGAATGACTGTGCTCTTGATCTTACCATCACCCCTAAATTTTCTACTTCCATGTTCAATGTCTCTAAAATTCCTCTCTCTCATCATAATCTTTTCTCTTTCCATTTCTCTCTATATGTTATATCTCTTAAACCTAGTCTTTGCCCTTACTCTAACCTTCAATCTCTCCCTCACT
The DNA here is from genome assembly GCF_019393635.1 of Dromiciops gliroides. Classification (NCBI taxonomy): domain Eukaryota; kingdom Metazoa; phylum Chordata; class Mammalia; order Microbiotheria; family Microbiotheriidae; genus Dromiciops; species Dromiciops gliroides. Next base: position 149,174,113 of record NC_057865.1, on the reverse strand, counting down.
CCATTTTTTCCCCCAGGTCAGCATTCCTGCTCTGGCTTTCAAAACCTCAGATCCCTTGTGCTACCACAATTTATGACTTGTCAACCCTAGCCCTGGATTATTCATACCATCTGCCTACTCCACTCCAACAACATGCTACTAAATGGACCCAAAACACAAGGGAAATTCTCCTGTTCCTCACTAATTCTCTATTCAGACAGTGGCTGTTCCAAAACTTCCCTTCTCTCTCCATTCCTCCAACCTCTCATTTGAGAACCTCTCCTCAAACTTCACTGAAAGAAAAAAAATTAAGACAATTTGCCATAAGCTCTCTTCTTCTCTCCTCATCCCATACCTTTTACATCAGAAATGTCAAATCCACACCCCACAGGCCAAATGCAGGCCACAACACTTTCAAATGTGGCCCAAACCTTCTTAAAATGTAATTCGGGGCGGGGGGGGGGGGCAGCTACATGGCACTGGCCCTGGATTCAGGAGGACCTGAGTGAATTCAAATCCAGCCTCAAACATTTGACACCTACTAGCTGTGTGACCCTGGGCAAGTCACTTAACCCTCACTGCCCTGCAAAAAAAAAAAAAGTAATTGGGAAATACTTTATGAAATAAATTAAAATGCAACAAAACACAGATAACATTAATATGTGGTTTTCTAAGCCAATATGTGGCCTACAGAGAAATTTACATGAGGTTTATTGGGCCCCATTTCTATTTGAGTTTGACATCACTGCTTTATGTTATCTCTCACTCCCTCTTCTCCAGCCTTCTGGACAATCACATCATAGTCCATACCAGAGACTAGTCTTGGGGAAAATTCTATCCTGCAGCCCTGCTGCCTTGAATGGTTACTGTGTCTCCTGGAATGATATTTTAGGAAAGCTTCAACCACGCTTCACTTCACTCATTCCTTTCAAACAACCTCTTCCACCTCTTTACTGATAGCCTCACTAGCATGTACACATACATCAGTGACTTTTGCTAGATCCTTATTCATATCAAGCCAGTAACCATGGATATCCCCCAAGGTTCAGTTCTAGGTCTCTTCTCTTTTCTCTGTACTCTTTCACTTGGGGATCGCATCAGTTTTTAAGGGTTCAACTATCATCTCTCTGTCTGTGACTCTCAGATCTAAATATCCAGCCCTAGACTCTCCACATCACTTCCTAAATTTTTGGACATTTTAAACTACATGTCCCATAGGTATCTCGAATTCAACACATCCAAAACAGAACCCATTTCTTTCTCCCCATATTCACCCTTCTCTTTATATACTTTCTCACTTGGTGAACTCATCAGATCCCATGGGCTCCATGATGACCTCGATGCAAATGGTTCTCAGATTTATTTATCTAGCCTCGATCTTTCTCTTCAACTCCAGCCATGCATCTCCAACTTCCTGTGGAACTTTTCCAATTGGATGCCCTATTGCTCCCCTTCCTGCATTCTGTGGTCCAGTCCAACTGGCCTCCTTGCTATTCTTCACACAAGGTACACAATCCATCTCCCACAGCCATGCCTTTGTCCTTCCTGTCTCCAGTTCCTGGAGTGTATTCCCTCCTCACCTGCACCCCCTCAGAATCTCTGGCCTCTTTAAAAACTCAAATTAAATGCCACCTTTTCCATCATCTCGTCCTTGATGCCCCTTGACTCCTCCCATACTGCCCTGTATTTATTCTGTATTTATTTATATATGTACATGTTTCCTAGCCCAATAGAATGTAAACTCCCTCCAGGCAGTAATGTTTTCCCTTGTATCCCCAGCACCTTACCTGGTACCTTGTGCATAGAAGATATTTAATACATGCTACTTGATTGAATCCAGGATTTCCTGCCTTCTCACCTATATAAAAACTCCATCTGAATGATCTATGCATAAACTGAAGCTATTCTCAACAAAAAGATGAGACGAGGTAGACTTCTGCCAGCAATTTACGGAGAATACATACCCTTATATAGCTGAGAGGAAAGAGTGAAAGAATGTAAGAATTCCCTGAATTTATTGCTTACTTATTGCTTAAGAAGGCATTTGAGAGCCAGAGTCCTGGGTGTGAATCCAGTATTTGACATTTATTGGCTATTTGGCTTTCACCTGACTGAGTCCTGGTTTCTTCATTTTTCAAAATGGCAAAATAATCTACTCATTTCAGCAATTCATTTGGAAGAAAAAGCCTATGGGGATTCTTCTGTATGGTTTAGTGGCCACCATTTCTATTCATTTGACACCCCTGGTTTAGAATATGTTCTGATTTAAATCCCTTCTTGTTCTAAATTTTTGTAACATTGAGCTTTCTCATTGAATTTACTGATAAAATAATAATTTATAAAAGTTATTTCAAAGCTCAGGATATACTCATAGGCATATTATTTCATCTTTGGAAAATCCAAGGCAAAAAAAAAAACTTTCTTAAGTATATCTAATAAACAATACCTAGGGTTTGTATAGCTCTTTAAGGTTTGAAAAGTATTTTACAATCATCTCATTCACAGCAACCTTGTAAATCAATGGTGCATGCTTTCTGTGATCCAAGCATACTTGTCCCCTTGCTGGTCCTTACACTGGGCATTCTATCTCCAGACTCTAGACATTTCTACATATTCCCCAGGCTGGGGTGACTCTCCTTCCTCATCCCTGTCTCCTGGCTTTCTTCAAGTCCTGGCTAAAATCACATCTTCTATAAAAAATCTTTCTTGATTCTTCTTAATACTGTTTCCTTCTCTCTATTGATTTTCTGCAATTTATCCCATATATAGATCATGTTTGCACATAGGTTTTTTTTCATGTTATCTCCTCCATTAGACTTTGAGCTTCTTGAGAGCAGAGACTATCTTTTACCTTTATTTATATCATCAATGTTTAGCACTGTGTTTAGTGCCTGGCACAGATTTGGTGTTTAATAAATACTAATCAACTGACTGACTGGCAAAATAAAGTACAGAAGTCAGTATATATTTTGTTCTATTGAAATTCACCTTTTCCTTTAGAGACTTTTTTTTTTGGTGGGGCAGTGGGGGTTAAGTGCCTTGCCCAGGGTCACACAGCTAGTAAGTATCAAGTGTCTGAGGCCAGATTTGAACTCAGGTACTCCTGAATCCAGGGCCAGTGCTCTATCCACTGCACCACCTAGCTGCCCCCCCCCCACTTTAGAGACATTTAAAACTTATCATTTGCTTAAGTGGATCCTTCAACACAATTCCTCATAGAATTCTATGTTCTATCCCTAGCTACAATGCTCACATTTGTCTCTGACTCAAGAGTTCTAGGAATATTCTATTGTTTTTAAATTTAGTATGTTGCTTTTACCTTATTGAAAAAGCCTTTTAGTACCTTTTCTGGAGTCAAAAAGCTCTACATTTTGGGGTTTTTTTTTGGGGGGGTTGTTTTTGGGTTTTGCTTTTTTTTTTGGTGGGGCAGTGAGGGTTAAGTGACTTGTCCAGGGTCACACAGCTAGTAGATGTCAAGTGTCTGAGGCCAGATTTGAACTCAGGTACTCCTGAATCCAGGGCCAGTGCTTTATCCACTGTGACACTTAGCTGCCCTACATTTTTTTTTAAAAGAAGGATATAAGAGTTAGCATCCTTGATTCCTGCTCCTTTCCTCTTTTTGATATACATTTTGTAGGTTTTAACCATCAGTAAGAAAATTTCCAAATGACTTAGTGAATAAAATAATTTCTCCTCTTGCAAAAGGCACATTTATCTTCTGAGCTGAGTCATTCAGTAGGGGGACTTAATTATTACATTCCTAGGTTCAGTATGTAATACAGACTATGCTTCCATCAGATTTCCTGGGTATGGCTCCTAAGGCACTGATTCAAACTATCTAACGAGGTGGCAGCACCTATCACTAAGAGAACTCATTCACCTTCCTTATTCATGTAATCATCTCTTTACAATTTGCTTCTTTAGGTCTTGACTGATTCTACTGAAAAGAATTTTTTGGTAATCCACAGAGAGCTTCAGTGAATGGATTGCTGCCAGGGGTTATTTTCTGTAACTAAAACTATTTTTGGCAGCCCTAAAAGTTGGAAGACAACTTCAACACATGTACATTGTAAAGCCAATAAGAAACTTCTGATTACATATCGTTTTAGACCTTACATGTTGTTCTATAAGGTGTAGAAGTAGGACTGGCAGGAGACATGGTAACAGTCCAGGTTCACATGGTACCTAATTCATGAAAGGAGGCAGGGAATAGGGCACTGGTCTTGTCACAGACTTTACTTATGTAATGCTTGGAAGCTCTCCTGTTTATATGCCTAGAATATTGTGGAAAATTACTGCTTGACAAGGCTTAACTTAGGCAGGGTCTCTTGGGATCTCAGGCCAGAACCCTGCTTTTAGATCTGGAAACTCTTTTTAGTGGATGGGGGAAGGAACTGGGAAGTTATTCTACTGACAGAGAAGGAATATGGGGAATGAAAGTTAGTATCTTTGTTAATCATAGGATTATAGAGTTAGAGTTGGAAGGGACCTTAGAAATCTCTTAGTTACAGACCCCTCATTTTACAGATGAGTCAAATGAGGTCCAGAGAACCTAAATGACTTACCCAAAATTATACAGATAGTAAGTGAAAGAACCAATATTCAAATCAAAATCTTCTGACTCTAAAGTCAATGCTCTTCCCATGGAATTACACTGTCTCCCAAGTTCCTTCCTTTGTTTTAGTTCCTTTCCTCCTTCCTATTCTAATAACGGGTTCATATTAAATTAGTTTAAACAAGCATTTATTAAGTGCCTAGTATAAGAATGACACTTGATATACAAAGATGAAAACAGTTCTTGTCCTCAAGGAGCTTCCCATCTAGGAGTGAGGCAGAGACATGTTCACAAGTAACCACACTACGTATCAGAACGTAAGAAGACAAAAAGGTTAAAACAGAGTGAAATGAAATATTTTTGGTGACAATCAGGAAAGACTCAACCTATGTGTTACCTGGGCTCAAATACGTGAGAGAAGGGAAATATTTTAACACATGAAGATGTGAGGATTCTGATCTAAACATGGATGATGGCACAAGCAAAATCATGAAGGCTGGAGAAGGAAGGAATAGATCAAGGATCTTAGAATGGCTAGTAGTCTAGTTTATCTGGAATGTAAAACACACAAAAGGGAACAGAATGAAATGACAGAACATATATTAAAACTAGATTGTAGGGGGCAGCTAGATGGCTCAGTGGTTAAAGCACCGGCCCTGGATTCAGGAGGACCTGAGTTCAAATCCGGCCTCAGACACTTAACACTTACTAGCTGTGTGACCCTGGGCAAGTCACTTAACCCCAATTGCCTCACCGAAAAATAAAACAAAACAAAAAACCCTAGATTGTAGGGGACCAGGTTAAAGCTTCTCATATTTCACAGAGAAGGCAATGGGAAGGGGGGAGGGGTAGCAGATAGTGTCTGAGTACTGAGTAATATATATTAAGGAGACCTGTGCCTTACTATATTATTTTGACAACTGTAAGATGAATTGGTGAAAAGAAGAATTGAAGACGAGGAGATCAGGGAGTCCAGGGAAGAGATAGTGAAGACTAGAACTAAGGTGGTGACCATATGGAGGATACAGATGCAAGATATTTAGTAAGAAAAAGTGACATAATTTGGCAAAAGATTTGGATATGAGGGGTGATTGTCAAAATCAGAGTCAAAGATTACTCAGAGTACTGAGATTTGGGGAATTGGAAATGGCATTAACAGAGATGGGAAAATTAGGAGGAAGGGTAGGTTTTAGTGGGTAAGATAATTGTACACACTTTGGGGCACATTTAAGGCACCATTGGAACATCCAAGTGGAGATGTGGAGGCAAATGAAAATGGAATCTTGGAGCTCATAAAAAGGTGGTGTAGATTTGGAAGTCTATAGAATAACTACATAGAAAAAAGGAAAGTGGATTAGAAAAGGGTCAATAACACAATTCTGAAAGAATCCTGTATTATTCAATTCTGCCTTTAGAACACATTATTTGGTCTTTGATAAATTTTGTTGACTAAGTGGCTCTACAATTCTTTAGTGTTTGTTGAAAATGAAAGAAATACTCTTAGAAGAGGAAAGGTAGAAAGGACAGAGGAAGGAAGGGAGGGAGACAGAAAGAAAGAAAGAAAGAGAGAGAAAGGAAGAGAGAAAGAATTTCCATTAGTGGGCAGAAAGAAAAAGGAGAGATGAAAAAGGGAGTTAGAGAGACTTCACAAAGAGGAGGTTAAAGAAAAGGGAGATAGAAGAGGAAGGCATAAAAATAAAGCTTCCTTGAAACAAATCATCTTCCCAAAAATACTTTTCGTTTTTTAAAAATTCTGGATGTTTATTCTGGGGTGATCGTATGGAAAATCCTCATTTCAAAAAAATAAAATACATTTAACAATAAACCTTTACAAGACCATGTATACCATTTTTCAGTTCTGAAAGCATGGTTACTGTGGGTTATGAACTCTATTCCAGCTTCATGCTGCACACGTATCTCCTTAAGAAGTCAAGAGTACACTACTAGACTATAAAGGAAAATCAGACTTATGTCTGGTGCTTTGAGTTATTTGCTTATGCTTTCTGCATTCAGCCAAGGTCAGATAAAGAGCAGTTTTCTAAGGAAAGGCAAAGAACAACACTAGCTGCTTATCTCCTGATAATCATGGTAATCTACCTGACCTGACTCAAGAGGATAGCTCCACCCTGCAAAGCCCTCCCAAGGCTCACCCAAATAGTCTCTGTAGACAACAAAAAGGGAGAACAAAGTCACTGCACTTTTTTCCAGTTAGCTTTCCCTTATCATGCTAGTAGGCTTCAACCAGTCCCCAACGACCATGGATCAGTGCCTTGAAGAGCCACAGGCCACAGTGTGGCTGTGCAGACCAATACAGGAGCCGCAGCTCCTGCCGCACCATGGACATCAGAAAACTGTGCTCTCTGTTGCCCCTCAATTCCTGAGTCTCATTCGTTTTTCTTCCTCCAGGGTTTGGAGGCCCATCTCAGCTGCACGCAAGCTGCTCCTGAGTACTGAACTCCATCGGGCCAGGTCCCTGGCCATCTCCTCCCAGCTGCTGGTGTCTATTCCCAGAGCCCTCAAGTCTCGCTTGCCTACATCTCTGTTGCGAAGCTGGGGGCGTCCAGCGGGTCTTTGGCCTGGGGCTAACTCGCCATAGAGCAGGTCTTTAGGAATGTGCCCGTCTTGCATGTGGTGTACATGACCAAGCCAGCACAGCCGTCTTTGTTTCAGTAGCATGTAGATGCTCGGAAGTTGCATGCGTTGGAGTACTTCCGTGTTGGTGATCCTGTCTGACCAAGATATGCCAAGGATGCGCCAAAGGCAGTGCATGTGGAAGCTGTTAAGCTTCTTCTCTTGTCTGGTGTATGTAGTCCATGTTTCCCTGCCATACAGTAAGGTACTCAGGATGCATGCTCTATAGACGGCAAATTTGGTTCGTGCTAGAGAAATACATAAAAGCACAGAACTTCTATACTTGCATTTGTGTAATTAGCCATGTCATTCAATATTCTCTTAGCTAAGAAAACTGGAATTCAGGGCACCTTTCTCCCAAAGATCTGTTCTAATGACAAAGCCAAAGCCTTTTTTTTTTTTTTTTTAGTGAGGCAATTGGGGTTAAGTGACTTGCCCAGGGTTACACAGCTAGTAAGTGTTAAGTGTCTGAGGCTGGATTTGAACTCAGGTACTCCTGACTCCAGGGCTGGTGCTCTATCCACTGCGCCATCTAGCTGCCCCCTGCCAAAGCCTTTCTTAGTGATTATTTATACTTCACAAAGACATAATGAATTATCTCTTACCATCTCGGGGTGTGGCAGTGCTTTCTACATATGGTACCCTTTTTTATAGCTGGGATGCAAAAATAGTAAAAGAGTTGATCTAGTCAGTTTCAGAATCTAAAAGAGAGCCACCAGGAGGGGTACTTACAGATCCCTCATGCAACCATGGCTCCCACTTCAGGGTCTCAGACATTAAGGAGGAACTAATCCATGAATTTCTGAGATACTAGTGTGCTTCTAAATACAGTTCTGTGAAGTGTTTCTCATGATCTTCCAATTGTCAAAGACCTAGTTCAAGGCCTCACCTAAATACTTCCTAACTTTCCATTTGTAGCACTTCAGCACTGCATCTGTCTTCTCCTTCCCCACTCAATGGACGGAGCTTCTCTGCCCAACGAAAGAACAGATGCTGGTTTGACCTGGCCATTGTCTATGGACATGGCTCCTGCCTTTACTAGCCACAGTATACATCAGAACCAAGGCTGGTTGGTATATTAAGGCTTAAGAGGAATCAATATTATTTCAAGAAGAAATAAAATGTAACTGATTTGAGATTGTTGGAGATTACCTGAATTCATAAAAGACTGGATAGAATATGTATCTCCAATGATAAGGTAACATAACTTTTAAAAAGCAGCCAGTTAATATCTGTTGAGAAGGAAGAAGGAGGGAGCAGATATGGTATGTTTGATAGAATAGGGTCAGATCAACCCCTTTTGCTTAAAAGTCTAAGTGAAGTATATGTTTACATCCTCTTGCTTTTATTGGGAAAATGGAATGCTGATGTTTATTTTTCATGCTTCTAATATTTATGTTCAGACAATCTGACAGGTTTTATTTAAGTCTTGGCAAGTTCTCTCTTGCATATGATAAACCAATGGTCTAAGAGTGGCTTAAGCTTACAAGGATTAGTTTCATTTTAACACTTCCACCCAAACATGACAATAACTGGCATGCAGATTCAATTAGTAGATTCAACAACACGACAGCCCAAGCAAGCCAAATAAGAAAACTTATGAATAATGGCAGTGGGCAGAAAGTCAGGATCAACATATGATGGCCTAAGTGCTGGCTGTTTCTCTTCCAGGAGTTTACTCTTTCTATGTCTTCAATACTAACCCCTCTTAAAGACTACAGGAAATTGACAAGCCATGAGAATCTTGTCTCCTTTGAAGTCTGGCTAGTTTCTTATTCTATCCTGAGTCTATGGAGCCCTACTGGAGTTACAATAACGGAGGAACAGCCAGAGAAAACGAAGTCTGTTTCTCTTGTTATTTATAGCCACTTGTTCAAGTCAGGACAGGGCCTGTGCACTCTGGCAAGAGTTTGTCTGGGATTTAGTTGATTCCAGGTGCTTTTTGCTCGCACTACAAGGGATCTGTTGTAAAGCTGGGAGATTATCAGGATTGTTCAAAGCCACATAGGATAATCACATATGACTAGGTTTTAGCGCTATGCTCTTTTGCATGGCTTTCCCCCTTCTCCAAAACTAGATTCCAAATGCTTCTATCTCCATGCTTATTGAAGGAGCATTTCTTACCTCTCTGCCACTCAAAACCAAACTCCTAAAAAGCATTCTCTTGATATTCATCCCCCTTTGCAAATTCATAGCAAGAGAAAGGATAATGTAGTAAACAGAACACTGAACTTGGAGTCAGAACACTTGCTTTGGAATTCTTTTGCCACTTGGCAGCTGTGTGACTTTGAACAACTGCTTCCCTTTTGTGCTGCTTCTCAGTTTCCTCCTCTGTAAGATGGGAAGGGGGAAGGATTATAATATTGACACTATCTACGTCACAAGGATGCTTTGATCAAAGCACTGTTTTAAAGCTCCAAGTGCCATATACATTTGTTTGTTTTTAACATTTTAATTTACTATTTATTTTTACATTCCTTTCTTTTAAAATTTTGAGTTCTAAATTCTCTCCCTCCCTAGCACTCCCTCCCCCATCCGCCAAGAAGGCAAGCAATATGAAATCAATTATGCATGTGAAATCTTGCAAAACATTTCCACATTCCCCCCAAAAGCAAGAAAAATAAAGAAAGTGAAAAAATTATACTTCAGTTTACACTCAGAGTTCATCAGTTCTCTCTCTGGAGGTGGAGAGCATTTTTTCATCATGAGTTCTTTGGAACTGTCTTAGATCATTGTACTGATCAGAGTAACTTGGTCTTTCCCAGTTGAACACAACAACATTGCTGTTACTGTGTACAAGGATTTCCTGGTTCTTCTCACTTCACTTTGAAGTAGTTCATATAGGTTTTGCCATGTTCTGAAACCACCACTCCCTCATCATTTCTTATAGCACTATGTTATTCCATCACAATCATATGCCACAGCTTGTTCACCCATTCCCCAATTAATGGGCATCCCCTCAATTTCTAATTCTTTGCCACCACAAAAAGCTGCTATAAATATTTGTGCACATATACGTCCTTTTCCTTTGATCTCTCTAGGGTACAGACCTAGTATGGTATTGCTGGTTTGAAGGGTATGCGTGGTTTTATAGTCCTTTGGGCACAGTTCTAGATTGTTCTCCAGAATGGTTGGACCAATTCACTACTCCAAAAGCAGTTCATTAGTGTATCTTTTTTTCCTTCATCTCCTCCAGTATTTGTCATTTTTGATAGATGAGGTATTACCTCTGAGTTGTTTTAATTTGCCTTTCTCTAATCAATAGTGATTTAAGCATTTTTTTTTCATGCAACTATAGATAGCTTTGATTTCTTCTTCTGAAAACTGCCTATTTATATCCTTTGACTATAAACTGGGAAGTGGCTCATTTTTATAAATTTGATTTATTTCCAAATTCAGTATATATTTGAGGCCTTTATCAGAGAAACCTGCTGTAAAAATTGTTTGTATTACTTCATTGTCTATGGTGCCTTTTAGCACAATGTGTTGTTTTTCAGTCATGTCCAACTCTTTGCAATCCCATTTGGGGTTATTTTGGCATAGATACTGGCATTTCTCCCTCCAGTTCATTTTACAGATAAGGAAACTGAGGTAAACAGGATTAAGTGATTTGCCCAGGGTCAAACAACAAGTAAGTATCTGAGGCCTCAAAGGCCTCAAAACTTGAGTTCAAAACTCACAAAGATGAGTCATCCTGACTCCAGGCCCAACTAACAGTCTATCCACTACATCCTCATTATCTCTTTTAATTAGGTCTATTTTTGTTTCTGCTTTTCCTGAAATTATGATTGCTCCCCCCCCCCCGCCTCCCTGGGGCAATGAGGGCTAAGTGACTTGCCCAGGGTCATACAGCTAGTAAGTGTCAAGTGTCTGAGGCTGGATTTGAACTCAGGTCCTCCTGAATCCAGGGCTGGTGCTTTATCCACTGCACCACCTAGCTGCCCCCATGATTGCTATTTTTTATGGCATCTGAAGCATATTATATCTTGTTCCATCCCTTTATTTTAACTGTGTATATCTTTCGGTTTCAAGCATGTCTCTTGTAAATAACATAACATTGGATTCTAGTTTCTAATCCATTTTCTTGTTTGCTTCCATTTTATGGGTAAGCTCATCCCATTCACATTCACAGTTAGGATTATTAACTATGCATTTCCCTCCATTCCTCCTCCTCCTTCTCTGTCTCCTTCTCCCTCTCCCTCTTTCCTGTCACTCCTCAAAGATTTATTTGCTTCTAAACACAGCCTCCCTTAATCCACCCTCCATTTTGTCCATCACTACCCCCTCCTCTTATCTTCTTCCCCTCCTACTTCCCTGTTGGATAAATTACATTTTTACACATCAAAACTTCTTAAACTGTGGGTCACAACCCCATAAGGAGTTGTATAACTGAATGTGGGGGTCACGAACAATTTGGCAATAGTAAAAGGTTATGTATACCTATTTTATATACCTATATACCCTGTGTCATGTAAAAATTTCTCAGGTGAAAAGGGGTCATGAGTGGAAAAAGTTTAAAGAAGCCCTGCTATATACAACTTAGCATGTTCCCTCCACCCCCACCCCATACCTTCCCCTACACTATAAAAACTCTTCCCTGGGCACCTCATTTATGTGAGATTTTCCCCATTCTACATATCCTTTCCTCCTTCTCCCAGTACATCCCTCTTTATCATCCCTTCATTTTTTTTAAAGAGATCATTCCAACATACCCAACTCATGCCCATGCCCTCTATATAAACTCCTTTTAACTGCCCCAGTAAGGATAACATTCTTAGGAGTTAAAATCTTCCTATCTAAAAATGTAAACAGTTTAACATTATGGAATCCCTTATGATTTCTCTTTCCTGTTTACCTTTTTATGCTTCTCTTGAGTCTTGTGTTTGTCAAATTTTCTATTCAGCTCTGGTCTTTTCATGAGGAATGTTTGAAAGTCCTCTATTTCATTAAATATTCATTTCCTCCCCTGAAGGATTACATTCAGTTTTGCTGGGTAGGTAATTCTTGTTTGTAATTCTAGCTCCTTTGCCTTCTGATATATCATACTCCAAGTCTATGGCTTTAATGTGGAAACCATTAATCTTGTGTGATCCTAACCATAGCTCCACAATATTTGAAATGTTTCTTTCTGGCTGCTTGAAGTATTTTCTCTTTGACCTGGAAGTTCTGGGATTTTACTATAATATTCCTGAGAGTTTTCATTTTGGGATCTTTTTCAGAAAGTTATTGGTGTGGTCTTTCAATTCTATTCTACCTTTTATTGTGGCAGTTTCCATTGATAATTTCTTGACATCTGATGTCTAGGCTCTTTCTTTGGTCATGGCTCTCAGGTAGTCCGATAACTCTTAAATCATCTCTCCTTGATCTATTTTCCAGGATAGTTGTTTTTCTGTAGAGATGTTTCACATTTTCTTATATTTTTCATTCTTTTGACTTTGTTTTATTATTTTTTAAAGTCTCCTGGAGTCATTAGAAATTAGTTTCTTCAGTGAGCTTTTGTACTGGTTTTTAATTTTTCCATTTGGTCAATTCTGCTTTTTAGGCTATTATTTTCTTCAATATTTTTGTGCCTCTTTTACCAAGCTATTAATTCTCTTTTCATAATTTTCTTGTATCACTCTAATTTCCTTTCTGAATTTTTCCTCTTCCATTCTTATCTCTTTAACTCTTCCAGGGATTCCTGTTGGGTTTCTGACCAATTAGCATTTTTCTTTGAGGCTTTTTTTGGTAGCTGTTTTCACATTGTTGTCTTCTTCCGAGTTTATGTCTGGTCTTCCATGCCACCATAGTAGCTCTTAATGGTCAAATTCTTTTTTCATTGCTGTTCATTTTTCCAGCCTATTTTTTTTACTCTGGACTTTGTTAAAGTTTGGCTCTGCTCAACCAGTGGGAGGCACTCTCCTAAGCTTTAGACTTTTTTGTACTGCTCTTTTCAGAGCTAGTTCTGGGCATCTGCAAGTTTTGGGTGCTACCAAGATGGTATGATCCTGGGAAAAGTATGGTTACTGTTCTCCTGGTCTGTGCTCTAAGCCCTTGATCCCATGCAGCAACATGTTCTAATATTCTTCTACCTTGGAACTGTAATCAGGTGCCTTGCTCCCTCGTGAGCAACCACCAATGTCTCTCCCTTCCTGGAACTACAACCCAGAGAGCCTCTGGACTGAGAGCTCCTGAATCTGTGGCACATGTGGGCTCCAGACAAGCCTCTACCCTGGTATCACAGACTTTTCCACCTGACATTTTAAGTTTTCTTAGGTCAAAAAAATGGCTCCATTTGATTTTTTGTTGGCTCCACCACTTTAAAATTTGACTTGAGACATTATTTTAAACTTGCTTGGAGAAGAATGTTGAGTGTTACACTGTGTTGCTGCCTCTAATCTACTATCTTAGATACATGTGATAATTATTTAGGACTGAAAAGTATTAGTGCTCATCTACTCAATGCCTTCATTTTATAAATAAGAAAGTTTCATGTAGGGGAGATTACATAATTTGCCTAAGGTCATACAGGTAGGTAGTAAAACACCCCAAGATTTAAATCTAGGTCCTGTTGATTACAAATTCAGTGTTCCTTCTACTGTATCCTCTCTTTCCTCATAAGACACGGAAAGGATTTTGTAGCTACAAAGAGTCCAATAAATGGCAGATGATAATAATAGCAATAATCTAATACACTCATGAGTGAAGGAATTTTAATTAGCATTATGGTCAGAAGCAGAACATCAGCCTCTATGATATGCTTTTCTTCCTACATTGGTCCTATTAAAGGAATAGGTTCCATATGGTTTTGGAAGTTAAACTTAGTTTTTATTAGTGCTTTGCTATATCCCTTGACAAAAGGTGAAGTTCCATAAATCTTATGTTTTTCTTTGATGATTCCTGAATGACTTCATCTTAGTTACAAAATAAGGATCAATGTTGTTTGGGAATAGAATGTTGTTCTCTATGGGACACATATGGTTCAACTTCTCGGTGTGTATGAGTGTGTAAGTGTGTGTGTGTGTGTGTGTGTGTGTGTGTGTGTGTGTGTGTGTGTGTTTATACACCAAGGGTACCAATATCAACTCCAATACTGAGCTGTTAGGAATGTCAGCCTTTGTGAAGAAAATGAAATGTATAATAATCTTGAACAAAAAACATTTTGTAACTTAAAGAAAACATTATTTAATGGACAACAATATTAACAACATCCAGCCTATTATGTGCTATGAACTATGCCAAGCCTTTTACAAATATTATCCTCATTTAATCCTGACAATAACCCTGTGAATGTAGGTGCTACTATCCCCATTTTACAGATAAGGAAACTAAGGAAAACAGAGATTATACACCTAGTGTCTAATTCTGAATGTGAATTGAGGTATTCCTGACTCCAAGCCCAGAACTCCATCCACTGTGCCACCTAAATTATCAAGTTAAGGTTTAATGGTCAAAGAAAAAACTAGCTGGATAATTTAGTAATGGTTATTACTGGTCAACTCCATACATTTGCAGGATTATTGTGAAGACCAGATGAGATAATATATGTAAAGCGCTCTATAAATTTATGCCATTATATATTAGATAATGGAGGAATCAACATGAATACCCAGACACAGGGTAAAGTATTTGAGCTCTGGAGCAGAAAGTGGTAAGTTGGTATTTTGTGATCACTACTCATTTTTGGTAAGATCTGTTTGTTATCCATTGGTGAGTAGAGGGAACTTCTAGTGAGGAACTTCTTTCTTCATGTTAATGCAGAAAAGTATCTGTTCTGCAGCTAAAAATATGTTAGAGAATTGTGTGGAACACCAAGAAGTTTAATGACCTGTCCAGGTCAGGGTCACACAAATACCCCAAGGTAGGACTTGAACCTAGGTCCTCCTGACTCCAAGGCCAACTCTCTATTCTCTCTGCCTTCCATCACTATTTGTATTGAGCTTTTTATGACAAAGTTGTAAATGTCTGGAATAATAATAAAAAGGTGAACATAATGTTCTGAGAAACATGAAGACAAAGTCTGAAAAACAAGTGGATTATTAATGGTATTAAATACTTTCATGTATATATTGCTGTGATAGGCACTATAGCAAGATGGTTAGATACAGTCCTTCCCTCTAATATTTGAAGAGATGGATACATCTATGTCTTTCTCAAAGAAAAATACAGTGATCCATATTCTCTCACCATTGCAGACGAATATGGATTACTTGACTTTGCTAATAATTAGAACTGAGGTTGGGTTCTCATGGAATGCCAAATCATACTAAAGAAATCCATCTGCAAAAAAAAAAAGCAGGGTCAGGTATAGAAAGTATGAAAATAGACCCAGAAATTGGTCACAGAACAGAGAAGTTGGTGTAAGAGATGGAGGAATAAGCAATAAGGTAAGGTAGGATGTAGGACCTTACAAAAGAAACAGACTGAATTTGCAAACCCAGGATCTTGTGGTCTTTGTGTCACTATGAATGCTACCTATAGTGTCTGACTCCTCTCCCTCCATGCCTGTAGAATTATGCATCTAATAAATCTTTCTTGATTATCCTCTATCTTCTGACTGGACATGTCTTCTCATTCCTGGTAGATATAAAACATTTCAGAAGAAAGAAGAAACCTCATGTGTCTTTATGAAGAGTTGACATCATAACTTCAAAAGCAGTTTCAATATAAATTCATAAGTTATTAAATATAAAAAGAGCATTCATGAGCAAACTTTAAAAAATAACAAAATGAAAAAAGATACAGAAAAATAAGAGATTATAACCCTTTCAGATTTGGATAAACAATACTAATAAACAAAAAGGGAAAAAAAGGCCCACCAAATCTTTCTTTTTATCCTGTAGTTGATCCCTTCTTCATGTTTTTTTCTCCTTTGAAAGGGAGAACTAGTTCTATTTTTAATCTTGTACTTGCCACTTAGTAAACATCTGGTAAATGTTTCTTTCATTCATTCATTCATTCATCCATTCATTCATTCATCCATTCATCCATTCTTATGCCCACTCCTTCCAACCTGTATCTCTGGTAATCCTCTGTATCTGGGCTGATACTGGAAAGCAGAGAGCCAATTTCTGTTCTAAAATACATGTATATTCTCCCTAAAAATATATATCTGAAAATGACATTAATTCTCAGGCCACTAAAGTATAATTCTGGAAATTGCAGTTTTTTCAAACATTTTATAAAAAATTGACTTTTACTCAGGGAGTAGCATAATCTTTGAGAGATGCTGAGTTATTGACAGAGATATAATGAAAACTATTTGCTTATTATTCTGCTATGTCATAAATCACCTCATATTCAAGTCCAAACTGTGGCTAATGTCAACATCTAATACCTAACAGCCACAGTGCTGGCTAACTCTTAATCCAACATGTTCTCAGGTAGGTAGCAATTCTGTATTTACCTAATTCATGGTAGCACTGGTTAGTTGAATGATGCTAACATATACCTCATTTTTAAACTAGTGTTCCCATCCTCTTCGTTTTCTAATTGTCTTATTCAGTGTTCATAACACTGGCCAACTACAGACTCTATATAGGTATGAATTGTCATTTTATATTTTGAACAATTGGGTCATGTATGCATTTATCTAACAGATTCTGCCTTGATACCAAATTCCAATAACCATTAACAAATGAAAAACTGGCATTTTACAAGTATGTTTTCA
Organism: Dromiciops gliroides; assembly: GCF_019393635.1. Classification (NCBI taxonomy): domain Eukaryota; kingdom Metazoa; phylum Chordata; class Mammalia; order Microbiotheria; family Microbiotheriidae; genus Dromiciops; species Dromiciops gliroides. The sequence goes on along the minus strand of NC_057865.1, from coordinate 149,157,299 downwards.
TTTTAAATACCTTGACTTTAGTGATAAAAAATTAATCTAAAATACTTCTAAAGTACAAATCACAATTATTTAAATTAACATTTAAACTTTGGGATTTAAGAATAATTTAGATGAGCTAATTGTCTTTATTTTATGGACATTCACTTACACTAATTTTTTAGTTATTTATACATTTCTTTTTCTCTCCCTCTTGCTCTTCCTCTCCCTCCCCCTTCTTTTCACAAATATATACATAACCACACACAGGAACATACATTTGCATGTGTTTGTGTGTGTGGTTGATCTTGACTAAATCTTATTCTTCCAACACACTGATTAACATTCTCCCAGATTAAATCAAATCAATCTGCCAAGACTAGAAAACCAGAAGTTTTATGTTAGGCAATGGGATTTCCATTTTCAACCTACACTGAAAAAAGAGAGAGAGAAACTCACAAAATAGTGTAAAATGTGTAGTAGAATTACACCTTCACCAAAAGCTTCCAAGGTAAATAATATTCTTTCATTGGTTCTATCAAATGCTACCTAATAATAAAGCTTCCACATGAATTATCTACCCACAATAATGAAATTACGGATTATTAAGGTATTAAACTGTGATATGGCAACATCCAAATGAAACTGAATCTTTCCAAATCTGGCATTTTGATAATTAAATTGGCAAGTACCTCAAGAAAAGGAATTCTCAAGAAAAATACTCAATCACTTTACCATTGAACATTTTTATTGAAAAAGTATGCCTTCCAGAAGTACTAAATGAAATTAGGCAAACTGAATATCTAATGTCTGCAAGAACGTGGAACTGAAATCACTGGGAGTAATTAAAACCAGATTCTAAAAGTCAATAAATCTGAGTCTCTAGACACTTCATTTTCATGTTCTGTGGTTTCTAGTGAAACACTGAAATGAACTAACTTTTTATTATTTTCGTGACTGTTGCAAAACATAACCAAGGGTAAAGTATTCAATTATTATTTATCTTCATTCTGAATAAAATTAATTCTGTTAAATTTCTTTTATCAAAAGCTTGTTTTAAAACATGGCAAGCTTCCTATAATCATTACTTTATGGGAATAAATGAAAGCAAGGAAACAACAGATAAATCATAGATAATCTAAAGTTTCCACTTAAACCTCCTACTACATTTCCTCCCCTCTTCCTTTATAAATCCCAATATAAAATGACAAAAATGTAACACTTTTCCTTTTCCTTTCACTCTCCTACCCTTCATCTACCAGACTTCATAATAAGAAAAAAACTAAAACAAATTCACATGCTTAAGAGTATTATATGGTGAGGCAGGACATAAGAGCTGATATTATACTACCTACTTATGTTCATGAAAATACATTTTCACTTAATATACCAAGTTATCATTATTAAAATAGTTGCCATGTATAGAAAATGTTATCGAGAAATAGAAGCGTAATCTCAGAAAAAAAAAGAAATTGTAAATCTATTGAACGAGAATCTAAAGTGTTCTCTTACATTTTAGTCATCTTTCTCATCCCACATTTTCCTTCTCTATTCACTTTAATTCCATTAATATTTGTCAAATTAGCTTACAACTGTGTGTGCAACAGCCTATGACACCTTATTAGATATTAAAACCATGGCAGAACTCAGTTTACTGTCCAACTTATATGTGGTTCATAAATGGACACAGCGCCTTCATTATCTCAGTTAAGTATAATCATCAATTTCTCAATGGTGAAAAGATAAAGACCTTGAATTGATACAATCGAAGGGAGGACAACAGAAAACTTTGGCATGACAAATCATTATTACAAAGATTTACAGCTGGAAATAACATCAAGAGGTCCTCTAGTCCAACTTCTTCATTTTAAAGACAAAGACACAGTGTCCCAAAGAAGGAAGCAATTTATCTAAACTCTAATCATTAACAACACATCCTTATGCTATCATAGAACTTGAAAGTTAAAAGGAATCTTCAAGAAAATCTAATCTAATCCACATCTTACCAATGAGGGAACTGAGGCAAAAAAATGTGAAGTGATTTGTTTGATGTTAGATAACTAATTAGTAGCAAAACCAGGACTAGAACCCTGAAATCTTAACTTCTAGGCCAGTAAAAAAAGGCCCATAGATCAGAAATCTAGAGTTGGAAGGGAATTTAGAAGTCATCAAGTCAAACCCCATCACTTTACAGAGAAGGATACTAAGCCTTGGAAATGTGAAGTCATTTGCCCAAGATCACACAGAAATCTTGGGATAGGGCTGGGATTTGAAGCTGGATTCTTTGACTCTAAATCTAGCCCTCTCCTCATCCCACTGTATTGATTATATTGTTTCTATTGACAAATACCAGTGCTTGTTGATAGGTCTTGTCCACTATGGTGGTTCTTTTTGGTTTCACTGATGATCTGCAGAACAAATTCAATCTTATCTAACACTATACTTGAAGTATAAGTTAAATTTCATTAATAGCATGTTGTTCAGTTAACTCTTTTGAATGATTATATGCTTCATTTAGGAAGTTCTGCGTGTTCAGGGCTTGACCCAATCAACAACAAAGTGATCTGTAAACAAGAGCTTCTGGAGGACCTTGCTATCTATAAGGAGCCCCTCTGACATTTGGACTCTGCATTGAACATATTCAGAAAGAGCCATGAATACTTCTAGTAAGTATACATCTCCTTGTTTTATGTCTTGCTTGAAAGTAATAATCACAGGGTGGTCAAAACAAGTTATTTGTTACATTTTTCAAGGAATCTTGTATAATTTTAACATTTCTATCTACAAAGGAAAAACAATTGATGAAGAATGTCCATTGTGCAGATTATGATAGTTGAGTGATCATTAGGTTGAGAAACCACAGAACTGATACTTGGACACTGAAGATGGGTAATGAATGAACTAGCTTCACAACTAAATAGGAGGAAGAGAGTAGCTTTAATTGTATTTAGGATATTATACAGTAGTTTTAAATAGGCTCACAGACTGAGAGCCAGAAGGGACCTCATATACCTCTCACCTATGTATATAGTGTGTGTGTGCATATGTGTGTGTGCATATGTGTGTGTGTATGTGTATGTGCGTGTGTGTGTGTGTGTGTGTGTGTGTTATATTTGTGAGTGACAGAAGGATATATATTTGGTCAGTCATTCAGTCATTTTCCAACTCTTTGTGATCTTGTGGACAATAGCATACAAATACTGTCCATGAGATTTTCTTGGCAAAGATATCAGAATGATTTGCCAATTCTTTTTCTAGTGGATTAAGGCAAAGCGAAGTTAAGTGACTTTCCCAGGGTCACATAGCTAGTAAGTATTTGAGACCAAATTTGAACTCAGGTCTTCATGACTCTAGGCCTAGCACTCTCTCCACTGAGCTACCTAGATGCCATACATACACACATACATACATACACACATGTGTATGTACAACCAACATGGTTGATCGATCTCTCTCTATCTCTCTCTCTTCCTCTCAGATATATATATATATATATATATATATATATGCATGTGTCTTATTTGATTTGAAATGTTATTCCAACTTGCATAAGGTCAGCATCAGAGGAGGGATTTGCTCTGAAGTCCTCCAATGCTAGAAGCAGTGAATGTTTATCTTTGCAATATGTATTTTATTATGTATTATTAATTTCTAAACTTAAAAAAAGTAAATATAAAGGAAGTGTGTTGTGTTTATCAACTCCAAGCTTTGGATCACTTGGCCTGGTTCCCCATTAACCAGTTGTTTAACAGCATAAATCTTGACGTGCAGATGTTGTCAAAGCAGCATATTTCATCATACAGAGTGGGAGCTTTAAGGGTGGCAAACTTCCCCTCACTTGAGTCCACAATACTGAGTTTTATTTTGTTTGGTTTGTTTTGAATAAATAAAAAGTTATGATAATAAAAAAATTAATGTTCCTAGTACCCATCCTCATTGCCCTTATGCTGCCCTTTGGCCCTCCAAAGGCCCTCCAAATAAACCCACTTCACAATCCAAGGTTCCCTTCAGCTCAACTCTTTTCACCCAGACACATAAACACTCTCCCCCCCCCTTCCCTCTCTCTGGTTTGTCTCAGCAGATTTGGAATATTAACATAAAAGCTCTTATTAGTAGTCTCTTCTCCAGGTACTTCTCTTTTCAGAAGGAAAAAGTGATGTGATGGTGCATACCTGTATGCATTTGAAATATCCCTGCTACCAGGAAGACTGAGGCTGGAGGATCTTTTGAGCTTAGGAGTTCTGAGCTTTAGTGGGTTAAAGCTGCTCTATGTCCTGAACCAAAATGGCAAGTCCCCAGTAGTAGGGTCTGACAGGTTAACTAAAATACCCACGTCAACAACAGAGTAGGTGAAAGCTCCTATGACAATCACATGTGGGATTGAGCCTATAAGGGACTGCTGCACTAACAGTCTAAGCAAGAAGTGACATGGCCGAAAAACAAAAATCATAGCTAGAATACAGAGAAAGTGCCCCTTAGTAAGCCCCATAATTAAAACACTCTCCTTGGTCTGCTACCCTAGCAAAGAGAACAAAAAGAAATGTTTGTGGTTCCCTTGTTCCTTCCCTCTAGAAGGACAAGAGAAAGATATTGGGAAACTAGGACAAAGAAAAATTTTCTTCCAGGCTTCTTAGAATACCCGTGAGGGACTAAAGTAACCAGGTCTTCTTAATTCTCCAAGAGAGATCCATAGCCTGGATTTTGGAAGCCCTTGGTCAACAGGTCCACTTGTCCCAAAATATTCTCTGCATGATGAAGAGAAGTATTTCAGTCCTGGTAATAGCTTGGCACAAGCTGGTGGGCAATATCCTCAGAAAGGGACAGGCCTGGCCTCATCTTTAGACAGAAAGCTGGCAAGGAAGTAGATAACAGCACAGCAGGGCAGGGGCTTCCTTCCCAAACCTCCTACTGTGAGAAAGCACTCTGGAGGCTACAAACCCTTCTTTTCCTTGTCCCTTCCCAGGGCCCTCCCCCTTTGTACAAGAAAATCCAGAAATATATGGTTTGGCTGTAGAAAAGTAATAATACTTCAAGTAATTTATTATGGATTATTAATAGCCAGGCCCCCACCTCGCTTCCCAGTAATCTCCAAACCAAGCTGCTTCCCCCTCCAGTCCTCATTCCCACCTCCTCTCTATCAAGAAACTTGGATTCTGCCCCTGGACAGACCCTGGGCTCTGACAGGTGACCTTTGTCTTAGATTGTCCGGATCCAGGCCTCTGTTCCACTCCCTGGTTTTTTCTTCACCTTGCTGCCCTCATCCTATAACCTCCTTCATCCCACTTCTAGATGCCTTTTATGTGCTGTCATCCTCTATTAGAATGTCATTTCCTCGAGGGCAGGGACTATCTTGCTTATATTTGTTTCCCCAATGCTTAGAATAGTGCCTGGAAAATAGCACTCACAAATGACCAGACTTTCACCCTGTGCATCTCTCCCTCCCTCCCCTCCCTCTCCCCCTCCTCTTCTGTGCATTACCATACTATACAATTATGATGACATTATGTATCAGATTTACTTCATTTATTCTGATCCCTCATAATTTGTTGCTCATGTAAAATGGTTCTCTCTTCACTCACTTAAAGCCATTCACTGTAATGCCATGGAAAAGCAAGTTTTTCAATAATCTTTAGGTGTGGAACTTATCAAAATGTTTCACGAGGGGGCAGCTGGGTAGTGCAGTAGATAAAGCACCGGCCCTGGATTCAGGAAAACCTGAGTTCAAATCCGGCCTCAGACACCTGACACTTACTAGCTGTGTGACCCTGGGCAAGTAATTTAACCCCTGTTGCCCTGCAAAAAAAAAAAAAGAGAGAAAAAGAAAAAAAGGCTATTTTGGGGGGTAGCTAGGTGGCACAGTGGATAAAGAACCGGCCCTGGATTCAGGAGGACCCGAGTTCAAATTCAGCCTCGGACACTTGACACTTACTAGCTATGTGACCCTGGGCAAGTCACTTAACCCTCACTGCCCTGCAAAAAAACAAAAACGAAACGTTTCGCACCTACTTATCCAAGTACATATTTACCATCTCAATAATTTCTTTATTTCCTCCAATCATGTTCTCAGTTTTCTTTTAATTATCATTAGTTCTCTCTTGTATAGAATAGCCAGATCTGTAAAATTCTCTCTTCACAACAAATGGAATAATCCATAGAAAGCATTTGTGAATCTCAAAGTCATATACGTGCCAGTTACCACGGTTCCTATTAAAAATAACTTTCTAAAAGAAAAGATGTTAAATAATGGTAAGGTACCAGCCCTGAGATCACAGAAAGACTTGGGCTGAAGTCCTGCCTCTGATATGTGACAATGGCTGTGTGACCCTAGGAAAGTGCACCCCAATAGCTCTCTACAACTATAAAATGCAGAGCCATTCCTGATCTGTATTGGTAAAATGGGGAGTTCTCTATAGCAGTAAAATCACAAGTGGGATTTGGGGGTGATGGGACACAGCCGCACACACCAGTAATATCCCTGCTATAAGGGAAGCTGTGATTGGTGGATCTCTTGAACATGGGACTTCTGAGCTGGAGTGGGTGTCTGCTCTATGTCCTGCAACAATATGGTGAACCCTCAATAGCAGGGTCAATGGGCTATATAGGAAGGGGCAAAATGGCCCACATCAATGTTTCTATGCCAATGGGGTATGGATTGGGCCTCTGAGTGATGGCTGCACCTCTAGCCTAGGTGAGAAGTACCCCTTTCTCAAAAGAAAAAAAAATCATAGATATAGGAGACAAATACACCTTTGTGTGATAGGTGCCACAAATATTACAAGCCTCAAGATCTGAGACTAGCATCATGGTCTTTTGACTCTAAGACTAGTGTTCTTCCCCTAGTATTGTGTTTTTTAAATGTCTGATATTCCTATTTTCTATTAGAGATTTGACCATATTACTCAATATAGAAGTAAGATTCGGTGATCAGTGTGTCAATCTTGAGTAACTATACTTCTCTGGGTATGTGTGCTGTGCGAGGTGTGGGTGTGTGTGTGTGGGGGGGTGCATATGTTGGTGGTATTGGGAAATGACAGTGATTTTTTTCTAAGAAGAATCAAATTTTTTAAAATTCTAAATTGCTTTAATATTTTTTAAACCTTAAAATGCCGAATTAATGAATTTGGCATTTATTAAATGCTTATGATGTGTAAAGCACTATGTTGCATGCTATGAATCAGATGGTCACTTCTTTCTAGAAGCTCACATTTTAATGAGGGAGAAAACACATAAGAGCTATAATTCTTTTGATCTCTCTAGATACTTTCTTATGGATGGAAGTTTGAGACGCTTATGTTACTTTATATTAGATCTGTCAGGTATGCCCCTCAAAGGATAGGCAGGATACCCCAGAGGCCCTGTGTCTGTAATTTAAGGGAGTTGCCACTAGATGGCACTAACAATGTATTATTAGATTAGTACTATTCCCCCTGCATTTTTCTCTTTAAAAACTTTAACACTTTTATTTTCAACTCCAAATTCTCTCCTCCTTACTATTGCTTCCCACCTATTGAGAAGACAAGAAATATCATACCTATTATACATATGAAAGTCATACATAATATATTTCTGCATTGGTCATGTTCTGGGGTAGAGGGCAAGAAAAATAAAGAAAAAAAATTTGCTCCAATCTGTTCTCTGATACCATCAGTTGTCTCTCTGGAAGTGGATAACATTTTTGGCATGAATCCTACGGAATTGTCTTGGATCACTGTACTAATTGGAATAGCCAAGTCTTTCATATTTGATCATCATTATAAATATTGCTGTTACTGTATATAATGTTATCCTGATTCTGCTCACTCCACTTTGCATCAGTTCATATAAGTCTTTCCAGGTTTTTCTGAAACCACGCCCTTGAAAATTTCTTACAACAGAATAGGATTTGTCACATATATCACAACTTGTTCAGCAGTTTCCCAAGCTGAGGGACATCCCCTCAATTTGCAATTCTTTGCCAACACAAAAAGAGCAGCTATAAATATTTATGTAATATAGGTTCTTTTACTTTGATATCTTTGGGGTACTGACTTAATAGTGATATTGGTAGGTAAGAGTATGAAGAATTTTATAGCCATTTGGGCATAATTTCAAATTGTTCTCCGTAATGGTTAGACCATTTCCCTCTGTATTAGTGTACCTATTTTTTCACATCCCTTCCAACACTTGTCATTTTCTTTTTCTGTCATGTTAGCCAATCTAATGGTTGTGGGGTGGCCCTAGAATTTTTACAATTTGCATTTCTCTAATTATTAGTGGTGTAGAGCATTTTTCATATGACAATTGATAGCTCTGATTTCTTCTAAAAACCATTCATTTTCTTTGACCATTTATCAATTCGGAAATGGCTTTTTACTTTTATAAATTTGACTCCGTTCTCTATATATTTTAAAAATGAGCCTCCCCAACCTATTATTTTTTTGGTGAGGCAATTGGGGTTAAGTGACTTGCCCAGGGTCACACAGCTAGTAAGTGTCAAGGGTCTGAGGTCGGATTTGAACTCAGGTCCTCCTGAATCCAGGGCCGGTGCTCTATCCACTTTGCCACCTAGCTGCCCCTCCCCAACCTATTTCTTAAGTGAGAGTTCTGAAAGTGATCACCTTATTTCTTTTTAATGTTATGACATATTTTGAACATGAGAAAAACATAAATTGTTTTTAAAATCTAATGATTTCCTTGCAAAAACATGTTGGCAACCAGCCAAGTTACACATTTTGGCCAATAATTCAAATACTTTTTTTTTTTAATTCCTTCAGAACTATAGAATGTATTTCATTTTGTCCTGGTGCTCTGCATCTAGTTAGTTGAGAAGTAGTGTAATCTTGGCACATATGAAGGAAGATATTAGGAGCAATATGACTCCCAAATTACCCTCCAGAATGGATGGTTTAGATGTACTAAGTACTGGTTAATGCACTTTTTTTTTTTATTCCTGGCATTTGGGATCTGAAAAAGAACTTGAAAATTACTCCAAAAGTTTCACTTTAAAGAAGAGAAAACTAGGGATGAAGAAGATTAAGTGACTTATCCACAATCATTTAAATACTACTTAATGGCAGCAGTAAGACTAGCCCCGAATCCAGTATTCTCCACTGCATCACAATGACTCTGAGCTAAAATGATTTTGTCTTTGAATTTGTAGTAAAGAATCTTAATCACCTTACCTTGATCCCTGAATCCGTGATAAATTCACATCCAGAAACAGTAAGTTCTTTTAACTTTTTATGACTGGAAAGTGATGTCAAAGCCTGAAAATATTTAATAAAAATATAAGTTTTATGAGTTCAAGTTTCTGGAATATATATTTTCAATAAGCTGGCAATATTTTAATCTATGTAAACTGGGGGACAGCGAAACATAGCTCAGGAATAGTAATCTCTTATATTCAAAGTAAAAGTAACTTTTATAAAGTATAGGTAGGCACTTAATAAATATTTACTGACTCACTGAATAAATTACTGAGGTATAAACCTCAGTACTTAGATGGATTTATAAGCCAATCAGAGTATATACTTCCTCTAACTGGGCAGATGGCAACATACCTGTTGGTTCTCATCCTCTGCAATCTTTGCTCCTGTCTTTCCATAAATTTTTCATAAAGAGTCTTCCCAACATGCTGGAAGTCTTTCACTGGTTCTTTCAATATTTTAATATAAGAGACACAAATAACCTATTCACCTACCACCTATTCCCAACACATGACTAGCTCACCTTGACTATCTCTTTTGTGCTCAAATCTTGAGTGAATTATTATTGGTCATATGTTGCAGGGTACTTAAACTTGCTATGTATCTTTTCAGGGCCCTATGGGTCACTGAAGTTTTGATTTTTCTAATCTATTGGTTCTCTATGATTTTTAGCTATGTAGCACCATGAGAAGATTTTTTTAAAAACAGATCTTTGATTTCATCTGTTTGGGAAACTTCCTCTGTGGAAATTCTTTTCCCTAATGCAGACAGGCAGTCCATCAGTGATTTTATATACTTAAGAGAACTGCCTGAAACACTAACAAGTTAAACAACTTGCCTGTGATCACAGAGCATTTGTCAGAGGCAAGATTTGATCCCAGATCTTACTCATTATAGCTCTATCAGTGAGTTACTATCCACTGTAATATACCATATTTCAGAAAAGGGGAATATTAGAGGTAAAAGAATTTTTGCAGCACTGAGTAATGTGGGATCATTGAAAGTGTAGTTTTTTCAATGCAAACCAGCCCAATCTCATCTTTGTTTAATTCTGAGCCTAGTTCATTGTTCAAGACATCTGCATGAATCCCTTATGCAAGCATGTTTCTCTGTTTTATGTCTTATTAAGCATTAACTCATATTAAACATTAAAACCTTACATCTCCAAGTGATTCAAATTTAATAATGAAAATTACATGTACATAGTTTATACAAAAAGTATATATGTATCTACAGATGCAGAATATATACAGAATAAAACAAAATAAAAGGAATTAGTTAAATACAATGTAAATTGGGGGTAGCTAGGTGGCGCAGTGGATAAAGCACTGGGCTTGGATTCAGGAGAACCTGAGTTAAAATCTGACCTCATATACTTGACACTTACTAGCTGTGTGACCTTGGGCAAGTCACTTAACCCCAATTTCCCCGCCCCTCCCCCCAAAATATAATGTAGATCAAGAAGAAGGGCACAGTTGAGGGGAATGTTTCTTGTAGGTGGTAGCACCTGAATTGAATCTTGAAGGAAATTAAGGATTCTTTTAGGTAGAGTTGAGAAGGAAGTGAATTGTAGGCAGGGATGACCAGACTTTCAAAGGTATAGAGATAGGAAGTACAGTTGTTCTGTATGAGGAACAGAGAGAAGACCAGTTTGGTGGGACTAGTGAGGATAGGAAGATAAATAATGTGACTAGTTTGTAAAGAGTTTTAAAAGAAAAGCAGATAGGGACAGCTAGGTGGCGCAGTGGATAAAGCACCGGCCCTGGATTCAGGAGGACCTGAGTTCAAATCCGTCTTCAGATACTTGACACTTACTAGCTGTGTGACCCTGGGCAAGTCACTTAAACCCATTGCCCTGCAAAAAAACCAAAAACAAATAAACGAAAAAAAAAAGAAAAGAAAGAAAGAAAAGCAGATGAGTTCTGTTTGATCCTGGAAGCAATAGGGAGTCACTGTAATTTATTCGAGTAGGGGAGTATCGTGGCCAGATGACTGAGGAAAATCACTTGAGCAGCCATGTTCAAGATGTTTTGGGGAGGGAAATGACTTTGAGAAGGGAGACAAATTAGGAGGTCATTGGGACAGATGTCAGCTACTGTGCTTGATGCTGGAGACAGAGAGACAAAAATAAGATAGGCCTTGTTCCCAAGGAACCTACTGCTGTACTTGCTTATATTCTGTTCACATTCTCTGTCTGTTCCTTTTACTTAATCTGTTTTATTTCTAGTCTCACTTCTCAAACTTTGAAATCCTTAGCTTTGTTTGGCTTTGGTACACATCCATCTATCCTTCAAAATCATTTATTTGCTCATTCTAGAAATGTGTATTAAATATCTTTGTACAGAGCACTAAGAGAGAGATAAATATAAATCGCACCCAGCCTTTGCAGTCAAGCAGCTTATAGTTTAATAGGAGATAATGGAGTGGATATAGAAATGTATATCAATAATGCCAATACTTCAAAGACACATGATTTTGTCAGTGTAGGTACTATGTTCATCAATGTAGATTACAGCGCCTCTACAACTTAATATAAATGGCCTTCAAGAGCTACTATGGACAAAAAGTTTATCATTCTATGGCTAGAATATATAGCCCTGTTCAATAATCCTCAGACTTTCAGGCACAAACATTAGTCAAGGCATAAAAAAAGAGATATATGTTCAAAAAAGTTATTCACCACAGGAGATTCTGCTCACATTCCAAGCTGAAGAAGGATTCCCTATAAGTGGGGAGGTCTTCCAGATGTCTGTTTGCAAATGGAATTTCGCTAATTGTATCAAGCTCCAGAATACTGCACAGTCTCCAGAAATAAATCTCTAATCATTCAAAGGAACTGGGCCTAACCATCTGTATAGGAAAGAACAATGGATTAAGAATATCTAATGCCCAGACTACAGCATGCATTTAAATGGACAGTATAAAAGATATGCATGTCTGAGACAGCAGTACATAACAGTGATGAATTAGGCCCAGAGGTGAACAGAAGAAGAGTACTCTAGATTGCTTTGAGGAAAGTGCAAAGCTCTTTTAATACTCCCAATCTTCCTACAGAAACAAAAGCCTATCCTTTTAATAGTAACATTCTTGTCTGGGAATAATAATGCTACAGAGAGGTAAAGAAAGAGTTTTTCTTTATTGAAAAGTTGAGAAATATAAAAGAAATACAGTTTCAAGGACACCAATGAGTTAGAGGACTGTGTGGGAAAATTACAGCTACAGAACATTATGGTTACATCTGCATATTACTGTTTTATGTTGAGATTGAAGTGTGATTTTAAAAGTATTCTTTAAAAAAAAAAATCAATCGGGGCAGCTAGATGACACAATGGATAGAGCACCGGCCCTGGATTCAGGAGGACCTGAGCTCAAATCTGGCCTCAGACACTTGACACTTACTAGCTGTGTGACCCTGGGCAAGTCACTTAACCCCAATTGCCTCACCAAAAAAAAAAAAAAAATCAGTCATAGGGGGTATTTGAGAAGCCGTGATTTTTTAAGGTCTCCACTTTGAGGAAGGGCCCAGACCAGCCATGTTTCATTCTCTAGAGTTCACCACCATAACTTGCCTCCATGGGTTCCTTCCCTATCACTTCCAGCCCTCTCTTATGTCCAATTGGAACATAAGTTCATTGAGGGCTTGGACTATCTTTTATTTTGCTTGTATATGTATCCTCAGGGCTTATTTACTATTGTGCTTGGTCCATAGCAAGTGCTGAGTCAATTCTTGTTGACTTGAGGAATAAGAACAGGAACAAAAGATGCCAATCAAGAAATTATATGACAGGAAAAGATGGGCTGCTTACATAGTAAAGGCAAAGGATGGCAGGTGGACAGCCAGAGCACTCCACTGGCACTGCTGAGATACCAGGAAAAGGAAGGCAGGTTCCAGCACATCCAGTAGACCTTATGTTGAGAACTGATGGAATGACATGGACAAGCAGCGCATTGAATAGGCCGTCCTTGGGAGAATGGGTTGTGATTTGTAACTCTGGAGGGAGCCTTCAGTTCAATGAGATCACAACCCCATTTAAGTAGCCAAGTAGGGTCACTCTGGAGGTGCACCTCTCTAAGCTCAGTTATGCTGGGTTTGGACAACAAATAGACAGTCTATGAATGTACACAAAGGGATATAATAACAAGTATTGGCTGCCCTTATTTTTCCCCAATACACATTTGCATTTGAATATTCATTTTCTTTCTTTCGGGGTTTTTTTTTTTTTTTTGGTGAGGCAATGAGGGTTAAGTGACTTGCCCAGGGTCACACAGCTAGTAAGTGTCAAGTGACTGAGTCCGCATTTGAACTCAGGTCCTCCTGAATCCAGGGGTGGTGCTTTGGCCACCTAGCTGCCCCCATGAATATTCATTTTCAATAATTGGTTTGTTGTGGTTGTTTTTTTTTCCTAGAGAATAGGTAATGCAAGAATTTCAAGTAGCAGGAGAAGCAAGGGGCACCATTGGGGTAGAAGTACATATTCAGCAGAAGTATGACAGTTTCTTAAATTATACAACCCCAATGGTTACCTACAAACAATATTGTCCCTTTTTTTTTTTTTTTTTTAGTGAGGCAATTGGGGTTAAGTGACTTGCCCAGGGTCACACACCTAGTAAGTGTTAAGTGTCTGAGGCCGGATTTGAACCCTGGTACTCCTGACTCCAGGGCCGGTGCTCTATCCACTGCGCCACCTAGCTGCTCCCTTTATTGTCCCTTTTTGATACCAGTCCAAGCACGAACACGTGCGCGCACACACACACTTTCTTCCCACTTGACTAATCCAACAAGCCATTTCTACAAGGCAGGGGAAGGATGCAGAGTTCAATCCTGGTGTGGACTCTGTACCTCCTCCTTTTGATTCTCTCCACAACCTATTTTTACCTTTATTCCCTTCTTAACCTTGAATTTCTTACCACTGTCAAGAATTTCTAGCTGGCTAAGGGGCTAAGTACCATATCTGGTGCTTAGATCTGTACTTTTTACATTTCACATGGTTTTGCTGAGTTTGTATACCAACATTGAACCAGATCTTGCATGGCTGGAAGAAAAAAAAATTACCCAATCCTTCCTTACACAGAAAACTAGATCACATTTCTCACCCTTTTGCTTTCCAGAAAATGTTCCAGATTGAGAAAAATATATTGAGGCACAGGGTACTGTGCCTGATTCAAATCATAGTAGAAACCCCAACTTTTAGTATGTAGCAATGCTTCATTATAACCTAAAAGTAAACTAGTATATTCTCTTTATTCTGCAGTCATGAAGGTGGGTATTTGGGCCAGGAAATTAATCATTTTGTTTGATGTAGTTTTGCTAGAAAGGAGATCAATGACCTAAAAAACAAACGACCTCCTTTTTCCCCTGCAAAAACCAACTCACAACTCTTATAGGGCCTGTGTATATGATCTGGATTCCAGATGTGGATGTACTGCGCAGATGTCAGAAGAATGGTAAGTGAATTTAAGCTATGCTTTTATAGAAATCCAACTACTTGAATAAAATCAGCAGGCTAAATATCTACATTTGGTCTCTGCCCTGCCTTTGAGAAGTTAGGTATGTTTAGCTCTTGAGTGGGAAATTATGCTATTAATTTGAACTATAAAACTAGATCTGAAATCATTCACCAAAATTTCACTTTTATGTAGCCAAGTTAAAAATGCCTTCCTTATGCAATCAATATGTACTCTACAATGCAGTAAACTTTCTAAAATACAATATCAAACAGTCTGTAGTTACCTGTATTTTCATTCTCTTATTCAAAAATCACTCCAAATATTTACGACCACTACAATTTCTCCTTAAGAAAAACTCATGGCTTCAAAATTTAAAATGTACTGTTTCAGTTCATTATGAAATATGAAAAACTTCACTGACCATACTCTTCCAACAGTCATCAGTCCAAATAAATGTGCTTCCTTACTTGCAAAATATAAAGGGAATATTATTAGAAATACACATCACTTTTCATCTTCTTTGTTAGTTTGATATGTAACTTTTAAGTCAGAAGAGAGAATCTGAGGTGCTCCTGACTGATTTTCTGATTAGCATATACTTTAAAAGCTCAAAAATGACCAAACCAGTAATCATTACAGGAGATGCATGGAAAGAAAACATTCTGGCAAACTAAGATAAATGAGAAGGGGGGGAAAGTTGCTTTAAGCTAAAGGGGTTAGGAAAGGGTTGGGGTTTTTTTGAGAATTGCCACTTCAGTTGGGTAGTGAGGGGAGGTATTTCAGTAAATGGAGATGCTCTAGGGGAGAAAACCCTACCATATGCGTAGGGATGGTATGAACAAAATTATGTAGCAAACAAGAGAACAGGGAGAAGGGTACCAGTCACGTAGTGGGGCCTGACTAGAGGCATGAGGGCACCTAATAGATGCTCCTGGAATGAGGGCACAGAAAGACGATCTCCGTGATGTCCCCTCAGCCGGCTAGCACTTATTAAGCACCTGCCATGTGCCCTGCTGGGGGTGCAAAGGAAGGGAAAAACACAGCTCCTGCCCTCATCTCAAAACAGTTTACACTATAAACAGTCTGTGAGATGTTTGCTGACTATCCTTTATCATCTGAGAAGAATGAGAATTCTCTCCATTGTCTCGTGCACCCAGGCCTCCATGGACTATATGAGTCCCAAAGGATAAGGACTGTGAGCAGGAGCTGATGCAACCGTCCAGGGCTCAGCAGGTCAAGGAATTTCTTGGCAATAAGGAAGAGCTGGAAGAGCACTTCCCAACCTTGGAGAAGACTGAACAAGTCAATTTGGTGACACTTTCTGTGGAATTGTTATATCTTTCACAGGGGCCAAAGGAAATCCACGAGGATAGTGGAAACGCAGAGAGCTCTGTATTCACACTTGGGCTGGCTGCCGTATGCTTTAGCTGAAATATTAATTATCCAAAAGCTACGTCCATGTTTTCAGAAAATGAGAAACTTAATACTGAAACTAGAATCTCTGGCAGGCACGAAGTCCAAAGGTGGCTGAAGAAGTTCTGGAAATAGTCTGAATCAGTTTTTTGTCTTGGAAGGAGGGGCCATCCTCAAATACTAAATACTTGTTATGTACTATTACCACTAAACTTTGTCCATTTCAACTCAGCAAGCATTTTAATATTTTATTTTCCTCCAATTACATGTAAAAATTATTTTAACATTCATTTTTAGTAATTTTGGAGTCTAGGGGGCAGCTAGGTGGCACAGTGGATAAAGCACTGGCTCTGGATTCAGGAGGACCCGAGTTCAAATCCGACCTCAGACACTTGATAATTACTAGCTGTGTGACTCTGGGCAAGTCACTTAGCCCCAACTGCCTCACCAAAAAAAAAGGAAAAAGAAAATAAAAATTATGCTTCAATCTGCATTCAGAATTCATCAGTTCTCTCTCTCTGGATGTTGATAGAAATTTTTTCATTATGGAAAGGACATCTTAAGAGAAAACAGATGTGAAGCATTTAGAGAAAAATGGGAAGACTTGAATGAACTGATAAAGAGTAAACAGAACCAGGAGAACACAATATAAATATAAATATAAATAAAAAGAACACTAAAAGATGAATGAGGACCAGACACAGGTTATGATCCTGTGAGTTTCAAAAGGTTGGAAGAACCATTAGAGAGCTATCAAGTGGCGTCAACAACAGTCTTCCCATAGCTGAGCTGGGCCAGAGAGTCCTCGATGGAAGAGCTAACCTATCTGTTTGACTCAGCCCAGCAGTGAGTCTGAAGTTGAGACACCACATCCCACAAGCAAGCGAGCACCTTTTGAACAGCTTTTCTGAATGTAGTAGAAAGAATGTTTTGTGGCAGCCACTTTAAGTTTCAGCCCATTCTCTCCAAGGATAGGTGATTGTAGAGAGGTGTAGGATAGTGGATGTGGCTTTGAATTTGGAAGCTCTAAAAGGGCAAAAGAGGGAGCCATCTGAGGTCCAGGAATTGGAGTCCATCCCAGAGTTTTCAGGCAGCTGAGCCAGGTTTGGACCTCAAAGTATTGAGAGGAATCTGCGTTGTTGAGGACAGTTAACCTGAGCACAGGTGTTCTCCTCTTCCATTCCCTCATGGTGGCTGACATTGGTGATGTGGATGCCAACCTCTACCACCCTCTGGACAGGTGCCAGCTCTTTCAAGAAGCATATCAGGAAACTGCAGTGGTGGGCTGTATTCCTCTTACCTCGGGAGGAGATCACACAATTACTTATCCCATACTGCAGGTACTGGTAGAAAAGCATAGTCCTGTTGGGTTGTTACATGTCAGTGTCCACACAGATACAGCTGACAAAGCCTTGGGACAGAGGGTCTACCCCAGGACCCCAGGATTGTAAACAAGTGGTGCAGACAGGCATCCGGGGACCTTCCCTGGCCGTGAATCCCTACAAATACAATCGAGACCAGTGCTTCCGTGTGGTCCTGGCTCCAGATTGCTGGCAGAAGTCACTAGTTCCGCTGCTGGGGGAAGTGAGGCAGCAGATGGTAGACGAAGCTATTTCTATCAGCTTTGATACTAATGCCTTGGATCCAGCCTACACGCCAGGGTTGGGGACTCCTGAGATTGCTGGCTTCACACCGAGTTAAGCCTTGGAGATTATCTGTGGATGTCCAGGCCTGAATGTGGTGGGCTGTGACCTTGTGGAAGTCGCACCCATGTATGATCCTTCTGGAAACACAGCTCTCCTGGCAGCCAGTCTGCTGTTTGAGATGCTGTGTGTTCTCCCCAAAGTGAAAGAACTGCCTGAGCTGTTCCTGTCCTTGGTGCTTCTCAAAGGGAAATCTCTCTGCCCGAGGCAGACGAGTTTCAGGGAAGAGTTTCTAGACAAGTGCCCTAGCTGGAGCACCCAGAGGATTAAGAACATTGGACAAGTTTTTGCCAAACCAAATAATGATTTTCTGCTAAATATATGTCTTAGGTGTCTGACTTCTAGAAATGGAAAAATAAAATTATCATTAATATAATTCTTTTCCAAGGACATAGTTATCAATTAAAAAAAATAACAACAACAAAAAAGAGAACAAGAAACTAAAAGTAACCTAGTCTCAAATGAACATGTGGTATATGAAGAAAAGTAGTATGAAAGACAACCTGAAAGGTAAGTTGGAACTAGATTGTGGAGGGCATTGAATGCCAGGATCATTGATTTGGGAGGCAATGGAAAGCAACTGAAGGTTTTTGTGTAGATACATCATACGATGAGAGCATTGCATTGGGATAATCATTCAGGCATTAATGTGAATGTTGGAGATTAAAGAGAGAGACCAGAAGAGTGGTTGTAATGTTATTATAGTTGCCTGGGAAAAAGCATTAAGAGCCTAAATTAGATGGTTAGAGTGGAAATGGAGTGAAAGGAAGGAAACAAAAGAATTTAGAATTGGCATCAAAGGAACTTGGCAATAATAGGATATGGAGGATGAGGAAGAGAGAAGAATTAAAGATGACAGATGACTGAAGTGACTGGGAGGCACCCCAAAAGAAATAAAAAGGTAAAGGGAAGGCTAGATTTGGGGGGTAAGAGCAGCAAGATAATTTCAGTTAGGGATATGTTGAATTTGATGTACTAGCAGCATATTTAGGTAGAGATATCCATATCTTGAAAAGGCAAGGTATACATATAAAACTGGGAACTCAGAGGAGAGGCTGGGGTTACAGATATATTTAGGAACTATATGAGTAGAGGTGCTAACTGAAATGACAGTATATGAAAAAAACAAGGGAAAGGTGGTTAATAGAAAAGGACTTTATGGTATATGCTAACATTCAGAGGGAGGAAGGAAGAATAAAAGGCCAAAGATGATCTGTCTGTAGTCTAAGGGCCAGCCTACTTGAGTTTGGAAAGGCTCATTACTAGGACCACCAATTGATTAATTTTTCATCGTAATAACCTGTTAAGACCATCTAATAAGGCATGGTGGTGGCTGCCATACAAACAGGTGAAGGATTACTCAAGCCAGTGAAAAATCATGGCTACCTGAAGTAGTAAAGGTATAAAATTAACCAAAAATAATTCTCTTTTCCATTGTCTTACTCTCATTATTCTTTGTAAACTAAAGATATTATTCCCCAAAAGAGATCCTACCTTACAGTATATAGGGCTACTTCTTCAACAGGCTTTTTATATGAGTCTATATGTCCCTCATTGGGTCAGGAATTTAAGAACTGGTACAAACATGATGTGTCTGTCTTCCTGAGATGGTAGGGAACTCCCAGGAAAAAAAGGAGACCTGATAGTCTATGTCTATCTGTAGGTAGCAGGAAGGAATCAGGTCACTGGTCTAAGACAGTAATTTTGTTACAGGAAGCTACTGCTGTTGAAGCCCCATGATAGAAAGTCTTTTGTCTAAGAGCAAAGTTCTGAAGCAACATCTGTCTTTATTGCTGGGGGGCCTGGTTTGGGAACTGACCAAAATAAACAAAAAGTAAGAACCTTTTCCAATTATTTTTATTTTGGGCCTTTTAATAATTATTTTTTATCATTTATCAAGATGTTCTGATCAAATGGATATGGTCTATGAATGTTACCTTATTGTCTTACCATAATACTTCTGATGCCTATTTATCGATTTACCTGGTGTTCCCAAGTATTTCTTAAAATACTTTAAAATAAGCTTATTGTATAAGTTAGTAGAGTTATTTTAGTTCTTTATAGACTAGGGTTCCTTTTCAGTCTCTTTGGCTGTCACCATCCCAAGCATACCTCTTGTGGGTTTCTCAAGACTCTCCCTAACTTTTCAATTTCCCATCCATGACCTAGTCAGCTTCCATGGGTTTAATTACTATCTCTTTGAAGATGTCACATAGTTCTATATATTCAGGCCTATTCTTTCTGCTGAGCTTAAATCTTATTTTTAAAACATATTGCCACATTAGTCAGTAAGTACTCACAGTTCAACTCAGATAACTGATAAAAAAATAAAATCTGAAGAGGCTTTAAGTCTTGTTGAGAGTAAAGAAATTATATCATATGGAAATGTAAGTTTGAATAAATCTTTCTGAACAATTTTTGAACAATTCTTTCCATTTGATTACCAGTAGGAAAAAAAGATCCAATTGGAAATGTTTATAAATAGACTGGAAAATGACATATATTTAAATCGATAATAGACCTGTGATCTAATCACTTTGGGTATTCCCTGCATTGGTGCAGATCACAACCTATCCTTGCCTTTTTATCCTGTGTGACTCTCTTCCATTTTCTACCAAATATCTTCGCAAAAAAGTATCTACTTACCATGATAAAGGGCTTTTTCTAAGTCTTTTTAGTTTTTCATGAGTATCAGGGTAGCACTTGGACTATCCATCAAATCGTCTCTGTTTTGTTATGTGACAGACTTGCCCCATTTCCCAATCAAACATTTCCTCTCTGGTATTCATTATTTCACTTCTTATGATCATATCATTATTGAAAATATGTTGAAGTTTGTTTTCCCACTACTTTTTTGTCTCTTTTTTGTCTGTTAGGTAACCTATAACTTCCTTGATTCTTCAGAGATAGTAGTGTTTCAAAATCCATATCCAGCCATCATCACTAGAAAAGCATTTGTAAGTTTGTTTTTGTTTTTATAAAAAGATAAATTTTTGTTCCAAGGAGAATTTTAGGGATCATTGAAGTCACTGCATGATTTCCTCTTTGGTTCCAGTTTTATTCTATGCCCAAATTATTGTCTATTTTCAGTGCTTGTCCTAGATATATTTAATTCCACTCTAGGAGTGAGGGCACCTGGGCCCTTAAAAGCATCCAGCCAGGAAGTCAGGTACAAATGGGGCAACCAGATACTTTTTAAAGTTAGGATAGGTAAGTGGTGAGCATAGTGCCTGCAACATAGCAAAAGATCACAGACCTCAGACTTTATGGACCTGGACAGACCTCAGAGACCATCCAGTTGAAACCCTTCATTTCTTTTTTCTTTCTCTTTCTTTCTTTCTTTCTTTTTTTGGTGAGACAATTGGGGTTAAGTGACTTGTCCAGGGTCACACAGCTGTTAAGTGTGTGAGGTCACATTTGAACTCAAGTCCCCCTGAATCCAGGGCCGGTGCTCTATCCACTGCACCACTTAGCTGCCCCCCACCTTCATTTCTTAAGATGAGAAAATTGAGGCAACAGAAGTGAAATGAATACCAAGTGTCATAGAAGGAGTGATTCAAATTAAAGGATTCAAATCCAAGTTCTCAGACCAGCTCCTGTTATACATGATACAAAGAATTTAGGAGATGCATCTAAGACAATCCTGAGAGGAAAAATTACATCTCTGAAGACGTGACTAGAAGAAAAAGGGAGGACTGGCAAATGGAGCAAACATTGAAAAAGCTAAAAAAATATATGAATGAACAGACCTAGGAGAGGCATAGAGGATATCTTTCATTATACCACATTGACGTTTTCTAGACACAAGGCTCTTCAAAAGGAGGCCCCTCAAAAAAAGAAAAATGAACAAAAAAAAAGATGTAGAAAAAACAAATGGGAGGCAGAATCGTCATTTGAACTAATAGAAGAATTGAGTAGAGTATAAAGTTTTTGTCTTCCAAGAGTGCTACAATGAGAAACATAGAATAATGATGGTATGTTTAAGTGTGACACCTGTGAATGGTAGGTTAGCTTTAAGAAAGGCTTTAAAAAATGAAAAAAAGGGATTGAAATTAATTAACACTTCTTGTAAAAGGGTAGCACAAATCAATGTTATTCAAGAAAGTGGATCGTGAGAGAATATGGTGGGAATAAAGAAGATTCTGAACTTATACAGTCTTCTCTAATCTGCAAAAGAAAAGGATAAAAAGAAAAAAGAATGAGAAAGTCATCATAAAAGTTAATTTAAGAAACCTGGGAAAAGACAGGGTAATATGAGTCAGAGGAGAGTATATGGGAAGAGACTGGGATCATATCAGTATAAACAAAATTAATGTATGAACCACATGCTGGCTTTAAAAGAAAAAAGGAAGAAAAATCAATAAAAATAACTGAATGGAGGAAAAGAGACTTAAAATTATAACTATATATGTAAATATATGTGTAAGTATATATAACTATATATGTAAATATATATAAAATAAAGTAAATGACAGAATGGTTAAGAAAAAACAATTTGTGGCATTCAAATATACATTTAAAAATAAAGAAACATATAGAGTTAAAAACATATGCAGGAGGGGCAGCTAGGTGGCGCAGTAGATAGAGTACTGGCCCTGGAGTCAGGAGTATCTGAGTTCAAATCCGGCCTCAGACACTTAACACTTACTAGCTGTGTGATCCTGGGCAAGTCACTTAACCCCAATTGCCTCACTAAAAAAACAAAAACATATGCAGGAGCAAAACAGAGAATTCCAAGAAAGCAGGAATTGCTACGGTGATCTCACACAGTCCAAAAATGTAAATTCAGGATATCAAGAGAAACAAAAAAAAACTACATAGTGCTCAGAGGCACCAGACAATGAAACATTATCGAACACATGTACCAAATGGCAAAGAGGTCTACATTTGTAAAGGAAAGACTAACTGAATTCTAGAAAGACGTGGCTAATAGTTGTCTGAGACTTTGACATGCATCTTACTGAACTGTATGGATTGATCAGAGGCATAAACATAATGGATCTCAATGCAAGTGTTGGAAAAACTGATATCACTGCACAAATGGGAATAGGAAAGTGTATTTGTTTGCTGGCATCACATGATACCTTTGTGGGAGCTTACATTAC